>NC_087207.1:23418123-23495623 GCF_015104395.2 Macrobrachium nipponense | reverse complement strand
TCTGCACATTTTTGCGAATATGTGCATGGCTATGCTTCATTTATATAGATATTAGAGCTATATGATAGTATATTATGACATGACAAACACACATAATAAATATATATATCTATATATAAATATATAAATATAATCTAATATATATATATATATATTATATATATATATATATATACATAGTAATAATATACGTCCTGATTTATTGGGTTTTCGCCGCCCGGGTGAGCCGACGAAATTATCAACTAAAAATTCCCCCACTCAGTTAACATATATGGCAAAATATATTAATTTGTGTGGTAGAGAGAATTACATACTTAAAGGAACATCTGCAGCTTAATGCGTGATATATATATATATTACGTATATATGGAATTCAAGGTGATATGGATCAACTCATAATATATATATTATAAATGATATATATATTATCTAATGATATATATATATATATATATAATATAATTTCTGAATTTCTGATTCAAACTATGATATCAAACTCAAAACAAAATCCACACAAACACTCATCCACAGACCACTACAAAAAAAACCCGGTGTTAGTGCTTATTAAAAATAATCTAAAAATCTTTATTTCTCGCGCATTTTTTAAAAAGAATTCTCTTTCCGCAAATGTCGGAAGAAAGTTGAACAGGAAAAAAAATAACTACTATTTCTAAAATATCAAAAAATATATAAATAGAGAGGCAAAATTAATTGCAACCTTTTGTTTAAGGAAAGTTAATCGTGTGGTTTAGGTGGACAAAAAACATAAAATTAAAGGAGCTGCAGGTAAAAAATAACTTTACGTTAATATAACATATAAAACATATATACAAATAAATAATTTCTAACCTTCAAAAATAATAATCGTTGATTAATCCATAATAATAATCCCTTGCGATCAATCTTTTATTTTATTAAGAAAAAAATCAATAATTTATAATAATCCCATTCCCCTTGTCATATTTTTATAATTAAAATAAAGTCAATAATTATAATAATATCCCCTTGCGATAACGATTTTACTATTTATAAAAAGTCAATGAATTTATAATTTTAATTTTTCTTGCAATTATATCTTTTATTTACAAAAAAAGTCAGTAGTAATATAATAATCTCATCCATTGCGATAATCTTGTTGTTGTTCAAAAAAGTCAATAATTAACAATAATAATCCACTTGCGATAATTTTCCTTTTCCTTAAAAAAATCTTCTAATTAATTAATAATAAAATCACTCACGTTACTCTTTTATTTATTGAAGAATCAGTTATTTCTCTCCAAAACGTAACACGTTGGGGGGGGGGGGGTTGGTCCACCTACCCCCCCCCCGGAAAAAAAAGAACCAACTTAAAACACGGGACTATAAATGGTCAAACGTCAAATCTTCACCCTCCATTTACGGACCATGTAGAAGGAAGTTGATGAACTAGGGAGGGGAGGTGGGGAGGAGGAGGAGGGGGGGAGGAGGAAGACCTCATAATATGGACAAAAATGAAGCTCGTCCCTCCCCCTACCCCTCCATACAAAGAGTGGCCTTACCTCCCCTTCCCATCCCAAACAGACCGCGATCATCACACTACAATCTATAAACTGATCATTTTCCTCCCCTCCCGCGTCCGAACGTGGCATCCTCAGCATCTGATCTTGAGGTGAGGGGGGGAGGGAGAAGAGTTAGAGGAGGGAGAGGGGAGAGATGAGTCACGAATATATATAGAGAAAAACGATGTGGGGAGGAATGACAATTCCTGCTTTCCCACGAGAGGAGGAGGAGGAGGGGGAGGAGGAGGAGGAGGAGGAGGAGGAGGAGGAAGAAGAGGAGGAGGAGGGAAAAGAAGAGAAAGAATGAAGAAGGGACAGGAGGGACAAGGTCAAGGGTCTGAATGGCACAGGGGGCGGTCTAAGTTCGTCTTACAATTCTCACTCTTAGAGAGCAGCAATATGAACCTGCACTTGTATTTTCAGCACAGCCCTCTCAAGATACTTATATATATATATAGATCATATATATATATATATATATATATATATATATATATATATATATATATATATATAATATATATATATTCCCATTCGCTCTATCTTGGAAATAATGCCGAAGGAGAATTATAACTGATAAAGGGGATATTTAAAAGACATTGTACCTTAATGTTTGTGAATATAAAAAGGTAACGTTGAAGTGAATATATATATATATATATATATATATATATATATATATATATATATATATATATATATATATACATACATTTCTTTCATGAAGCAGGAGGGTATACGCGCATATTATGCAATGCCCACGTGTACTAACAATAATTATATAATACCAATAAAAACAAAAATCAATCAGGTTACAATCACTGGCATACGACCTTGCACTTAACCAAACCCTTTCTATAGATCCTATCTACAGAACATTACAAGGTCTATCTATAGGGATCTCTATAGACCTTGGAACATTTTACATACAAGAACTCAAGTCATGTGCCTTGACGAGGACTGAAGTGACTGACCCCTTAACCTCATTCGGTTTCTCTCTCTCTCTCTCTCTCTCTCTCTCTCCTCTTTCTACTTCTTCCTCTTGCCTTAATCTACCTTATTTAACCCTCCTCACGCTTTCCCCAACACAGGAAACTGTCGATCAGGCTATAGCAGCTCGACAGTTCGAGAATTCACCAAGGGCAGTCTTTGGAAATCTTTTGGTGGGAGGCTGCTATACACACAATGCTAGTCGGTGCTATTTTTGAGACCTGCGTCGTATTTGCCTTTCACTTGCTTTCTTTTCCTAAAAATTCCTCATATTATAAATTATATATATATATATATTAGTTATATAATATCTGATTATATATGAATGTCTTTTATATACTGTTTCACAACAGTATAATTGTGAGATAAAAGGCCATCAAACACCTATTTTAACGTTGCAACCATAATATATTCGAGCACTTCCTTCTGTGCTCCTGATCACTGGTAAAATATCCTACGTCCATATTTTTTACCAGTGATCAGGAGCACAGGAGGAAGTGCTCGAAATATAGCCTATGGTTGCAAACGTTTAAAATAGTGTTTTATGGCCTTTTATCTTCATATATAGATATATATATATATATATATATATATATATATATATATATATGTATATATATATATATATATTATATATATATATATATAAATGAAACAGGACAGCGAGTTGACTGGAGGTCATTTCTTCTTTTTATTTACACCAAATGATGATCTCCAGGCTTCTAGCTGTTGTTCATCATTAAACTTAAGCTCACTGCTTTACTCCAATGTCTAAATATCTTCGTGTGTAGCTGCTGTCTACTTTACAATTTACCATTTGGTGTTTAGCACTACCACCAACTGGGAGTAGGTGACGCGTAGATAACAAGAAATATTAGCAACGAAATTTCACATCTACCACCTTCCTGATTCATCCAAACTCTCAGGGCGAATTCACAGCTAAAATCGACACGGGATATAAGTAAAATGAGACATTCGATCGTTCAAAACACCGCTGCCACAACAAACTGATCTGGGAAAGACCAAATCTGAGAGAGAACCCGACTAGGCCTATATCAGGGATCAAATTGTGCTTTCAGTCTTGTATACCGGGTAGGTCTTGATCTCCAGAGTTTTAGTGAACAATATGTGACGTTATATATATAATATATATAATACTATATATCTATATATATATATAGTATATATATATATATTATATATATATAAATAAAAGGAGCCCACAAAAACGCCAAAATATAGAGAGTAAGTATACTATATTTCGAAGACTGCTGAAGAGAGAGACAGCAGTCTCTGAAATATAGTATACTTACTTTTCTATTATTTTTGGGTGTTTTTATGGGAGCTCCTTTTATTAGATGGAATCCTGTTGTAACAGAACATTTTTTAACCAGATATATATAATAATAATTATATCTAATAATATATATTATTAATATATATATATATGATTATATAATTATAATATATATAGCATCACGTTTTATATGTTTCGTGATCAAGTTATTCATATATATGTAAACATACACCCAGCGTACAATCCACAAGTCACCCAGCTGTACAAACTTGCTAAGAAACCTTCAGTCCACACCCCTTTTTGGAGCCAAACTACCCATTAGAGGAAGGAAAAACATTGACAGTCCATTAAATATCGTCACACCAACCTCCCTAAACAGATCAGCTAGGCATCCAGATAAGCAGGATGTCCTGAAGGAAGGAAATGAGAAACTGACATTTTCACAGAATGTTAAAACATAAAACGCGACAACTCAGCGGCTGTTGAAGTCTGAATCGGGTCCTTAGATCTGGACTGAGACCAAACCTAAGAGTAGGAAACTTAAGTTTGCCTCATCAGGTGACAAGAACTTGGGGAAATCTGAAAGCACAGTAACTAGAGGGACACCAGGTCCTTGGGGGCGGAAAAGCAACAGTGATACTGAATCCTGTTATAAAATTGAGAGAATGTACCTCCTCCACTCCCACAAATATTCAGCTCTTGATATTCACAAAATAATGTTTTGTAATGTAATGAAACCCCTCCCCAAAAAAGTAGACAGGTAAAAAACAAAATTACACAGTATTGCATTTTGTCACATTATAGTTACGTAAAACAGTATATAAAAACGTTAAAATGCTACGATCTGGTAGTTAATTACAGGCTTCAAATGATTTGTTACAGTTTGGAAGAGAGAGAGAGAGAGAGAGAGAGAGAGAGAGAGAGAGAGAGAGAGAGAGAGCCAGCCAGTCACGAACGAGTCTATCTGGGCCGTGTCCGGACTTCTGAGGTAAGCTAAATCGACGATACCTATGAAGAAGGACGACCGAGCAAGATCTATTTAGAGGGAAGGACGAGTGATATCTATTAGGAAGAGCAAGATCTATTAAGAAGGAAGCATGAGTGATATATATTAAGGATGGACGAGCAAGATCTAATAAGAAGGAAGGATGAGCAAGACATATTAAGAGCGAATAAGAAGGAAGGATGACAAAAACTATTAAGAAGAAAGGACGAGCGATATCTATCAAGAAGGAAGAAGACGAGCAAGATCTATTAAAAAGGGAAGGATGAGCAAGATCTATGAAGAATGAAGAAGGAATAAGAAGGAAGGACGAAGCAAAATCTATGGAGGAGGAACAAGACGAGCGAGAGCTATTAAGAAGGAAGAAGACGAGCAAGATCTATTAATTAAAAGGAAGGATGAAGAATTAAGAAGGAATAAGAAGGAAGGACGAGCAAAATCTATGGCGGAGGAGGAAGATGAGTGAGATCTACTAAGAAGGAAGGACGAGCAAGATCTATTAAGAAGGACGTAAGAGAAGAAGGAAAGACGAGTGAGGCCTATCAAGAAGGAAGGACAATATCTACTGAGAAAGACAGATGAACTTTATCTATTAAGAAAGACGGATGGAGCAGCAACGGCATACATACGGGAAGGACATAGCACACACCGGCCATTTCCTGCCCGTTGGAGGAGCTTAAGAGTCAGTCTTGTAATCGGATACTTCTCGCCTTCAACTTGACTGACGCGAGACCAGTGGTCATCTCTCTCTCTCTCTCTCTCTCTCTCTCTCTCGTCTGGTATTCGGCTATACGTTATATGTAAGGGCCATCCACTATGGCGTAAAGACAATAAATATTTGACAAGGTCTCTCTAGCGTTATAGGGGCTGCTAATACTATGCCAATTTAGTTTGATGAAATACGTACTACTCACAGACCGCGTCTCTCTCTCTCTCTCTCTCTCTCTCTCTCTCTCTCACAAATAGTAATATGGATTGACGATGGGTTCTCAATTTTAATTAAATGCAACACTTAATGACCATCCTCTCTCTCTCTCTCTCTCTCTCTCTCTCCACGGCACATATCTATCTCAAGTGGCTTGTAGCATAACCCCCCCCCCCCCCCCAACAAACCAAACCAAACCACCACCCATGCAGCGGCCACTTGCTCCTGCTATCTCCTCTCAAAGCACCCCCCTCCCCCGTCCCCCCCCTCCCCCAACCCAAACCCCCCTCGCATAGCGCCCACTTTCCCACTCATCTCTAGGAGCAGTTGCAGGGAGCTGTATCATAACAGGAAGCACTTGAGGTCTACAAGGGCTCAAAAAAAAAAAAAAAAAAAAAAAAAAAAAAAAAAATAATAATAATTTCTTTTTTTATTCTGTCCAAGACGAAACGGCTTCGTATGATATTTTAATTAAATTGGATGGGTAACTTATCGTGAGAATTTTGCAGGAGTCCGCAAATTGATCTTATATAATAATTAATAATAATAATATAATAAAATAATAATAAAAACAGCAGGAGTCACTAAAATGGTGCAAAAATCCACAGTGGTGTAAGCGTAAATGTATATATATATACATATATATATATATACATATATATATATATATATATATATATATATGTATATTAACGTATATCATAGATATGATGTATGTATGTATATATATATATATATATATATATATATATATATATATATATATTATATATATATAAAAACGAGAGTTTATGAGAACGCTGGTTCTCGAAATTAAGAATAATAATAATAATAAATAATAATAATAATAATATAATAATAATAATAATACAATAATAATAACAATAAAGGTTTTAAGTCTTTTATTTCTCACACTGCTGGACATTCAAAACTGCCCATCTGAATAGAAGACATAAAATAACCATAGGAAGATGGAATAAAAAAAATTTGATGGCAAAAAATCTACAAAAGATATTTTTCTATCTTAACCACAGGCGACTGCTACAGCTGAAGATTTTATCACCAGGTAAAGCAACTACAGACAAGGAGAAGCAACATTAAAATATATAAACTTTAAAAATATCTACAAAATACTGGAAGTCACAGGAATACGCCTCGCGTAACACGCACACAAATGTAAAATATAGAGGAATATTTCTCGTGTAACGAAAAAACAATGTAAAATGTACTTAAATAACAGAGAAAACTTTTCGTGTGACACAAATATAAAATGTACTTCAAAGCAGACTTAAACTTATTTGTGACACAACAAAAAGGAAAATAAAATTCTTACAACAAAAGAAAGCTTTTCGTGCGACACAACGTAAATGCAAAAAATAAAAAAAACAAACTTAAAAACATTTAAAACTTTTCGTGTGACACAACATAAATAAAAAAACTTAAATACTTAAACTTTTCGTGTGACACAACGAACTGTAGAAAATACTTAAAAACAGTCGAAAACTTTTCGTGTAATAATGGCTTGTAGATAAAAAAAAAAAAATGAATAAAACTTCCTTGTGACTTTACCCTGACCAGATACCAAACTGGTCAAATCACATCCATCACATAAAACACCAAACTGAACCGTTCAAAATTGTTGGCTAACATAGTCCAGTCACCCCCAGCGAGTCACCACCGCGTCACGGAACACTTCCAAAATACTCAACGCCACAGGAACACCAAATGGACCACCATATGCACATTTTCAGAACTGTCAGAGGGCCACCAGGGACACCAAATACACATTTTCAGAACCGTCTTAGGGCCACCAGGAACACTTACATGCACATTTTCAGAACTGTCTACGGGCCACTAGGATTACCAAATGCACATTGTCATAACCATCTAAGGGCCACAACGAACACCAAATGCACATTGCCATGACAGTCTGAGGGCCACCAGGAACAATACATTCACATTTTCAGAGGTGTCTACGGGCCACCATGAACACCATATCCACATTTTCAGAACCGTCTTAGGGGCCACCAGAACACCAAATGATCATTGCCATAACGTCTTAGAGGCCACCAGAAACACCAAATGTACACTTTCAGAATTGTCTAAGGGCCACGAAGAGTAGGGTATTTCACCGAAGGTGCTGCCCTGGGTCGTGCCCTCCAGCTTCAAAAGGGACTCACGAATCACTCACGGATGATCACTCACGAACCCCCTCACTCACTCAGTCACTACTACAGTAGTCCCTCTAGAGCTGCTGCTGCTGCTGCTGCTCTCACTCCCAGGCAGGACACGCGACTCAAGTCAACCTTACCACCACCACCACCACCGCACCGAGTAGTCACACAGCCACAGACTGAAATTAGCCCCTAGATGCTCTCCCTGGGAGGAGGAGGAGGAGGAGGAGGAGGAGGAGGAGGAGGAACAACGAACGGACGGACGCTAGCTTGCTAGCTACGGGCGACCACGATGAGATGGAGGGGTGGCTGGGCATGTATGGCAGGGGGGCATGTGGCGCCGCCGGGGGTATGAGGACGATTGGGGATGGGAGGGTTGTGGAGCCCCGCTGGGCAGGGCATTGGTGGGTAGGGTGGCTGGCATGTATGGCAGGGGGGGGGCATGTGGGGCCCTCCGGGGTATGAGGGACGGGGTTTGGGTGGGAGGGTTGTGGGAGCCCCGCTGGGCAGGCATGGTGGGTAGGGTGGCTGGACATGTATGGCAGAGGGGCATGATGTGGCGCCTGCCGGGGGTATGAGTTTCGATTCGGAAATGGGGTGGATTGGGGAGGGGCTGTGGAGCCCCACTGGGCGGGGCATTGGTGGGTAGGGTAGGTCGGGGCACTCTCGGTGAAAGAAAAAGAAGAGCAGCATCGGGAGGACCATATACTGACCAATACAGTCTTTTATATTGTGTAGCTTTTCCAAAGCTGTTAGGAATCCCCCCAAAATAACTTCCTTGTGAGTAATATAACAGACCCCCACAGGAAAAGACTCCTCAATACCTCGCAAGAACAGGAAATAAAGGAAATGTCTCCCATAAGGAACTGGCCGACTCAACCCTCCCTCCTCCCCTCGGGTTCGTGACAAGACGAGGTTGAGGGGGGTGAGAGAGAGAGAGAGAGAGAGGGAGAGGTTGCGTGGAGGGGTGGTCCCCGTAGCGAGGGGAGCCGACGAGCAAGTAATGACGAGGGTTGGTAACTTTAACCGAGATTTAACCTAACCGCCGATCATTTGGGAGCGAGGTACCTCGCCAGATCCCTCGACGTCCCACGAAATATCAGTTTCCTTTCACCAAATCCAAAGCTTCTCCGTCAATCGACCGTTCAAATAGAAAAACAGCCGACAGCTGGCAACGCGCAGAAATACCCTCCCACTACTAAAGCCTTTACTACGCTCGGCTGAGGCGTGGGGAGGGGGAGGGGGAGTAGTAGGAGGAGGAGGCCAGGGCACGCCAGACAGAACGAGGAGATACAGTTAGGTGGATCATCATCAGCGGTACCCGAAAAACAAATAAAGCGACGGTTCGCCCCGTTAGCCCCAAGACTGACTGACTACTGACTCAGGGAGCCCATGACAGAGCCCCCAGTAATTCTCGATTAATTCTCCTCTGATCTCCGCTCAAAATTACGGAAGGGGCAAAAAAGGGGGCTTTGCGTGCCCATCAATAGACCCCTTCAGATGTTGCCAAGTGCCCATCCCGGCGGGCGAACAGGCCGAAAAAGACCGACAGCAGATAACCCGATCTGTCACCTACCGACAGCTGCTATGAGCTGGCTTCCTTGCGAGATGACAGTCCGGGAAAATACGGAGAAAAGTAAACAAACAATTTTGATAAAAAAAAAAAAAATGATAAAAGGAAGATTTACGTCTGGGTGACGTCACGGACGGACTGCCACGAGACAGAAGAAGAAGAAGGAAGAAGAAGAAGAGAGGTGACGATGTCGCTGCTGCTTCCGAGACGCGCGAGATGCGAAAATAGACGGAACCAAAAAGGGAACTTGGGCGGAACTATAAACAGGTGATTACATCAGGCACGTCGTGGACCGGGGAACGCGGGAACTGATTACGGCTGTGAATTCGAGAGGTTTCGATAGTTGATTTTTTTTTTAAAGTGGCCTCTTTGAACAACATTGTTACGCCAGTTTTAGTAGACATAATTCCATCAATCAATCTTCACACAATAAAACTTACGGTTATAAAAATTAGCAAAGAATAAAGGATAAAATAATATGACGAACACACACAAAAAATCAATCAAGAATACATTATTATTATTATATTATTATTATTATTATTATTATTATTATTATTATTATTATTATAATTATTCAACAGAATTTGTTTAAAAAAGGTCTTCTTTCAAAATATGATTATTATTATTATTATTATTATTATTATTATTATTATTATTATTATTATTATTATTATTATTATTCCACAGAGTTTGTATAAAAGAGGGGTTTCTTCCAAAATATCATTATTATTATTATTATTATTATCATTATTGAAAAATGTTCAAAAGATGAACTCTTCTCATATGGAACAAGCCAACAAGAGTCACTAACATGAAATTCAAGCTTCCAAAAAACATGGTGTTCGTATGAAAAAAGTAACAGAAGGTAAATAAAAAAAAAATACAGAGAGAAGAGAGCGGTTAGTAGAAAGATAAAAAAAAAATAAATGACCAAATGAATACATAAAGAGATAAAAGTGTAAGTAGATCATTAAAAAACAAGGAGAATTTTTAGTGTAGTAAAGAAATGCATCTTCGCTTGAACTCACAACAAAATAAAGTAAACAACAAACGCTACAAAGCAGAGAGCTAGAAAATAAAAAGAAAGGAAGAAAGTGCTCTTGGCATCACTTAAGGAAAGTGGCGAAAAGTGTGTAAGCAACACTTGCCATCGCACGCACGAAATAAAACCTAATATGATAATAGCACTTCCTATACATCTGACACTTCCACCCTAAAATGATAGGACATTCTCTCTCTCTCTCTCTCTCTCTCTCTCTCTCTCTCTCTCTCTCTCTCTACACAAAAATATCACAAATTCTTGGTAATTTGTATTTTTTCCTAGCTATACTTACCTCGAAATACTTTAATAGGGGTCTCTCTCTCTCTCTCTCTCTCTCTCTCTCTCTCTCTCCACAAATACATACTTATATTCCATTTCATACTCATATATATATATATATATATATATATATATATATATATATATATATATGTATATATATATATATATATGTATATATATATATATATATATATATATATATATATATATATATAGAGAGAGAGAGAGGAGAGGAAGAGAGAGAGAGAGAGGAGACTGAAATCTGTCACCCAGAATCCTTTGGAGATGAAGTCAATACGATCACCGCCATGTGGACCCATATACCCCTTTTTGACTTAAGTAAGGCTGAGGGCATGCATGCCCAAGTACCCATACCACGAATATACCACAGCTCCGCATACGTTTCATTGAGTGTGGCATGCGTGTACAATATACTACTCTGAGGTGTTGACTACGTGTATATGATTTCACATATCGTTTAATGTTATTAGAAGTATAGTATTAGTAGTAGTAATATAAATTCCAAAGCCATTATCATTTATGTATTAAAGAACCATCAGCTCTCCTCTCACGCAGGTATATTATTGTGGACCTGCAACCATATTATTATTATTATATTATTAGTTATTATATTATTATTATTATTATTATTATTATTATTATTATTATTATTATTATCATACAAACCAAAACACAAAAAAACCGATATCAAATAAAGTTTAGAAAATAAATTCACAATACGACTAAGGACTAAAACTATTAGAATTGAAAAAATATCGTTTATTTGCAAACCAAAGTAACTAGGACAACCATTATTATTATTTTTAATTTAATTTTTTTTAAAAATTTTTTTTTTTTAAAAATTTTATTATTATTATTTTCTTATTATTATTATTATTTTATTATTTATTATTTTATTATTCATCCAAACCCAAAACACAAAAAATCCGATATCAAATAAGTTTAGAAAATCAGGTTCACAATACGTTATGGACTAAAACTATAGAATTGAAAAAATATCGTTTATTTGCAAACCAAAGTAACTAGGACACATTTACTTAAAATTTTTTATGCCTAAGCAAAGACAGAAATCAATTTAGATTTGAAAAAATCGTTTGCAAACCAAAGTAACTAGGACATATATACATAAAAAATTTTATGTCTAAGCAAAGAAGAAAGAAATAAATGGCCTTCGACAAACAATGACATTTATTTTTAAATAAACAAAACAATGTTATTTATCTTTCCACGAACAATAACCTCATCAATAAAAAGGGATATGATAACCCCATCACGATAATGGCCAGACCTAATAAAGTTTTTATTATATAAACAAAGTGAAAACGCCATAAACAAAGATGATTTCCAAACCAATCATCAGTCCTTCACACACACACACACACACACACCTCCAGTTGCAAAAACTTCCCCTTTGGAGAGCCGTGTGACCTTTCTGTCCATTATTCAGTGTTGTGATTTCTTTGTTAGCTGCTTCATTTTTATTTGCCAAATCCTGGTCGCGCGTGTATTTCATTTTTAGGGTCTTTTTCTCTCTCCATCTCTCCCTTCAGCTTGAAGCTCAAGGCCTCGCCATGAATTTAGTGCATAAGGCGTGACCGCAGTGAAAAGATATGGGTGATATTGAACTGCAATAAAAATGGAAATGAATATTGGTTAAATATGAATGACTCAAACCTGCCAAGGTCATCATAAATACCAAAAAATCAAGTGAAACTAATCACCATAAAAAATACATAAAAAAGCCATAACCACCATTAGAGTTCATAGAGACGTGCCTCCTCTAAATGATTATTTTACCTCTACTAAATGATTATGTTACCTCTACTAAACTCACTGCAAAAACGTTTGAAGTTACTATTAAAGATCAAACCCTAGGAAGATTATTTATACAGTAAAAGAAAACAAAAGGCACAGTACGTTAAATGTACCATCCAGTTGCACAAAGATCTCTGGTAACTTATACACACCCCAAGAGAGGATCTGGTGAGGACCTCTTGAGGATCTAATAAGAATCTAGTGAGAATCTCATGAAGATCTAGTGAGGACTTCGTCAGGATCCAGTGACGACCTCGTGAGGATCTAGTGAGGATCCAGTGAGGACTTCGTCAGGATCTAGTGACGACCTCGTGGGGATCCAGTGAGGACTTAGTCAGGATCTAGTGACGACCTCTTGAGGATCTAGTGAGGATCCAGTAAGGACTTCGCCAGGATCTAGTGAGGATCCAGTGAGGACTTCGTCAGGATCTAGTGAGGATCAGTAGGGATCCAGTGAGGACTTCGCCGGGATCTAGTGACGACCTCGTGAGGATCTAGTGTGGATCCAGTGAGGGCTTCGTCAGGAACCAGTGACGACCTCGTGAGGATCCAGTGAGGACTTCGTCAGGATCCAGTGACGATCTCGTGAGGATCCACTGACGACTTCGACACGATTTAGTGAGGATCTAGTGAGGACGTCGATCTCGTTCGTTCCTCTCCGACGGAGGAGAACGGAGGGCTCTCCCCTCATCCTCCACCCTTCCTCGACTTACCCTTCTTCGGTAATTATAAACAAAGCGTGCCCTTCCTCATTAGCAGACGCCCATTTGGGGCTAAGGGAAGGGATTATATATGGGGAAAGGATATAAACAAAAGGGCAAAAATACAAAACAATACAGGAGTGACGTGGGGTCCAGTGTTCTACAGAAATGGATACAAAATATTACGGGGAAGACTGGTTAACGATCCCCAGAAGAGAGAGAGAGAGAGAGAGAGAGAGAGAGAGGAGAGAGAGAGAGAGAGAGAGGGGGGGGGGGGGGGGAAACGTTTTCGACAAAAAGGGTAACGATGAAAGTTTTCTGAGATTAATGGTGCAAAACCGCATATTGCTTTTAAAATTAATGAATTGGAACAAATTGATAAATATGAAACCGAATGTAAAACAAAGGGCTTTGTAGCAGAGCAATCAGTTCGAGTCATTGAATAATATACGAATATATTACACACACACACACACACACACACACACACACACACACATATATACTATATACTTATACTTATATGACTGGTAAAAATGTTCTGTTACAACAGAATTCCATCTAATAAAAAGAGCCCATAAAAACGCCAGAATATAGAGAGAAAATACTATATTTCAGAGACTGCTGTCTCCCTCTACAGGTAGATGATTGAGAAAAGTTACAGAAAAGGTGGTATTTATACATATAGTACACACCTCAAAGCCTAAATTCCCATTAATGAACATCAACGTAACCTTATTCGCAAAAAGAAAAAAAGATTTCATTTGCATAATTAAAACCAAACTCTACAGCAGACTTTCCCCTGTGTCATTCATGGCGTGGATGGACAGACAGCCTTGCAAACAGCAGCACTCGAACGTGACGTGCGGTAAGTACAGAGAATCAACGGAGCGACAGCTTTAGAATTTAGGACGCTGCCAAACACAGACCTCTGTGCAACACATCAAACCCCCGGGGCCAATAAAAGACACCTGGAGTGCCACTACGGTGTCGCGAGAGTGCCACCGAATCAGGTCGTTACAATACGACCTTTCCGCGATAGGGTCGAGTGTGGGGGTTCTATGGTGAGCAGATGGGGTGAGTAGGACCCCATGGGCGTTCTGGGTCTTCTCTGGACCTTCTCTGTCGATGGGGTTCTATGGTATGGAGGTGGGTATGACCCAATTGGGCCTACTGGGTCTTCTCTGAGTCCTCTCAGACGATGGGGCTCTATGGTGAGGAGAGGGGGTGGGTAGGACACCGCCCCCGGGAATTCTGGGTCTTCTTTGGGTCTTATCTTCGGTTCCTGCCACCTCTGCAACGCCCTCCAATGAATGGCGATTCGCCCTCTAAAATGGGCACTAAACGGAGGCCCATAAACTTCAGAAGGGATAGCAGATAACGATCATTCTTCCCCCCCCATAACCCCGCCCCCCCCCCCCACCCCCCCTCGGCTTTAACATCCCCTGACCTCCCTCACCCCTTTTTTTGTGCGATGGTTAGATAGCAGGAGGATTCTTCCCTTATCTAAAGGCCTCTTTAGCGGTCGTAGGGGAATCAAGCCACATTCACAGCGGATTAGGTGGGGCGGGTGGGGTGGGGTTGGTTGGAGGAGAGATGGGGGGGGGGGAAGCTGGGTTGTTGTCTTCTGTCCTGTCAACGTAGTACATACTACTATGGCGTCCTTGCCTCTCTCTCTCTCATTCTTCAACACTCGGGAGAAGGAATGAGCATCCTTTTATACCTTCCACACCCGTAATACTTCCTCGTCACCTATGTAGTAGAACTCTCTCTCTCTCTCTCTCTCTCTCTCTCTCTCTCTCTCTCTCTCTCTCTCGACACAATTATTGGACACTGTGAATGAACAGCAAAACCTGCTCCTAGGGATAAGTGAATCACGATGCCTACTCTAAGGATGGACTAACAAGTCTTTGAGACATCCTAATCCTTGTAACTCCTTGTAACTCTCTCTCGCGTACTAAACTTATACCTGAATCTCAAGTTGAACTTACGGACACCTGACAGGAGGATTCTGACATAAAAACAACTTAATTATATATTATTATTATTATTATTATTATTATTATTATTATTATTATTATTATTCGGAAGGTGAAACCTATTCATATAGAAGACAAGGTCACAGGCGCCAGTAACTCGAAATTCAAGGTTCCAAAGACTACTATGGTGTTCATTGGAAAGAAGTATAATACAAGGTAAAGGGAAATACAGAAAGAAGAAATCAGTTATTAGAATTGAAAAAAAATATACAAAATTAATAAATAAACATAAAAAATTTAGGTAAATCAGTGCAAGAATTGGTTTTTAGTAATACCACGAGATTTAAAAAAAAAAAAAACTGTGTTCCTTGAAGACAAAAATGTGACTGGGAAATATAGAAAGAAGAAATCAGGTATTACAACTGGACAAAATATAAAAAAATTCATAAATAAACAGAAAAAAGTTTAGTGAATTAATGCAAGGAGAATTGGTGTTTAGTAATACCACGAGATTTTAAAAAACTTGTGTTCCTTCAAGACAATAATGTGACTGACTGTTACCTTTTTATAGAGAAGGAGAATTAGTTTCTTCATGACAATGTGATGACTGACTGATACCTTTCTACACAGAAGAGTTTCAGCTTAAAAAGAGACCGAGTGGACGCTATGGAAGAATTCAGTGGGCGTTTTTCACAATACCCGTGATCTCACACGGCCCGAACGAAGGCTTCCACTATCGAAAAAAAATGTATCGCGTTGGCACTCACACCCCGCCCCTAACCCCCCTCCTCCCCCCCCAAAAAAAAAATACAGTGCTGACACGCATGCGTGCGTGGGCGTACGAAAATGGCACTCTTACGTATTTCTCCGTGATCTAAGGAGATTACGGGTGGCATTAACTTCTCACTCTCTGTATTTTTTTCTTCTTCTTCTTGTTACATCTATTTTTTTTGTGGTATTCCTTTTCTCTTTCTTTTTCTTTTTCCTTTCAGTTCTAGGCATCTGACGTCTATCTTTTTATATATCTTCTTTATCTTCTTCTTCTTCTTTTTTTAGTTGGTAATCCTTCTGCCTATCTTTCGTCTTTCAATTCTAAGCATTTGACTGTTTCGTTTTTATTTTCTTCTTCTTCTTCTTCTTCTTCTTCTCCTCCTGCTTTTTTTCTGGTAATCTCTCTCTCTCTCTCTCTCTCTCTCTCTCTCTCTCTCTCTCTCTCTCTCTTTCTTGTTTTGTAATCCTTCGCTATCTCTCTTCCTTTCTTCTTTTGTAATCCTTCTCTCTTTCTCCTCCTTTCTCCTTTTGTAATAATTCTCTCCTCTCTCTCTCTCTCTCTCTATCTCTCTCTCTCTCTCTCCTGCTCTCTCTCTCTCTCTCTCTTCTTTGTAATCCTTCTCTCTCTCCCTCTTCCTTTCTCCTTTGAATTCTGTAGCTGAGCTCGACCAATAAGGTCGCGATCTCTATAGACTTTAATAATAATAATAATAATAATAATAATAATAATAATAATAAAAAGGAGTTTCTGTCAACAACTGCAGCCTAAACGGAGAATCGTCGCCTATAAGGAATCGTCACGTAACAAAACATTGACAAAAATAATAAAAGCTTTATATTGCTTTTTACTCACTTTTAGCCTACCATGTTTTTCTTTTTCGCATCTTTCCAGAAGATAAAAAAAAAGGGAAGTTAATTTATTCAAAAACGCTGACTGATTATTTTTATCAAAATGTTGGAAAACAAATGAATTACTCATCGTGTATGTATGTATGTATGTGTATGTATGTATCTATGATGTATATATATATATATATATATATATATATATATATATGTACATATATATATATATATATATATATATATATATATATATACAGAACCCTCCTTCCCGAACTCTTACCGACTTAGAAGACGACGCAACCTCTCAGCCATCTCAAAAATGACCCCCATAGGCCCAGGAGAGAGAGAGAGAGAGAGAGAGAGAGAGAGAGAGAGAGAGAGAGAGAGATGCCAAAGGTGGTAGGCAGGTCCCTAATAGCTATTCTACAGAGTACTCTAAACGACTGTTTGTGTGTGGGAATTCTTCCTCCTCCTCCTCCTCCTCCCCTTCTTCTTCTTCTTCTTCTTCTTCTTCTTATCTCGCCAATAACTCCGGCACCGCTTTCGATTACTCTCAGATATTTTTCACTCTCGCATTCCGATCGCCTTTCCTCACTCACTCGCAATAGGGGGAGAAAGTGAGGAGGAGGAGGAGGAGGAGACGGAGCGGAGACATTTTACCTCTCTCTCTCTCTCTCTCTCTCTCTCTCTCTCTCTCTCAAATCAAAATCCGTACTTCTATTCCTTCTCATGTCCGTTCATCTCCGTCTCTATTGCATACAAATCCAATTGCACAATTAACCTTATCTCTCTATCTCTCTCTCTCTCTCTCTCTCTCTCTCTCACACACACACACACTTATCTCTCTCTCTTTCTCTCTCTCACACACACACACAGACACACTTATCTCTCTCTTTCTTTCTTAAACACACACACACTTATCTCTCTCTCTCTCTCTCTCTCACGCATACTTATCACTTTCTCTCTCTCACACACTTATATTCCTTCCCATTTTTTTATTTCTCTCTCCCTCTTAGACAAACCGTAATTCACAACGACCTACCCTCTCTCTCTCTCTCTCTCTCTCTCTCTCTCTCTCTCTCTCTCTCTCTCGTAAAAAATTATATTCATATTCCTTCTCATATCTTTTCTCTCATCCACGCACTAAAATCCACCATTACTCGCTTGCCCTCTCTCTCTCTCTCTCTCTCTCTCTCTCTCTCTCTCTCTCTCTCTCTCTCTCCCCATGCGCTGGAATTTCATCCCCTTATGACCACGGTCATCCGACCATTTACTTTACGGGCGCACTGTTGACAACTCAAAGGAAAGAGAACCTCGTGAATTTCTATTTAACGTGAGAGAAAAATATACACACGATGCGGTTAAAAATACGCGCAAAAATAAACGCAGTCTCATACATGGGTGTGTGTATACGACGCTGAACTGCTAACACACGAGAGAAAAATTATACTTATTATACACAATCATGCGTGAATTTCTTCATAACGCAAAACTGCTAACATACGAGACGGTAAATATACATAAAAATACACACAGTTTCATACTGAATGATGTATATAACGCGGAACTGCTAACACGAGAGAAAAATCATACATGAATATACGCAATCATATATGGATTTCTTCATACAGCAAAAGTGGTAATACATGAGGACAGGAAATATACAAAAAATTTTAACCACGGCCCGGTGGTGGCCTGGCCTATATCGTTGCCAGAGGCACGATAATGGCTAACTTTAACCTTAAATAGAATAAAAACTACTGAGGCTAGAGGGCTGCAATTTGGTATGTTTGATGACTGGAGGGTGGATGATCAACATAACAATTTGCAGCTCTCTAGCCACAGTAGTGTTTAAGATTTGAGGGCGGACAGAAAAAGACGGCACAATAGTTTCCTTTACAAAGAAAACTGAAAATAAGAAGAATTAAAAAAATACACGGTTCACTCCTGTTTTCTGACTACTAACATTCTTTGAAGCAATTGCAAATGCACGAGTTATTCAACGTGGCTGTTTTATGTCAATAAATACCAAAGCAAAAAAAATCAAATTCCAGTCAACAAAATTGCATAATTTACAAAAAATAAAAAAAAGCTCGTATTTACAGTACTTACCACCAAGAAGCTTATGTTTCACCAACACTCGTACAGCTAAAAACTTCACTTACCTGAAAATAAAGGAAAATTCCATTAAAACAACATTATTGCAATTGCTACAATGTTACAATTAATTTCACACATTTGAAGTTAATTATTAATAATAATTAATTGGTCACATCTTATGACAGATAGAGTCAAGATATAAGAGTTCTGATACAAACCTACTGTGCAATATTGAACTGATTAGCGAATTATGTGAAATATATAATTAAATAAACATTAGACAGAAATTCAATTATATCTGTGCAAGCGTCTGTATTCATATCAATCAATAATAAGTATACAGAAAATATCCCCTTGCGAATAATTTTTACAGTAACAATAAAAAAAAACCGTAGATATATCAAATAAACATTAAATTAAATTTGTGCAAGTGTGTATTCACATCCATCACAAATGAAATACACAAACAATGGCACAAAAAATAATATAAAAGTAAGAAAAAATAAACAGAAAATGTTCCAGTTACAAAAAAAAAAAAAAAAATAATAATAAATATACTAGATACATATTAAATTGTTTTTATGCAAGCGCGTATTCGCGTCGATCGCTAATAATTAAACAGACATATCCTGATTGCAAAAATAATTACAGCAAAAATAAATAAATAAATAAAATAAATAAGAAAAGGTAGAAAGTCTTCCGTTCAAGAATCCCTCAAAACGCTAAGACCACACGACGGCAACATCGCAGCGAACACGTACAGAACTGGTATAGGCGCCCAAATGGCCCCCGACGCTATACGCTGCGTCAGGACACGATATACTACTACTACTGCAATAACTCAAAATTCACGGGAGCTCGTGTCTATCTGGACTCTGGAGACTGAGGGACACCGAGCGGAGTGTCCCCGGAGTGGAGTGCAGCGCAGCCGTGTCCCTTGGGACATAAATTGGTCTTTTACGCTGTGTTTACCCTTAATAAAAGCAGAGGGAAACTAGAACTCGAGTTATGCAATGCGACACTTTCTTGCCATAGACGCCATAAGCGGGAGGCCATAATACACTGGAGAAAGTCTTGCGTTTGTTGACAAATGTATATATATGAAAAACAATATATTACATATATATATATATATATATATATATATATATATATATATATATATATATAAAATGCCAAAAGTTTATTAGCGTTTCCCAGGACATCAGTTCTCAGACCGAGAGAGAGAGAGAGAGAGAGAGAGAGAGAGTGAATGGAATCGTAGATTCGAAGACCAGAGAGAGAGAGAAATTCAAATCCAGAGAGAGAGAGAGAGAGAGAGAGAGAGGGGGGGGGGGAATTCGCCGACCATAGAGACAATGAGGGATAATGGAATCGTATACTCGAAGACAGGAGAGAGAGAGAGAGAGAGATTATAATACGTAAATATGACACCAGCACCTGTCAGTTCATTAAACGGGAGGAGACTTTCCCAAAGATAATTCCTCATCTTCACCGGACGCACCCTGAAAGGTCACCTTTCCACAAACTAAACCATCTCGCCCGATTCCCCTAAATCCCCAACTTAAACGGCCTCAGATGAATTGACCCTTGCAATCCCCATTCTGCTCCTTCCGTTAAATAAGAGAGAGAGAGAGAGAGAGAGAGAGAAACTTATCAGACCCTAGAGAGAGAAAAAGAGTGAGAGAGCGAAAGCGTGACTGTATTAAAAACTCAGAGAGACAGAGAGAGAGGATTATAAGACCCAAGAGAGAGAAAAAGAGAGAATGAGAGAGAGAGAGAGAAAGAAGATTATAAGACCATAGGGATAGAAAAAGAGAGAGTTAGAGAGAGAGAGCGTGACTGGATTAAAAAACCAGAGAGAGAGAGAGAGAGAGAGAGAGAGAGAGAGAGAGAGAGAACTATAATACTCTTAAGAGAGAGAGAGAGAGAGAGAGAGAATTATAAGACCCTTAAGAGAGAAAAAGAAAGAATAAGAGAGAGAGAGAGAGAGAGAGCGTGACTGGATTCAAAGAGAAAAAGAGATAAAGTGTGCTGGATTAAAAAATCAGTGAGAGAGAGAGAAAGAAGATTATAAGACCATAGGGATAGAAAAAGAGAGTTAGAGAGAGAGAGCGTGACTGGATTAAAAACCAGAAGAGAGAGAGAGAGAGAGAGAGAGACTGGATTCAAAGAGAAAAAGAGAGTAAGTGCTCTGGATTAAAAATCAGAGAGAGAGAGAGAGGTAAAAGACAAAAGCAGTGATGGCTAAACCAGATGAATAAGTCGCCCCGCCCACTTCCTTCCTCCACGGAGTCCTGTCCCTGCCTTGGAACGGCTCCCTTAATGACTTGCTTAAGCGCACCTCACTAGGGTCCGACATTAATAGAAAAAAAATAAACCAAAAAAGTATAAAGAATCGGAATACCAGGATGAGAACAAGACATAGTAGAGGAGTAACGAAAAAAATTAAAGAAAATAAAACACACTCATTTATATATAAAGATTACATAAATAAAAAATAAGGAATCGAAGTAAAAAGATGAGAGAATGAGACAGAGGAGTAACGAAAGAAATTAAAAGAAAATATTATATAATTGTAAAGAAACAAGATTAAATTGAGGAAAATACAAGATAGTAACTCGTAAACAATCACTTAAAAAATATTAAAAATAGTATAGGGAGAAAAATGAAAGGAAACCAATTCGTAAACAATCAACAAAAACAGATTAAATAGAAATCATAAACAAACAAGACTCAATTGATAAAAAACTACGAGGAAGTAACTCGTAAGAAATAACAAATGATAACAAATAAAGATTAATTAATTGATTGGTATTTTCATTGTGGCGTCACAGCTACGGTGCTGTTGACTTATAAAAATAGGAAAGCGAATCAGTAAGAAATAATGAAAAATGAACGTGTGACCACACAACAGTTTCTCTCTCTCTCTCTCTCTTCTCTCTCTCTCTCTCTCTCTCTCTCTCTCTCTCTCTGTGTGTGTGTGTGAACACAAAAGGGTATTTCAGAATAAAGTTATATAGTTACATTCTCTCTCTCTCTCTCTCTCTTTCGAAGTATCAGAACGTCCAGATGATGGAAGAAGGAAGCAAGCCACAGGAGTGAAGGGGGTTAATGAAACTGCAATAAACTAATCGAATGAGCGTACAACAATAAAAAATAAGAAAAAAAGAAAAAAGAAAAAGATAACTACTGGCAAGTGATTCGTCTTTCTTTTTTTCTCTCTCTCACTCTCGTCTCAACCAGCTGTTACAATCCCTCTTCTTCTTCTTCTTCTTCTTCTTCTTCTTCTTCTTGTGCCCGTCTCATTATGCTGCCAACTTCATACCCTGGCAGACGACTGGGGCATGGTCAGTGCCCGAGAACCATTTTGTCTAGTGTCTTGACGACGCAGCACGAGATACAAGACATGCGTATATTCGTGTGTTACACCCAAACACACGAACTACAAAACACACCCAAACACACACGAGGTAAAAACACACGTATTTGAGTGTCACACCCAAACACACGAGGCACAAACACGAGTATTTGTGTGTTACACCCAAACACACGAAATTACAAACACGACACACGCACGTATTCGTGTGTTGTGTGAATGAACAAAAAATAAAGTATAACTTCGTGAGATTTAACATTAAAAGTAAGACTTCAATTTAGGTTAAACCAAAATGGTAAAAAACAAAATAATCAACGGGGATGTACAGCATAAATAAAATAGCAAAATCTACTTTAAAAATGCAATCTCTACAACTTTCGCTTCAAAAACAGTCTATTAAGTTTATCTGTTTGAGACTGAATAGTAAATATAAATTTCGGATTCACGTTACATTAAAAAAAATAATAATAAATAACAAATTTTTAAAATAAACAGATGACAAATTCCAAAAAAAATACCTAAAAATCAAATCATACTTTTCAAATCCAATATCTACAACTGTCACTTTAGAAAGGATAAATAAAAAATAAACATATGGATACAGTACAGAAACGACTAAAACTGATATACTTAAACAAATCTAGCACCGTCACCTGAAAAGTCGGCCAAAACACCATCTGCTCGCTGACAAGAAAGTCCCGAGAGAAAGGATAAAAACATTATCCTTTATCCAGGATCAGAGTTAAAGGGTCGATTTTGTCAATCAGCGGGGCTCGAACGATCATTATCCACTTTCGGTACACACTCGTCGAGAGCGCGATATCAGATGGCTAGGTTGCTCAAGAGAATAAACAACAACCTCTGCTGCAATGTTTACCTCAACCAACCAATCCCGTTGCTGTCGTGGAAGGGCTCAGAAGAAGTGCGAGGAATTAAGAGAATACAATCAGGTTTACCTCGTACACCTTCGGGTTGAACCTGATGAAATTGGCGTCCCTGGGCACTTCATTGCGTGCGGAATGGAATTTTACAATTTAGGGCCAAAGGCCAAACGAACGCTGGGACCTACGAGGTCAATCAGCGCTGGAAGGGAAGCCGAGAGTACGAAGGCTTGAAAGGTGTAACAGCAGGAAAAATTCAAAGCAATTGCACTATGAAAGATGGGAGAAAGAGAATACGAACGGAGGAACAGTAAATGGAACGCTACAAGAACGTCATTAAGTAATGCCTACAGTGCACCGCGTGAGGAGCAGTGAGGGCAATACCCAATTACAGGGTTCATTGAGCGTGGCAAATGTTTTGGGTAGCCCACTGAGCCCACTGTTAACGTGGAAAGGTTTGAATTACAATTACCCGTTGCTAACGTCGGAGGACTTAGAACGGGGGGAACATAGAAGCAAGATACGAAAATGGAATCATTTTTGTCCGGCTCGGTAATTCCTCCAGTACTAAAATCAATAACACAACATCCCGAGTCAGTAGTCAAGTTTAAATCAAACTTGGTCAAAATAAAGCTTTTTTTAGACCTCAAATCAAAAGGTATAAGATAAAGGTATAAGATCTCAATAAATAAATACAAAACATATATATAAAATAGTAAAAGACTAATAAACAATCCCAGATAAGTAAGGAAATAATAATAGAAAAAAAAGTTAATGATAAAATAAAATAAAGACCTCATTTAGATTCAGTCCATCCAATCACATAAATAAAATCGCAAAGGACGAATAAAAGAAAAAAATCCCAGATAAGGAAGCAAGAAAAAAATAAATATAAAAAATCCAGATATGGAAATAAAGGAAATAACAGAAAAAGATTTACAAATAAAAATAAATACCTGATTTAAACCTCTGAATTTCACTTCCAGAAGAAAACAGCAAAAGACGAATAAATAATCCCAATATAAAGGAAAATAAGATCAAATAAACGTAATGATTTAAAAATTAAAAAAATAAAGACCTGATTTAAACTTGTGAATTTCAATTCCAGAAATAAAACAGCAAAAGACGAATAAAATAAGATAAAAAAAAAAATTGAATGATTTTTAAAAACAAAAATAAAGACCTGAATTAAACCTGTAACCGTAATAATGGCCATTTCCCCAAAGGCCCAATTTGCTACAATTATCCATTCATTAATACCTGACATTTATGGCTAGGGCGCCGCCCTTCGGCGGTATACGGGGGTCTATCGGTACGAGGAGACGTGTCCTCGCTTGTTCTGTTACTCTTCTGTCTATGGGATCTCTCTCTCTCTCTCTCTCTCTCTCTCTCTCTCTCTCTCTCTCTCTCTCTCAGACGATGGAGCAGCCTACTTTATGTCGCAATAAGATTGTCGAATGGATGTTGGATAAGAGTTTTTGTTCTTATATTTATATATATATATATATATAGATATATATATATATATATATATATATACGGGTGTCCATAAAGTCCCAGTACCATCACAAGTAGTTATTGCTTGTAATGGTGCTGGGACTTTATGGACACCTTGTATATGTACATATATATATATATTATATATATATATATATATATATATAATATATATATATATATATATATATATACCAGAAGGGGGGGAGGGTAGGGGGCGTTTCCAAACCGCATGTACAGTACATAAAATCTTGGCCACAGCCATTTACGAGCGACAACGTCGGATACATCACAATAATAAAACATTATGAAACAGGATCCCAACACCTTCCTATCATAGCAAGAGCGCCATCAAAGCGTCGTAAAAGCTGTGTGAGAGAGAGAGAGAGAGAGAGAGAGAGAGAGAGAGAGAGAGAGAGAGAGAGAGAAGAGTTTTCTACTACCTCTATATAATAATATGATAAAATAAACCTGTGTGTTCTACTGCCTCTATTGAGAGAGAGAGAGAGAGAGAGAGAGAGAGAGAGAGAGAGAGAGAGGATAGAGAGAGAGAGAGAGAGAGATTTTCTACTGCTCCGATTACTGAAAGTTTTATTTGTAAAACTATGGAAATTTTAGAAAAAAAATTCCGTAAAAAAAATCTAAAAAAAAAATAGAAAAAAATAGTAAAAAAAAAAAAAAGGAAATTGTAATAAAAAGTAAATAAAAATCCTTGATATGGAAATCGCAACGCCTTTAGCATCCAGCTTGGCAACACAGCCTTTTTCGGCAGGAACCACCCGGCGAGCGAGCACAACACCGCCCCTTACAAGGACTGAGCCCGGTCCTTCTAACCAGCCTTTTCGACGACCATAAATAGAAATCTGTTGAACATCTGAGAAAAAATAAAAAAAAATAAATTACATAAAATAAAATCCCCAGGGTGCCCGTGGGTGGGAGGGGGGAGGGGGGGGGGGGGGGGGTGAGGTCGTAGATTGGATGCAAAACGACCCGCCCATTGATAGGGGTGGAAGGCAAGGGCAAAGAGGGGACGGACCCACGCCAACGGGAAATCGCAAAAGGGCGTGCTGTGAGATTGGCGTATAAAAGAATTGTAGGCTATTCACATTATTATTATTATTATTATTATTATTATTATTATTATTACTGGGTTATCTAGAAGTTCCGTTATTCTATCATAATTATTCGGAATTTTTCAACATAAATGTACAGTTTATGGCGTATAAAAAGAATTTGATATTATTATTATTATTATTATTATTATTTTATTATTATTTATTATTATTATTATTGGGCTCGCTTGAATATTCGTATATACTATAACTATTCGAAATGTTACATAAAAAGTTCTTCAAGGGTATGACATGAAAAAGCACAATATGATAATCCAATCAAACAAAACTTATTATTATTATTATTATTATTATTATTATTATATATACTAACGCGCAAAGCAAATAATGCAACAGAATAAAATTGAACACCTATTAGTGAAAAAAAAAATTTTTAAATGCAAAAAAAAGAAGAAAAAAGCTGCGCAAAGAGGAAAATAGATTGATCAATATTACCACTGCTATTCAAAACATTCAAATCTGGAACGCCATCAGCTTATAAAACAAGCTTCCAGAGACTGGAATACACATACGTAAAAAGAGTAAAAATAAAAGAATAGATAAGAAAATAATAAATAAACAAATAACTACGAACAGACCAGCAAACAAATAAATAAATATTCAGGTACACGCACACAGCAATAATTCCTTTTGTTTACAGTAAGCCATTGGGAAAGACTTACGAGTCATAGACGATGATATAGGAATTAGACAAATAAATTCGAAGATAAATTAGACACATTATTTCGAAGATAATACATAAGAGATTAAAATACGGCAGTTCATAACTGAAGTATTATCATACACACTCTATTTCTCCAATATTTCTTTTTCTTATAATAGTGATTTCTTTGCAACAGATTATATCGTTGTTAAATTGAATCAAGAACTGGATCGATATACCGAATAAAAAATTGATAAATGTACTGGAATAAATAAATTTATAAATTCACTTGAATAATTTGATAGATGTACTTGAATAAAGCATATATGATAATGTCATTTCAGTAAAACCTTTGATAAATTTACCTGAATAACGATTTAGATACATTTGCTCGAATAAAGAATGTGATGCATTTGCTACAGAATTTGATAAATTTATTAAAGACATTGATAAATTAACTTTACTACAGAATTTTACAAATTTACTTTAATACAGAATTTGATAAATTTATTAAAGAATTTGGTAAATTTACTTTACTACAGAATTTGATAAATTTACTTAAAGATTTTGGTCAATTTACTTTTTGACAAATTTACTATAATACAGAATTTGACAAATTTACTTTAACACAGAATCTGATAAATTTACTTAAAGAATTTGGTGAATCAATTTACGTTTACTACACGGCTATTTGAATTTAAATTAAAATTTAAAAGAATTTGGAAATTTAATTTACTTTAATTTACAGAAATTTGAACCAAATTTACTTTATGACAGAATTTGACAAATTTACTTAAAGAATTTAGCAAATTTTCTTGAATAAAGTACTGATAAATTCACTTAAATAGACGAATTTTATCAAATGACTACAATAATGAATCTGATCAATTTAGTTCATTAAATGACAAATTTCATTCAATAAAGCTTTTGATAAACATAATGGAAAATTTGAAAGATTCACTGAAAACTTTTTACTTCAACAAAACACTTGATAAATTTCCATCTGATAAAGTTGACTCAACAAACACCTCTTCAGCGGAGGGAGAAACTGGCTGACTGACCAAACGTTAATTAAGAAAGCAGAAATTTATCAAAGGGGGTGGGGGGGGAGGTGTTGACTGACGACATGACCAGACCGCCCGATTTGAACAACAAAACCAGAGGTTGTAGCCTTCAACAAAGAGAAGGCTAAGCATCAATGGAAACATCAGCCAGTGAAGAGAGAGAGAGAGAGAGAGAGAGAGAGAGAGAGAGAGAGAGAGTGGGGAGAGGGAGAAATGCGCCCTTCTGGTCCCGCGTATATGTGCGCGCGCGCGTTGGCGATTGTATTTAGTGTGTGTTTAAGTTAATGTGAATTCGAGTGTGTATGTGTAATGTGTATGTGATTATGTGCGGCCTAGGACTTTGTGGCGTATGTATGTATGTGTGAGTACGTGAAAGAATGTGTATGTGTTTGTGTATGTATGTGTCCACAAACGCCAGCGCGTAGGTGTCTGCGTGAACCTGGTCAAGTTGTACAGCTTACGTAGGGACACCTGATCCATTACCGCCTTGAGAGGACACTCAAATCATCAACGGACCCGGGAGTCACGCCCCGACCCCACCCCCCCCAACCCTCCAAGGACGACCTCAATCCTCCTCCTCCTCCTCCTCCTCCTGTAACAAGCCCTTCGGAGGCCGAGGTGATTCCTGTATGAAGGCCGATAACGAAGGTGCCTTACGGAGGGCAGCAGACGGACGTTAGGCCTATTGGCTCTCCTTCATTGGATGATGATACGATGAGGCATAGATTTCGAGAGAGAGAGAGAGAGAGAGAGAGAGAGAGAGAGAGAGAGAAAGAGAGAGAGAGAGAATTTTCCTATTTTAATTCAACTGAAAACTCTTCAGAAGTCTTCACAGCTTCGTTGAGTTTCAACTTCGGGGATTCTCTCTCTCTCTCTCTCTCTCTCTCTCTCTCTCTCTCTCTCTCCAAAAACACTGAATATTTCAAATCTTTCTCAATTTTCCGTTTATATATCCAACAGGTAGCTTGTATGAATAATAATTATTCCAGTTAGGAATTATATTTATAAATAAATAATCTCCCAAATAATTACTTTTATCATTATTATTATTATTAACATCCCTTGTATAAATAATAATTATTCCCCGTTAGGTTAATATATATAAATAATTCTCCCAAATTAATTATTATTATTATTATTATTATTATTATTATTAATATTATTATTATTTTAAATTTTATTATTATTATTATTCTGAAAATGAATTCCTTGTATGATAAAATTATTGATTAAGGAAATTATAAATTTCCCGTTTTAGAATTAATATTTATAAATAATCTCCTAAATTATTATTATTATTATTATTATTATATTATTATTACTACTATTATCATTATTCTTATTATTAGTATTATTATTATTATTATTATTATTATTATTATTATTATTTCAGAGGATAAATCCCTTGTATGACTAATAATTGTTCCCGTTATGGAATTTTATTTATAAAGAATCTCCCAAATTATTATTATTATTATTATTATAAATCCCTATTCAAATTCTCAAAGTACAAATTCATTGATATCCCACCATCGATACCGATTCTTTCATTCCATCTGGAATGAAGAGATGGAATGTAGGACTCCCAGCCGCGTCCTGAAAAAAATCCTTCCAATCCATTTGAAGGCGTCCGCCTTCGTCCTGTGTCTCACGCCCACCATCAATCAACTAATCCGGTTAGGCGTCCGATTTTCAAGGTTTTATCCGGACAATCGGATAACAGCAGCGATTGCTCCTTTCTCTTATGATTGGATGCAAGACTATCCAGGGAAAAGCTTCTGGTGTAATGAACTGGACTTTCTTTTTCTTGATTTTTCCAACTATGAATTTTTTCTCAGTCGAAAATAAATCATATTATGTATTTTTTTTCAAGTTAGGAGTTATAAAATAAAAACTTCATTCGAAAATAAATTACGTGTAGCAATATTTTTTTTATTCGGATACGAAATTCACGTCATTTTTCACTTGTTTTTGGATTATAATTTTTTAAATTTTTCAAGCTATGACTTTCTCAGTCGAAAATAAATCACATTATACTTTTTTTATTTTTCGAAAATAAATTACATTCTACCAATACTTTTAAATACAAAATTCAAATCATTTTCACTGTTTTTGGATTATCATTTTTCTTTTTTTGAGTTATGACTTTTTTCGCAGTCGAAATTAAATCATATTATACCTATTTTATTTTTAGAAAATAAATTACATAGTACCTTTTTTTTCATTCGGATACGGAATTCACGCCATTTTTCACTGTCGTCTTTTTGGATTTTCTTCTTTTTATTTTTCGTGTTATGACTTTTTTCTCAGTCGAAAATAAATCATATCATACTTTTTTTCTTTTTTTTAGTTGAAATTGATAAAAAAAGCTTCATTCGAAAAAAATTTACATAGTACCAATATTTTTTTATTTTTGTACGAATACGATGACTGTGAAAACACCCCGCCCCGTAAAAAAAATTAAAATAAATAAATAAATTAATAATAATAATATTAAAATAATAATAATAATAATAATAATATTAATAATAATAATAATAATAATAATAATAATAATAATAATCGATTTCATCTGCTATGCCATACTTTCGGTTTTTTTAAGTTTAATTTTTTCTTCATTTTTCAGTCTGAAAATATATGAAAACCAAGGTGTTTTATCCTTGTGTATATTTGGATACGAAAATAAAACCAAACTCACAGTTACGTGCGATGGAAAATAAAATAAATTCAATGATAACCCAAAGTAAACATATCACACGGCCTTAGTCTCGTAGGTCACTTGGTTTTCTGAAACTCACACAATATATTAAAATGACAGGAATATAAAAGAAAAGATTTCTAAGAAATCAAAATCTTAAAAATAGCAACAAAACAAATATATAGACGAATATAAAAAAAACTATTAATCGATTCAAACATTAAAATTCCCAAACGCACAAAAATAAAAAATATAAAAATATAAAAAAAGGAGGTGAAAAAATGAATATACAATTAAAAGGTCCGAGCGCATTTGCAATTCCAAAAAGCCCTTCCGATGGGAATTGTTCATTTGGAATCGTGGCCCCATCTGAAATTCCAAAATCGGACGAGACCGGGATAAAACCACGAATTCCGAAACTGTTGTGAAATTGAAAAGGCGTCAATAATTCAAAAGCACCGTTAGATGTTTACGTTCTATTTAAAATAATTTTTTGGGGGTAGTGAATATTTTTTCGGGATATTAATAATGAATGAACCGACCTGACGGTCAAAATAGCCAGGCTCCCATTTAATATATTCATTCGTTTCGAAATATATATAAGTTTACATAACAGTGGCCTCCCAAATACCGTCAGAAAAAATGCGAATAAATAAATGAGGCGTGTGACCATGGAACATTTATACAAATGCGCCAGCATATGTACGCACGCACGCTCACACACACATACATTCATGTATACAAATGTATTTATGTATGTATGAATTTATGTATATTAAATATGTCTGTATATAATATATGTTATGTATGTAAAAATCTACGCACGCACGCTCACACACATACAGTGATATATACAAATGTATTCATGTATGTATGTATTTATGTACATCAAATATAAGTGTATGTATATACTATATGTTACGTATGTATGTACGTATACATTTATGCGTTCATGAACGCACGGAGGAGTCTGTAGGTATGTGAAAAAAAATCATTCGCATGTAACCAACAACAATCACGAGTTGTTTTAGATTTAGCTGGCCTTATGCCAGCACGGGCTCTTGCTCCTAGAGAAGCCCGTAACAGATAATCATCATATCAATACAACTACAATCAGTATCACGTGATGCTGACGTGAATGTCTTGCAACTAAAGAAACTGAAATTCGAAAACGCAGGACTTTCAAATATCTTAAATTTAAATCTAAAAGTATTAATATTAATAAATGAAAAATTCAACAGAGACGTACCATACGCATACATATAACTACTTATAACAATGAAGACGTTGCAATATAGAACAACAAAACTATTTATTTCTCGTTACCTCTCCTCTTCGTCTTCATTAAGATATTCTGCAACTACTCTTTGCAAGATGCCATAAACACAACAACAACCACAACCACAATCGCTTACACCTTCCTCTGTGGGAGGGGGGAGGGGGGGGAGGGTGTGTAAACTTATGACACTTTCGAGTTTACTTAAGTTTACTTATGGGCTACTTTACGTCGCTTTACGGTACCCTCTCTGTCTCTTGTTAATTTGGCACAAGAGGGGGGGGTGGGCGAAGGGGTGGCACTCCCATAAACACCTTCCCAAACACCCTTGCCTCTCTCTCTCTCTCTCTCTCTCTCTCTCTCTCTCTCTCTCTCTCTCTCCTGACTGCCTGCCTGCCTCACTCAGTAGTTTGCATACTAGCTGTTGTGATTCTCTCTCTCTCTCTCTCTCTCTCTCTCTCTCTCTCTCTCTCTCTCTCTCTTGCCTGGCTCCCTCAGTAGTTAGTGCACTAGATGTTCTCTCTCTCTCTCTCTCTCTCTCTCTCTCTCTCTCGATGTCTCCTCGGATGGACTAACAAGTCTGAGGCATCCTAATCCTTGTAACTCCTTGTAACACACTCTCTTTCTCTCTCTCTTCCTGTCGATGTCTCCTCGGATGGACTAACAAGTCTTTGAGACATCCTAATCCTTGTAACTCCTCCTCTCTCTCTCTCCCCCCCCATTATTTAAGTGGTTCAGATTTGTTTTCTCTCCTCTCTCTCTCTCTCTCTCTCTCTCTCTCTCTCTCTAATCGACTTCACAGATTGACAGCCGAGGAGGAAGGCCACACCTCCTGTGCCCAAACTGCCGCTTCCCATAATACAATTCAGCTTCGAGGAGGGACCTTGTTTAAGGATTAATTTCTTTAAGAGAGATTATCGTAGTGAATCCTTTTGTCTCTAATTTAAGAACCTCGGGGACACTCGAGACGGGAAGGTGAAGCAGTTCGCATTCTGAGAAATGTTATTCAAGTTTTAATGGTATATACATGGCAACTATGCCAGCAGTAAGTCAAGATGGTAACAGAAAAAACTAAGATATAATAATAAGGCAATAACGTTAATGGAATAGATACAAAAATAAGAAAAACACCAACTAAGATATAAATAATAAGGCAATAACGTTGATGGAATCGGTACGAGAATAAGAAAAACGCCAACTAAGATATATAAATAAGAATGCAATAACGTTGATGGAATGGTACAAAAATAAGAAAAACACCAACTAAGATATATAAATAAGCAATAAAGTGATGGAATAGGTACAAAAATAAGAAAAAAACACCAAAAACAAAGATATATAAAAATAATGGCAATAACGTTGATGGAATAGGTACAAAGATTACAAAAACGCCAACTAAGATATATAAATTAGAATGCAATAACGTTGATGGAATGGGTACAAAAATAAGAAAAACACCAACTATAATATATAAATAAGGCAATAAAGTTGATGGAATAGGTACAAAAATAAGAAAAACACCAACAAAGATATATAAATAATAAGGCAATAACGTTGATGGAATAGGTACAAAAATAAAAAAAACACCAACTAATATATACAAATAAGAATGCAATAACGTTGATGGAATGGGTACAAAAATAAGAAAAATACCAACTAAGATATATAAATAAGAATGCAATAACGTTGATGGAATAGGTACAAAAATAAGAAAAATACCAACTAAGATATATACATAATAAGGCAATAAAGTTGATGGAATAGGTACAAAAATAAAAAAAAACACCAACTAATATATCAAATAAGAATGCAATAACGTTGATGGAAATGGGTACAAAAAATAAAAGAAAAAATACCAACTAAGATATATAAATTAAGAATGCAATAACGTTGATGGAAAATAGGTACAAAATAAGAAAAATACCAAACTAAGATACTAAATTAAAAAACATAATAAGGCAATAACGTGGATGGGAAATAGGTACAAAAAATAAGAAAAATACCCAACTAAGATATATCAAATAAGGCAATAAAGTTGATGAATAGTACAAAAGATAAGAAAAATAAAAAAATACCACATAAGATATTAAATAAGAAGGCAATAACGTTGATGGAATAGGTACAAAAATAAGAAAAATACCAACTAAGATATATAAATAATAAGGCAATAACGTTGATGGAATAGGTACAAAAATAAGAAAAATACCAACTAAGATATATACATAATAAGGCAATAACGTTGATAGAATGGGTACAAAAATAAGAAAAATAAGAGGTAAACATAATAACGTCGAAGGTTATATGAACACAAATACATAAATTACCGTTTAAGGCGAAAATTGAAAGCAACAGCCGACATACCTTTCAAAATCAGTTCAAGCATTTTAGTATAATTACAAAATGAAGCGAACGTCCCAAGAAACAAAAAAGCACACAAAAATAAATATAAATAAATAAAATAAATAAATAAATAAACACAAGAAAAACAGAATTATGAAATACGTCCAAGAAATATGAAAAAAGTAAAATAAAAAATAAAAATAAAAAATGAAAAAGTCCTTCTCCTCCGCCTCTTTCGTAAGCTTGAATTCTCGAGAAAGTTTTTTTTATTCTACGGAGAAGAAATGTGAGGGGAAAAAAGTAGGGTGGGGGAGAGGGGTGTAATGTGGGGGTTTGGGGGGTGGGGGGGTGGAAGGGGGTAAAGCGTCATCTCAGATTAGGGTAGGGTCGCCATCCAGTCATCTAGATTACCAGCTAAAAAAGAGGAGAGAGAGAGAGAGAGAGAGAGAGAGAGAGAGAGAGAGAGAGAGAGCAAAGAAGTACTGCGCATGATAAATCACGAAAAACAATAATAGTTCAAGAAAACACAATATTGCTCCTTTTGGTTACGAGTTGACAACAAAACAATAAGTACGAAAACACAACAACAACAACAACAACAACAATAATAATAATAATAATAATAATAATAATAATAATAATAATAATAATAATGAAAAAGTTACACTGACAAAATAATAATTTTAGCTTCAACTGCCAGTGAAAAAACAGAAAACAAATAAAACAACAACAACAACAACAACAACAACAACAATAACAATAACAATAATAATAATAATTATAATAATAATAATAATAATAATATATAATAATAGGGACATACGTAACATAATATAATATAATAATAATAATAATAATAATAATAATAATAATAATAATAATTATTATTATTATTATTATTATTATCATTATTATTATTATTATCATTTCCTCTCGCAGTGAAACAATAACAGACATTTAGACCGAAAAGGCTTAAATCCTTTGGCAGAACTCCGGAGCCAAGCCAAGCAGTAACTTCTCCGAGGTCGTAAATCAAATACGCCAAAAGCCGCGTCACAAGACAGACAAGAAGCTATTTTTCTTCTTTCTCATTTTCACATATCCTTTGCTTTGTCGTTTTTCCCTTTTTTATCCATTTATTTTTCGTTTCGAGGGACGCAGCAAGAGACGCTGAAGACTAGAAGGCCATATTTGAAAGTGGTTTTAGCTTTTTGTCACGAACTTAAAATGTATTGTCATACATTCATCTATTAGACAGGATGCAATGGCTTTCGCGAGGTTTAATTTATTGTCAAATATCCTAATATTTTTGGGGGAGACTCTTTTCACTGAAAGCCTTGAAATTCCAAAAAAAGGAAATTAAGCAAGATTTGAAGAAATTCTCCACCAATTTGGGGTTTCGAACTCATACAACTTAGAATGAAAGTAAGTGATAAGTGACCGCTACATATGTTGAAACCAAATTTCATAAGGATAAAATGTATATATCAATTCATATATATATATATATATATATATATATATATATATATATATATATATATATATATATAAATTTTTCGTTATTTTTCTGTCCAAACGTGTTGTACGTATGATTTTGTATAGTTAGTTATGTAGCTTGCATTATGTATGTATGATCCTTCATGTCAATTAAACTTATTTCTTTTTGCATTCGCATTTCATGTGTATTTATATTGTGTATGTATGTAGTATGTATATATATATATATATATATATATATATATAATATATATATATATAATATATATATATATAAATACACATGACATGTGAATGCAAAAAGAAATAAGTTTAATTGACATGAAGGATCATACATACATAATGCAAGCTACATAACTAACTATACATATTCATACGTACAACACGTTTGGACAGAAAAATTAACGAAAAATTTTTTAATTCCATTTTACTAACGCATACAAGATTAAAAAAAAACTCCATTTCAAAGGGTTTCAAAAATACTTACGGCAAATTAAAGCCGAAAGTAATTTCAAATCGAACGTGAAATTTTTTTAAAAATATGAAATTGCACTCATTATATCCGGCAGAATTTCATTATGCTATCCAATTTGGAATGATGAAAACATCAAACGCGAATTCTGAATATATTAAAACCGTGATCAGTCCATCGCTAATGATTAATTAGTGTTCCGATCACGATAAGTTAAATAATTGGTTTTACTAAAAGGTGATTAAACTCGTTACAAAATGAGACCTGAGTTCTGCCGAGGTAAAACGTTTGTCTAAAAAACACACAAAAATTGCAAGTACGTACATCTATTAATTTTTTCAAATATATCGAATATTTTCCATCTTTCTGCGAGAGTGCGGACAGCAGAGGAATCCTCCAAAATAGTGCGGACGGCACAGAAGTCCTCCAGAATGATGCAGTTGTTGTTTTTGATTGAGCTGGTCTTTTGCTCAGCACGGGCTCTTGCTCCTAGAGCAGCCCGTAAGACGGTACAGGAGTCCTCCAAAATAGTGCGGACTTACAGAAGTCCTCCAGAATAGTGCGGACGGAATAGAGGTCCTCTAACATAGTGAGGACGGCACAGGAGTCCTCCAAAGTAGTGTGGACAACAAAGAAGTCGTCCAATATAGTGCGGACTGCACAGAAGTCCTCCAGAATAATGCAGACGGCAGAGAAGTCCTATAAAATAGTGCGGACGACAAAGAGGTCCTCCAGAACAGTGCGGACGGCAGATTATTCTCTAAGGCCAGCTTAATCTCAAACAACAAGCTCTAGTCAGGTTTGGGCTAGATTTAGATATTAGGTTCATAGGTTTCTGGAGACGAATGAAATGTCTCTTCACTTTTATTCAGACACTAAAGTTTTATGCTTCCTTCCTTCAAGCCTAACACATTAGATCCGGTCGTTGTTCAAACGATTTGATTTTAATCAAGCTGAAATTATGCCGGCACAGGCTCCTGCCTCACGACGGCCCAAAAATGGTGAAATGTTAAAAGGAAATATAAGAAGCCTGGTGTGGACCTCTCGATTCGAATCATAACATGGGACAGATGACCTCCAATGACCTCTGCTGGCCTTATGCCATCAAAGAACCTTGCATTATTATGACGGCCCAGAACCGGTGAAGTATTAATAGGAAATATAAGAAGTCTGGCGTGGACCTCTGGATTCGAATGAAACATGAGACAGATGACCTCCAATGACCTCCAATGACTTCTGCTGTCCTTATGCCATCAAAGAATCTTGCATTACGGTGAAGTGTTTAAAGGAAATATAAAAAGCCTGGCGTGGACCTTTCGACTCGAACCAAAGGCCTCTGCTTTGAGATTTGACAAACCGTAATATTCATCGGTTCCAAGAAGTTCATAGCACAAAAGGCCTAACGATCGCCAAACAGGTTGTGTCAATGGCTGCCCAGCGGTTGGGCATAACAACCACATTAGTAAACAATGGGAGAAAAGGAATGGGTATGTTGTACCCTCCCTGGGTGAGAAATCCCAGGGCGTGATTGAGCGACGGCCACCCTCCTCCTCCTCCTCCTCCTCCTCCTCCTCCTCCTCCTCCTCCTCCTCCTCCTCCTCCTCCTCCTCCTCCTCCTCCTCCTCCTCCTCCTCCAGTAAGATACTACTGGTCTGACCTCAAGAACAATGCCCATGGGATAGTGGACATGACCCGTAGACATTATTATTATTATTATTATCAAAAATTGACACGAAGCCCTGTTAAAACGGCGAAGTTAAAAAGACGATGCTTAATAGCCAGATATATGAAAAATGACTCGTCGTCACAACAACTAAAGCAAGAACCTACTGACAAAAATAATAACAATTTCTTCGAGTCCTCAAATGATTTCATCCGAGACCCAGACAGACAGACAGACAGACAGACATCTCCTTCCAACATTCCTACAAGAAAAATGGGAAACAAAAGCAGCGAGTGGAACATAAAACAAAACAACAGCAGGAAGGGACGCGGAACAATGCCCTGTGTTCCTTATGTGATGACGGAGAACGGAATAAAGGCGTCCCTTTTTAATGGCCGAACACTGCCATTTGGACCAGCCCTGGCTCGTGGGCGTGGGAGGAGGAACTGCCTGAAGAAGAAGAAGAAGAAGAAGAAGAAGAAGAAGAAGAAGAAGAAACTAGACTGTGTATCCCTGTACTTAATATAAAAGACTTGGGGCAGGGGGGGGGGGGGGGTTGGGGGGGGATGGGGGGTGGTTGGAATAGGGTGGGTGGTGGTGTTAGGGTAGGAAGTTACTAAGACGAAACGAAATACTGACATCCACCTAATCTGTCACAGTATTAACTTAAGATTTACAAATTCATTTAGAATCTGAATATCTCTCTCTCTCTCTGTCTCTCTCTCTTCTCTCTCTTCTCTCTCTCTATATCATATATATATATATATATATATGATATATGCAAATTCATTCCCATCTTACAATACATCTTACCAACCGCTGACTTCCATTAAACCCCAGAGCGAATTTCTCATCAATCCTTTGTAGGCCTTAACATTAGGCCTACAGAGGATTAAAAAGTCACCTTGGGAATATATTTGCATCACTCTTAACTATCCCGACAGACAAATAGACAGATAGACAGGCAGGAATAACATGGTGAAAATTCAGTTAATATTTCATAGATAATTGACGTACTGTTATATAATACCGAATTGGGCCGGATTCTTTAAAAACAAATTCCTTGTGGTTCTGTTGACCTAAGCTGTCAATTTCTGACCTGGTGGTTAGTTGATTGTTGCAGGATGGAGTCAGGGTTGGAGAAGGACATGGGGTTAGCAACTTGTTCAGAATCTGAGGATTAACAAAGCTTAGGAATAATATATATTTACATACATGTATATAAATAAAGGCATAAGGAAAGTGAACCAATGGAGTAACCGCTGCAAGGCCTTTCGACTCTCGTCCTTTACCACACTGAAGAAAAAGGCAGCACAACAACGCGGCATAACCAGACACTCACGAACTCACGAACCAAAACATACTACAGCAGCCCACGCCCGAATTCTCATCAAATCCTCCGGACAAGAAGGTCATAAGGTCACCACCGCCTGACTACTACTGCCCAGACATGTAAGACGAACGTTATCGCAATCATCTGCCCTAGGGCATTCCTCATGACACCTGCCTCTCTCTCTCTCTCTCTCCTGAATCTCCGTTATGGTCATTCTTGTTGCTAAGGTTTGGGAGAGACCGTCTTATCGCAATGAGAAGCTGAAATGGTTTCGCGGAACTAGAACACTTCGGGTTCCGCGGAACACTGGAACACTTCGGGTTCCGCGGAACACTGCAACACTTCGGGTTCTGCGGGACGCTGGAACACTTCGGGGTTCTGCGGAACACTGGAACACTTCGCGAAGGTTCCGCGGAACACTTGGAACACTTCGGGTTCCGCGGACCGTTATCAGGGGTTCCGTAACAAATCGTAATTTCAGTGCGAATTACTATGATGATCTGAATTAACACAGATCGAATGGCACATATGAGGTAGATTTCATGTTACTTAAATAAAGTCCAATATGGAGGAGCAGACACTACGCAGATGTATAGATATGTATAGATACAGCAATTCATGCGAGAATTATATATATCTATATATATATATTATATTATATATATATATATATATATGTAATAGTGTGGCACAGTGTCGTTATTACAAAAGGCAATAACTTAATAATACTTAAGAAAGGCACGAAACGGATAATAAGAAAAGAAAGAGGGATAAGAGAATGAAAATAATCAATTTTACGAAGGTATCGTTTTCTCGGACTCGACCCAAAATTCGTTAGGCGTTAGCCCACAGGCATCTGGTCTGCATCTCCCAGGCATCTTCGAGAAATTGGAATCCAACCCATTACGCCTCATCTCCGATGATTAAGTGATTCTCTGGCACGCCCGACATTTGTGACACTTCAAGCGTCGGAGAATTAATGTAAGGTGGACCTTTTCAAGAGCCTTCTGTTTAATATAACCAAGGGAAATTCAAGGCTTCCTTGTTTCAAAGGTGGATCATGTGAAAATCTAGCTCACCCTTTCCAAGGATAGGCCTCTAGTATCGACGAATCAAAAGCCATGAGTGTTGGTCATAAGACAGCCCAAAAGGAGTATTCAACGAATGACCTATGAGGTTACCAAGGGATACGCCCCTAAGAAGCCAGGACATGAAGAAAAGGAGGAGGCGTTATACAAATCAAGCCTACGAATTACTGTAGAAGACCTGACAGGAAGGCGGTCTCGTATGAAGTTACAGCCCCACTAAGACACAAAAGGTCTTTCAGAAAATGCCACACCCAGTCAGAATCCAAAAAATCCAAAGGCGGGGCTAAGGAGATTTCAACTGAACAAAAAGGCGAGACAGAGAGCAGAGAGGAGGGAGCCAGAGAGAAGCAGAGAAGGGGCAAGAGAAAAGACAACCGGGGAGCCTGAGGGGAGAACTGCAGTGGCATGGCCGTGAAACAGAGAAGGACAGAAGAAGAACAGGTGCAAAAGGTGTGTGCGAAGCAATCAAAGACAGTGAAAGTGACAATCAATACTCAGTAAAATTCCCTCGTGCCTATATACTCGTAATTGCAACAAGTGCCAATTAAGTTTTATCAGTCCAAGCCCAGTAACTCAGAAGGTGGAAAAACCTTGTAAGAACCCCTAACGAGATAAAACGTAATTTGTATGAATATATCAATTTTCATTTCTCATCTAAAAGTAGAACCCTTCCTTTTTAACGAATTCCAGATTAAGAACATTGAGCAAGAGAAGAAGAATTTATATAAGCCTAATTCCCCAAAGTACAGCCTCCACGGCACACGTTACCTTAGATCTGTGCAAAGAAAGTAAGTACCGTCACAGATTTATTGGTGGCAGAGCGGTGGGATACGATGAGATAAAGATTGCTATAGTGACAAGATTAATTGATGTCGAGCGGTAAGGATAGGAAGAGACAAAAGAGACAGCAAAGAAATGTTGATTAGCGACGTGATACGACGTGACTCAATTGACAGTTAAAAACAGCGGCAGCGAAACAGAATCAAAAGTTTAGCGTCGGCATAAGAGATTTCAATCCATTCACGCCACTCGAAAAAGAAAGTTCTCCCCAAAGACAGTTACCAGTGCTTCCCCAAATACAAGGACAGTTACCGAGTTGTAACAATAAAAGCGCTCCAAAAAAAGCCACCCACACTTTGCGAAAGTAAAACTCCACTCTGAAGAACAAGAACAGTCGTTCCACTAGAAGAACAAGATGTCGAAAGCATGAAGAAAAATATCAAGAGGAAAGAAAACGATCCCGAAAACGCAACAGTCAAAGCAATCGAGAGAGAGAGAGAGAAGTCCCCTTCCCGCAGACGTAACAACGCATCATTCAACGCGCTGGTAGGCGAACGCAAGCGGTCAGACGTAAACCCGGGTGCCGAAGAAGACGAAAGAAGTTAAGTCCAAATAAATGTCCCCACACTTACATAACATTAAACTCTATTAAAAGTAAATTACGCGATTAACATTTCAGTTAGACAATTTCTGGTATTTTCAAGATTAAAAAGATTTTCACTCTGAACTCTTTTTTTGGCAACGAAAACTCTACGATATTTCATTTTACTAATTATAACTAATCAGCTACTAAGACCTTTTCCCAAACATTTGTATTTACTAACCAATAACTTTAAATTTTAATTTTAATTTAGATTGTGTCATTTTATTTTGATTTTTTGTGATTTTGGTTGTTTTGTGATTTCTTATACTTTGAATTTTTTTTGTTTTAATATTTGCTTTTAATCTTATTCGTTACGTCGAATGAATGTTTACTTGTTTTTTATTTTGTTTGTTTAGGATAACAAGGGTAATTCACGAGAGGTCTCTCGTTAGCGTACACTTTACGGTCAGTTCAGTATCGTTTTACCAGTACTGTTAAGAGGTTTTTGTTGTTGTTTAAGAATCGCTTACCGATAACGTAAGACTTTGAGAATATTTCTGGGGAAAATCTTTTATTTTTTATGGTGATCGAATACTTAAGTAAAAACAGTTTATTGTTATTATCATTATTTCTTTTTGGGATATTACTGTCATAACTTTGATACTTTTAATGATACTCAGTACTTAAGAAAATTTCCATTAACGAGTCGATGGTCAAAGGGAGACCGACTCCTTATCAGAACGTAAGAACGCCTGTGCTCACGATAAGTCAAACAAGGAATTAACCATGCCGGAAGGTCCACACAGTCCGCGAATTCGAGCGCAGCAGTAATGGGAACACATAAGAGACATGTGATTAATCACATAGCTAAATTTTGCGGAAGAAAGAACGGTCAGTTAGCTTGTAACTTAGAGAACTGGATAGAGCAAGTGGAGACACGCCTAGATAGCATAAGCGACGGACAGATAGAGAAAAGCTTATTGAAGCCAGAGTTATCTTGATTTGGAAGCCGGAGGAGACTAGAACGTACGTCCACTCCGAGACTTACCGAGATCTTAAGAATTGGAAGAATTGAAACGGTATTTTAGGAAGGTCTATTCCACAGCTGGTGAAAAGAGATCCAGTTACTAGCTTGGCAAGGATAGTGCGTCAGTTTAAGTTAGACGAAAGACGTTATCAAGAGTTTAGCTCTCAGTTTGTATAACAATATGAATGAATGGGGTAACTTCATGGAATCCACAGGTTGGATAGAGGTAGAAGGAGGAAAGCAAAAAATGCTAATGAGCCATGTTAAAAAAATATTTAGACTAGCAATAATGATTGGAAGCCTGCCAACAGAAGTCATTGCAAGGATGACCCGTAAGTGGGGAGACATCCGCTGATGTAGCAGAGATTGAAGAGGAGGAAACAAAAAATTTTAGGTAGAAGACCTGAAGGGAATCCTATATACAGACCTTTAGTCGCTATAGGACAAAAAGAAAGAGGTCCAAATAGATCTAGGACACCATCTAGCAATCAGAATAAGATGCAGGTAAAATCTTCTCAAGGAGGATTTTCGACAGTCACGTGTTATAACTGTCAGAAGATTAGACATTATGCCAGTGATTGGCCGAGGGATAGCCTTCTGTCCTTTCATAAAGAGAACAGGACATAGTGCTCGAGAATGCAGAAATAAATTTGTTTCAGCTCCTAGAGGTAGATCTCAGTCGAGAGGCAGAGATAGAAACAATAGTCAATCTCCCCAGTTAGAGGAAATAGAGATTCAGCTCCAAATAGGTATGCTAATCAAACAGCAAGTATAGGGTATCAATCAGTTCAGTCAATGTCAGACGACGCAATGGGAAATTTTCTGCTTACTGGTACAATGAATCTTCCTATCTATAACAGACGAGAACGTCCGGAATGTCAAGGCTAAGCCCAGCACACAGGTTAGCAAAGTTGATGTAGGGAATGAATATAATTATAGACCATTATTTCCTGCACATGTCGGTCTAGAGAAACCTATTATTACATTCTTTGATACAGGTAGTCCTAAGAATATAATGTCAGAAAAGGTGTATCGATTGTATTTTTTCTCACTTAAGTTTGAACACAGCGGTAGAGATTGTAGAATCACAGACGTCCAGGGTAATGATATCCACGTAATTGGACAGTTAGATTTTCCATTTAGGCTAGGAAGAATTGCTCTAAGAGAAAATGTTCTGGTAGCCAGAGATATACAATTAGCTTTTGCTCATTTGCTGATAGGTATCCAACTATGGCTAGACAAGGTATAAGCATTGATGCCCCTAGAGAACAACTAGTGATTAACAACGGTCGTGAGATTTCTAGAATACCAATATGCAAGTCAATTAAAAGAACTCAGACTAAAGAGAATCCCACGATAGAGGTATCTTAAAGAAGGATAAGACAGAGGGAAGATATCCAGAATGCATCACGAGTTCACAACAGATCATTAACCTCTTAGAATCAAATCAATGCACTTATTTAAGTTAGAGAGGAATTAAGACTTAAACCAGGAGAAGCACGTGGGTAGAATGTACAGTAAATCCAATTTTTGAAGGAAGGAAATTCTCACGCTTACTGAAAGTCGCAAGTAATGGAATACATTATTCTTCTAGTTTACATGAAGTCAGACAGAGCAAAATAGCATTACAGATTACGAATAACAGAGGAGGAAAGGTTAAATTAACACCAGGTACAGAGATAGGCCTAGCAAGTATACTCCATACCTATCCGAGTTGTAGAAAGGGAACGGTAGCCGCGATCCGTAAAGGAAATGAAATTACGCTCAGGACATAAAACTGAGAAGAGCTAAAATAGGATCTCATTTAAAGGACATTAAGGAAAACCATGTTAGAGAGGAATTCATAGACTTACGTGCGAATATAATGATATAGTCGCTCTGACGGCGACAACCTTGGGAAATACACGCGAAATAACGCACAAGATAGGCCATTCCATCAAACACAAAGCCAATTTACATACCAGCCTATAGAGTAGCACATTCCCCAAAAAGGAGATCATTGAAAGAGAAGTACAAAAGAATGAATAGGCAAGGAATAATAGAAACCATCTAAATCCCCATGGTCTTTTCCACTTTTGCTAGTTCCTAAAAGGGACAAAACTTATAGAATAGTTGTGGATTCAGAAAATTGAACCAAAATTACTGAAAATGATCCTTATCAATGCCGTCAATGCGAGATCTTAATCGCTACTATAGGGTCCAAAGAGATACTTCACCACAATAGATTTATTGCAGGGATTCTTGCAAATCCCTCTAGAGAAGAAAGTAAACCTTTGACTGCTTTTTCCACTAGTAACGGCAGATACCAGTATGTAAGAATGCCTTTTGGTCTAAAGTCAAGTCCGGTAACTTTTGTAAGATTAATGGAAAATAAAATTTTGGGCGATTTACTAGGCAAGGACGTACACTGTTTACATAGATGATTTGGTATAGCAACAGACATCTAGAGGACACATAGACTTAGTCAGAGAAGTCCTAAAGAGATAAGAAAAGCCAACCTGAAGCTTAAATTAAAGAAGTGTAACTTCCTTAAAAGGGGAAAATAGACTACCTTGGGTCATACACTAAGTGAAAAGGGCGTAGAAGTAAACGAATTAAAGATTAAGTCGATTAAGGAATATCCAACACCTCAGTGCAAGAAGGACGTAAAGTCATTCTTAGGTTTAGCAGGTTTTTACCAGGCAAGTTCATAGGGAACTTTGCAGTCATATCCGCACCACTAACAATGAACTTTTAAAGGAACACGTATCATTTGTATGGACAGACGAGCAGCAAGAAGCATTCGATGAATTGAAAGAAAGATTAACACAATCCGCCAGTACTTAGCTTTCCAGACTTTGGCAAAGAATTCTTTTTAGCCACGGACGCAAGCCACATTGGTATAGGAGCATGTTTAATGCAAAGACAAGAATAACAAGTTATAATGCCATAGCTTATTACAGTAGGAAATTAAAGCCCTCAGAAGTGAACTACTCAGTAACAGACCTCGAGTCTCTAGCTATAATAGACGCTTTAAAGCATTTCAGATATATCATTTTTGGTTACAAGATAACCGTGTTCACGGATCATTCAGCTGCAGTAGAAATGCTAAAGAATCCTAATTTTTCTGACGAAGAGCCCGTTGGTTCATGACAGCCCAAGATTATGACATAGAGGTGAAATATGTCCCTGGGAAGACGCATAAGGTAGCAGATGCATTATCAAGATATGTGTCACAAGGTGGATAGTATAAATATGATAAGTCAAGAAGAAGAAAAGAATGAAACAATGTGCAATGACGTTAAATGTACTCACCATGCATTATCAGAGGAGCTTTCCCGCAAAATTTCATAAAAGAACAAGAAAGAGATGAAGATATAAGGGAACTGTTTCAAATACGTTAAAAACGAAAGAAAACACAGCCAACAAGAATTTAACCGAACTAGGTAGGAAGGTTGGATGTCCCACAGATGCACTAAACGGACATAGATGGCGTATTAATTTGGATGTGTCACGAATATGATCCATTTGGTCAATTTCTAGGTGTACTGCACAAAAGGTTAGTACCTAAGAGTCTAAGAAAAAAGGTCATTGAGCTAATGCACGACGATGACATGAGAGCTCACCCAGGAAGGGATGAGACAATTAGACTAATCCAGAGAACTTTCCATTGGAAGGGAATTCACAAGGATGTTAGTAATTATGTGAAGAGCGCAATACATGCAACAGCTACAAGGGAAGAACAGACAAGGTAGTACCACTAGGGAAATATCCTATCCCACAGACTCCTTTCGAAGGAGTATCTATTGATCTATCATAATCTTCATACCACGAGTAAAGGGAATAAGAATATACTAGTATGTATCGACGCGCTCACGAGATATACAGAGTTGGTACCACTAACTAGTAAAAGTGCCAAGGATTGTGCAATCGCTCTCTTCGATAATATATTTTGCAGATATTCTGCCCCACAGCTCATTATTTCTGATAATGGGACCGAGTTCAACAACTCATTAGTTCAAGAAATTTGTAACGCCTTTAAGGTAGAAAAGGTAGCGATACAGCCGTATCACCCAGCTAGCAATGGCTTAGTAGAAAGGAATAACAGGAAGGTTTTAGACGTATTACGTCACACAGTAGGACAGGATCCTGACTGGGACGTCAATTTACCTTTAGTCCAATTATCATTAAATGCAAGGCATCATACGAGTACTCGAGCAACTCCCATAAAAGCTTTGATGGGATATGAACCCAGATTACCTTATGCATGGCTGAATCAGCCAATACAGCCAAACTACTCTGAAGATATCATGAAGATAAGAATCGGAAACTTTAAAGTAATACACAAGCAATTGCACAAGAATCTAGAAGAAGCCCAGCAGAATATGATAGAGAAGCATCAAGAAGGATTAAGGCCTGTAGACTACAAGAAGGGGATGAAGTCTATATTAAGAAGGAAGTAAGAAGTGGTATTAATTATAAGTTAGCCACAAAATTCACAGGACCATACAAGGTCGTAGACGTACAAGAAACTAAGATAAAGGTTAAGAAAATGAATAACCAAATGCCTTCCACATATGCTGAATCATTAGAAGAAGAAGAATTTTGGATAAACAAGGACAAGTCAGAGAACCAAGAAGTTGAAGAATCCGAATGACAGAGACGTCAGAAGAAATCCAGAAGAAGGAACTAGATATAACCTAAGAAATAGAAGAGTCACTTTTCAGTGAAACAGAAGAACAAACCCATTAATTCATCCAATTATTCCCATGTATTTATTTGATTTCGTTATTGCTAAGTTTACCTTCATCGGTCGACTTAGGAATAATCTTTTATTGTTACAATTCTTACTTTAATTAGTTGGTTTGTAGCAATTTTTTTTTGGTTAAGTGCACTTAACTTCAAATTTATTTTGACTTGAAGGGAATTATTTGGGTATGTAAGAAACGGTTCAATGCGCAGTATAAGAATTTAGTAGACGTATATTAAGTTTAATCGTTCCATAAGACATTCTTAGAAGTAAAAGAATAATAAGACGGGTTAAGATAGATATTAAGAGATTTTAAGATAAGACAATTCGTTTCAGAAATTATTAAGATTTTGAAGGGGTAATTAATACACCTACTTGTTTCAAATCCATAAGATGTTGATTGATGATAACTTACTAATAAGATATTAATCGATGAAGACTCATTAACAAGATAGTAGTTGTTGAAAACTTACTAACAAGATATTGATTGGTGAAAACTAACTAATTGTTGTCACAGTAGAAGAAACCTACAAGTATTAACCACTAACCGGTTCCTTTAACCGAGTTGCCAATTTTGTTTTAGTATCAAGCAGTAAGGTTATAGTTTAATGTACTAGGTTACTCAGAAAATTACAGTAAGAATGTCCAATGAAATTTTGAATAAACACAATACACAATCTCAGTAGGAAGTCAAGGACACACTTGTTATTGCATACAAATACACAAGGATATTTTCTCCCAGGACTTGTCTCCAAGCAGCAGGTCACAGCCAACAAGAAGCCATCAAGTGTCGTCAACAAAGAACGAAATTTATTTTTCCATAAAGAAAGACGATATCCACCTAGATAGAATAGGACAGAGGACTGAACCAATCATATACTGTAAACTTGGATAGTTACCATTATTTTTTGCTTCTACCATGCATTTATATAACTTTTGTGACTTAAGGGCTTATGTATGTTTAACTTTCAGTTTTCTTGTTTTTTGGTGATTTATTTTGTTTGTATTCAGTTTCATGTTTCTTAATGTGACTTACTCATATTTGAATTCAGTTTGATGATTCTTTTAATATTACTTAATCAAGTACTTGTTCATATTCATATTCAGTTTTTTTATGTTTCTCTGAATGTTACTTACTCAAGAATTTACTCATGTTTACATTCAATTTTGATTGTTGCCCTTAACGTTACTTAATCAAGGATTTGCTCATGTTTACATTCACTTTTGATGTTTTTGAGTTAAAGTTTCAATATGATTTCCAAGAAGCATAAGTTAGGAGTCCTCTTGTAGGTATAATATTTGCTTCAGCTTAGATAACGCTGTCGGAGTCAGCGAGTAGCGTCCGAGACTGTAATAGTGTTGGCACAGTGTCGTTATTACAAAAGGCAATAACTTAATAATACTTAAGAAAAAAGGCACGAAACGGATAATAAGAAAGAAAGAGGGATAAGAGAATGAAAATAATCAATTTACGAAGGATAGTTTTCTCGGACTCGACCAAAACGATTATTAGGCGTTAGCCCACAGGCATCTGGTCTGCATCTCCCAGGCATCTTCGAGAAATTGGAATCCAACCCATTACGCCTCATCTCCGATGATTAAGTGATTCTCTGGCACGCCCGACATTTGTGACACTTCAAGCGTCGGAGAATTAATGTAAGGTGGACTTTTTCAAGAGCCTTCTGTTTATATAACCAAGGGAAATTCAAGGCTTCCTTGTTTTTTCAAAGGTGGATCATGTGAAAATCTAAGCTCCACCCTTTTCCAAGGATAGGCCTCTAGTATCGACGAATCAAAAGCCATGAGTGTTGGTCATAAGACAGCCCAAAAGGAGTATCAACGAATGACCTATGAGGTTACCAAGGGATACGCCCCTAAGAAGCCAGGACATGAAGAAGGAGGCGTATACAAATTCAAAGCCTACGATTACTGTAGAAGACCTGACAGGAAGGCGGTCTCGTATGAAGTTAGCAGCACTAAGACACAAAAGGTCTTTCAGAAAATGCCACACCCAGTCAGAATCCAAAAATCCAAAGGCGGGGCTAAGGAGATTTCAACTGAACAAAAAAGGCGAGACAGAGAGAGAGCAGGGGGAAAAGGGAGCAGAGAAAAAAGGGGAACAGAGAAGCCAAGAGAGAGAACAACCGGGGAGCCTGAGGGAGAACTGCAGTGGCATGGCCGTGAAACAGAGAAAGGACAGAAGAAGAACAGGTGCAAAAGTGTGGTGTGCGAAGCAATCAAAGACAGTGGAAAGTGACAATCAATACTCAGTAAAATTCCCTCGTGCCTATATACTCGTAATTGCAACAAGTGCCAATTAAGTTTTATCAGTCCAAGCCCAGTAACACAGAAGGTGGAAAAACCTTGTAAGAACCCCTAACGAAGAATAAAACGTAATTTGTATGAAATATATCAATTTCATTTCTCATCTAAAAGTAGAACCCTCCTTTTAACGAATTCCAGATTAAGAACATTGAGCAAGAGAAGAAGAATTTATATAAGCCTAATCCCCAAAGTACAGCCTCCACGGCACACGTTACCTAGATCTGTGCAAAGAAAGTAAGTACCGTCACATATATATGCCCTTACGTAAATACTGTAATGCATTAAACATCTGTATATATATACATATTCTGTACGTGCCTGAAAATACGTATGCAAATCGCACACCTCTACGGAGTAAAGATCTACCGATCAATATTTATGGGGTCTAACATCGCTGAGAACACAACACCTGTGCAACGGAGAAATAAAAATACAAGGCGACGAGGCATGGCAGACTTTCAGAGAGAGAGAGAGAGAGAGAGAGAGAGAGAGAGAGAGAGAGAGAGAGAGAGAGGAGGGGGTTATTCAGAAAGAAGAACGCTTAAAATAAAGGGGGCTACAGGTTGAGAGAGAGAGAGAGAGAGAGAGAAAAGGAGCCGGGGTGGGTACATGAATAGGGAGAGGGCCGAGGGGAGGAGTTAGGAGGAGAGGGGAGGAGGAGGAGGAGGAGGAGGGGCATACCACACCACACCACAAGTAGTACCGGAAATGCCAGGCGTGATATGCAATGGGCAGGAATCAAAGCGTGCCCGGGCACGCCGACCTAGCGACGCCTCTCAGCCACCGGGCCAAAAGGGAGAGAGAGAGAGAGAGAGGAAGGGAGAAAGAGAAAAAATAGAGGAAGAAAGAAATTAAGAGCGGAGGAAGTAAGAGAGAGAGAGAGAGAGAGAGAGAGAGAGAGAGAGAGAGAGAAGGAACAAGTCAGGATGGGAAAAGATAAAAATAGAGGGAGAGAGAAAGAAAGAAATAAAGAGGGGAGGGAGTAAAAAAGAGAGAGAGAAAAAAAGAAAAGGAAGGAAGACAGAAAGGGAGAAATAAGAAATAAAAGAGTAAGGAAGAAATAAATAAAGAGAAAGAAAAAAAAAAGAGAAAAGGAGGTTGAGAGAGAGAGAAGCCGTCCCCAGAAGCGCCATATTCCTATTCACTTCTTATACAATTAATTTCTCAGAAATATTTACTAGGCTAAATATAGATAGGCGCTCACTCACGGATCTACGGCTTAGCTTGACCTAATAAATGTGGGATATGTTTTATTATGCTCATGTGATCAGTGTACAAATATATATATATATATATATATATATATATATATATATATATATATATATATATATATATATATGTTAATGGAACAGGCACAAAATTAGAATTAAATATATAACTAGTATTCGCTAGCAAGATTCAACGTGTTAGGAGTCAGCACTAAATTGAGAGAGAGAGAGAGAGAGAGAGAGAGAGAGAGAGAGAGAGAGAGAGAGAGAGAGCATTACTGTCTTAATTACCTGTAAGACTAATATATAAGGTGATTAAATCACCTTGAAATTCAGAGAGAGAGAGAGAGAGAGAGAGAGAGAGAGAGAGAGAGAGAGAGAGAGAGAGAAATACATTACGTTCTGCCATATCATTATAACACTGAATCATATAATGGAATCAATCACTTTTAAAATGAGAGAGAGAGAGAGAGAGAGAGAGAGAGAGAGAGAGAGAGAGAGCGCATCGTCTTTATTCTCTTTAAACTAACAATGCATCTCCGACCAGGTCACATTCAGCATCTAGCAACAAGATTTATTTACAAAATATCCGCCAACGTAGGTTCCAGGAACTCTAGCCACAAAACCCGTCAGTTTTAACTCAGTACCTGGAACCAGCCCATATTCAATTCCAATGCCTGATTCATCCTATGGTGAATATAGATCAGATTTCCAGCCATCAATTACGAAACAAGTGAGATAGGTAGATGGGAAGGCTGTTTGCAGTTATGTACATTGCTTCTGAACACAAACATATGTACGTATATTTATGTACGTACGCACGTATGTATGTATGTATGTATGTATGTATGTATGTATGTATATGTATTATACGTAAATAATTGCAATAACCACAATGCCCTCTACAAACACACACAAACATATGTATGTATGCATTATATGTAAGTATTTGCAATAGCTACAATGTCTTCTACAAACGCACACATATACTATGTATATTTGTGTAATTATTATACGTAAATAATTGCAATAACCACAACGCCCTCTACAAACACACACAATCATATGTATATGTATGTATGCATTATTCGTAAGCAATTAAAATAACCACATTGCCCTCTTAAATTCTCAAATTCTTCAAATATATTTGGATTCGTGGTCAGGTGGGTAACGCGACCTTATTCTGATACTCCAGAAGCGGGTTCGAATCCTCCTAGGGACATCAGAAATACATTACGTTCTGCCATATCATTATAACACTGATCATATAAATGGAATCAATCACTTTTAAAATGAGAGAGAGAGAGATAGAGAGGAGAGACGAGAGAGAGAGAGAGAGAGGAGAGCGCATCGTCTTTATTCTCTTAAACTAACAATGCATTCTCCGACCAGGTCACTCTCAGCATCTAGCTAACAAGATTTATTTACAAAATATCCGCCAACGTTAGGTTCCAGGAACTCTAGCCACAAAACCCGTCAGTTTTAACTCAGTACCTGGAACCAGCCCATATTCAATTCCAATGCCTGATTCATCCTATGGTGAATATAGATCAGATTTCCAGCCATCAATTACGAAACAAGTGAGATAGGTAGATGGGGAGGCTGTTTGCAGTTATGTACATTGCTTCTGAACACAAACATATGTACGTATATTTATGTATGTATGTATGTATGTATGTATGTATGTATGTATGTATGTATGTATGTATATGTATTATACGTAAATAATTGCAATAACCACAATGCCCTCTTACGAAACACACACAAACATATGTATGTATGCATTATTATGTAAGTTATTTTGCAATAGCTACAATGTCTTCTACAAACGCACACATATACTATGTATATTTGTGTAATTATTATACGTAAATAATTGCAATAACCACAACGCCCTCTACAAACACACACAATCATATGTATATGTATGTATGCATTATTCGTAAGCAATTAAAATAACCACATTGCCCTCTTAAATTCTCAAATTCTTCAAATATATTTGGATTCGTGGTCAGGTGGGTAACGCGACCTTATTCTGATACTCCAGAAGCGGGTTCGAATCCTCCTAGGGACATCAGAATTACATCATGTTCTTATACTTGGATCTCAAGCTTTGTAATGACGAGTTTATGAAAATTACAGATACACAAACACAAAGCACAAACACAGACCAATAGACTGGTTAAAGCAAAGTCGTCTAAAGGCTTTTTAAAGGATCCACTTATGTCTATCACAAACAAAATACCTCTTGTAATAAATCACTTTCGACCTGACACTCAGGTACGTATAGGTGTCAATCACCGAGAAGTGTCACGAGATCAAGCTCTCTCTCTCTCTCTCTCTCTCTCTCTCTCTCTCTCTCTCTCTCTCTCTCAATTCAATTTAACAGGTAACAAAGACATCAAAGTCATTACATCCATTCGTTCTCATTAAATTAGTTACTAACGACTTGCTAAATATTTTGTTCATGTACATACTTATTCATCTATCAATACAAGTAATAAAGACTTGATAAAAAGTAAATTAATTTTCCCTCGTAAATATAACTTTTTCAATATATATATATATATATATATATATATATATATATATATATATATATATACACACACACATATATATATATATAGTATATATTATATATATACATATATATATATATATATATATACATATATACACATTTACACATACATACATACATACATACATACTTGTACCGCTTTCGTGCCTATCACAGAAGGACATCTTCCCGGATGCTGTATAATTATAGCTCTGGTGATAAGCCCAGTATGGTATAGTCGTCGGTCTTCGTGGGTCTTTTATTGGCTCTATTCGCTGACTGACTGCCACACTGAACAAATGGCTCTTGTTTAATGTATAAATGGAAAAAGATATTTGTTTATTTATTCATATATATATGTATACATATACATATATATTAAAATATATATACATACATATATATTATACATGTATATATACATAACACTGGGAGGAGAATTTAATTTATGAGAGAAAATGCATTTGATAGTTCGGTATTTGTATTGTTGGATAAAAATACGTTTTTATTATTCATATCAAGGTAAAGAAATTACGAGAGAGAGAGAGAGAGAGAGAGAGAGAGAGAGAGAGAGAGAGAGAGAGAGAGATACTACTACTTTTAGAAGCTTTTGACTGAAAACCGAATAAATCTTAAAGTTTAGCCGTCATAACTTAAGTGGCCTCTGATTCCTAAACATATTGCAGCTTTGATTCTGTGAGTAAGCGTTTTATGAGAATGGCATTTCCAAATTCTTTTTGTCAATAGCTCGATTGTTCTTTCGTGGTACAGCAATTTGTGAAACAATTCTTAGTAATATGATGTAACAGGTTTTTTTTTTCCTGTGAAAGAAAACTATTGTGCCGGCTTTGTCCGGCGTCCAAACTTTTTTTTTTCCCGTCCGCCCTCAGATCTTAAAAACTACTGAGGCTAGAGGGCTGCAAATTGCTACGTTGATCATTCACCCTCCAATCACCAAATAAAACAAACTGCAGCCCTCTAGCCTTAGTAATTTTTATTTTATTTCTGGCAAACCATATATATAGGACAGGCCACAACCGGACCGTGGTTAAAGTTTCGTAGGGTTTCGACTCACACAGCATTATACCGAGACCATCGAAAAATAGATCTGTCTTCTCTTGCGTTGATTATACGCTGTAGCAGTACAGAAAACTCGATTGGGCCGACGAAACTTCGGCGCATTTTAATTTTTTTTAAATTTATTTAAAGCACTTGAGTGCTTCAAATAAAAAAAAATTGAAATTCTGAGTGCCACAAATTTCTAAGAATTTGTCAGGAAAGACAAACTGGGCGAATGATTCAGAATCAAACATCGCCAATTCCAACATGTCTATTTATTTATTGATTTATCACCTTCTTCCTGTAAGTTGTCTCTTTCTGCAGGCTGACTCCTTCATAACTATTCATTTATCACGTTTTATCGCGTTTTCCTATATTCTCTTTCTGTGCAGGCTGTTTCTATAACATTTAGAAATGTATAACATACAGAAATCAAGAAATAAAGAGAGCAATAAAGAAACCAATAAAGAAAGGAAGAAAGGAAAGAATAACAAAAGAAAAAGGAAACCAAGGAAGAAAGGAAAGAATAACAACAGAAAAAGCAACCAATAACGAAAAGAAGGAAAGAAAAATGAAACCAATAAAGAAAGGAACAAATGAAATACAAACAAGGAAAAAACAATAAAGAAAGGAAGAATGTAAAGAAAAACAAGAAAAAAAACAATAATAAAAGAAGAAAAGAAATAATAACAAAAGAAAAAGCAACCGATAAGGAAAGGAAAAAAAAAAATTATTGACACCAACATCGACCACAACACTAATCCTCTCAGCAAAATATTCAATATATTCACTTCCTGCAACGATTGGTACTCATCATTTTCTAATCTCCTCCTAATCTCCCGTGCTTGGCCTGACGGAATAGAGGCCAATCTCATTAAAGGAGGTTATCAGTATCAACCGAGTACGCTAAATCTGGAGGAGGAGGAAGAGGAAGTCTTCAGAGTATTTGATCAACAATGCATTATTACCCTAATACTATCCTTCTTCTTCCATTTGAATACATTTTTTTATCTATTTGTTATCTTTATTAATTTTTTTATTTTTTTAATAAGTGGGGTATCTTCTTTCTGTGTTTACCTTTACTTCGTCATAAATCTTCCTAACGAATACCTTAATATTCTGTGGAAGTTTGAATTTCTATTCAATGTTTGGCGGGCTTGTTCCATATGAATAACTTTCATCCACTGAATAATAATAATAATAATAATAACCCTCTGAATAATAATAATAATAATAAAATAATAATAATAAGAATATAATAATAATAATAATAATATTTTATTAATAAAATACTATTATTATTATTGATTATATTATTATTATTATTATTATTATTATTATTATTGAGGATTTTGAAAAGCTGTTCTATATTTAAAAAACAAATTTCAAAGGAAATTCAAAGATGGAAACTTTCTTAGAAATGCCAAAAAAGAAAAAAAATCAAGGGAAACTCAAAGATGGAAATTTTCTCAGAAAAAAATATTCAAAATTCATCCTTCCATCTACAAAACCTCCTACAAAATTCTACAGAAAGGCAGTAATTCAGTAGAAGACAAAAGACCCCAACAACCTAACACATATATATATATGTGAAAACTTCCTCGAACTAACGAACCACAATGCAAATTAAAACTGTCAACAATAAAAATAAAAAAATCCGAAAAAAACTATTCCGGGAAACATAGTGACAAACTCTTGATTAGATCAAGGTCACTTTTACCGAACAATTCAACGAGAGAGAGAGAGAGAGAGAGAGAGAGAGAGAGAGAGAGAGAGAAGAGAGAGAGGAAATAATTCAACAAGCGTTTGGCAAAGCGTAAGGGGAGAGAAAACCACACAGTCGAAACACATAAAAGAGAGGAGAGAGAGAGTAGAGCAGAAGAGAGGAGCGAGAGAAGAGAGAAGAGAGGGGGGAGGGGGGGGGGGGGTTAGTGTAGGGAGGAGGACTGCCAAGAAAAGATGCAGTGGCCTTGAAAGACTAGAGAGAGCAAGTGGAGAGACTTAGAGAGAGAGAGAGAGAGAGAGAGAGAGAGAGAGAGAGAGAGAGTTCCTTCACAAAATTTCCTCACAACTTCCTCCTCCTCTCCTCCTCACACAGTGAGGAACCGAGGTTCGATCCCACGAAGGGGACGTGAATTAGCCCGTTGAATTTCTGTTGATCTACATAAATATGTAAATGTATATATATATATATATATACACATACACACATACATACACATACACACGCAAACCCAAATAAGAGGACGTAACAGTCAGTCCGTAAGTGCCAAAATTAAGTGGGTCCGTCTCGTGCCACTCTGCTCTTCGAGCCCCATGGGGGGCCATCGAGACGGATTTGGGCACCGAGCCAAACATCTTCGCCATCTTTATTTTTTCCTTTTTTTTCTTATGTCTCCTCTAACTCCCGTCGTAACTCACGACGCATGCGTCAAACAGGACGTCCCGTTTTTGAGGAAGTGGACTAAAACACCCTTGAACATTATTCTCTTTTTAATTATAATCCATCATCGTTTTTAATGAACTGATAAAAAATAATTTCACAAGACGAAATTGGCAATAAATCATAATTTTTATCCTTTCATTATTCTCTTTTAATTATAATCCATCATAATTGTTTATGAACTGATAAAAAGAATTTTACAAGACGAAATTGGCAATAAATTATAATTTTTAATATATGATAACAATTATTATTAGACGAATATAGCAATATCTTATTTTTTCAATAGTTTGTTTTGTCTTTCAATACGTAATCTGTTTATAAGAACTTTTTTTAAATATTTTTGCACTTTAAAAGGATTATTATTACTCAAAAAATAGACTGCAACCAGACAATCGTTTTCTCTAAATAATAATAATAATAATAATAATAATAATCAATATAATTAATTATTATTATTATTATTATTATTATTAGATAATTATTACATCCCTTCAAAATAAACAGACAAACCTTTCATTACTTTTAACATTATCACTACTATTACCCATTCTGGATTCGACAATAACTCAGCCTTTTCGCTACATAATAATAATAATAATAAATAATAATAATAATAATAATAATAATAATAATAATAATAATAATAATAATAAGAATTGATTATTATTATTATTATTATTATTATTATTATTATTACATCCTTCCAAAATACATAAACGAACCAATCAATACTTAACATCACCATAACTACACCCACCCAAACAAATCGACAACAAACAAATACCTCCTCGAAGCCCCCCCCCCCCCCCCCCCACACACACACACACACACACACACACACACACACAATACCTGCATTGCCTGAGACGACGCCATTGATTGAATCGACCATGAACAACAACCTCTTGTCTGGTTAGATCAGGCCAGGTCACGACCCCGCTGCAGGGGAACACCAGACATTTCTGACCCTGGCAACAACGAGTGACTAAGACGCAGGATGGAAACTAGGATTTTTCACATTTTTATGCATTTATTTACTTATGTATTTATTTTTTGGGGGGGTCCTTTGTGGTCAAGTCGTTAATTGACGGGGTTTATTTCAGGGGGTGTTCTAATTAAGGGCCATGTGTTCCTTTAACAGCATCCTAGCTGTAGGATATAAAGTATGATGGTGGCCATTTTGAAAATGCAATATTTTTATCTTGATAATTCTATATACAGATTTTTCCTCCTTATTAATAAAATATAAACTACATAAAATCATTTGGTAAGAATCATCTTAAAAAGGAGCACAGATAAATACACATATACATATTTAAAATTTTGAAAAAAAAAAAAAAAAAAATAATAATCTTGCACCATGGTAAATCGGTATACAGCATTTGCCTCCTTACCAATAAAATACGTATAGGTAATTATTTGATAAGAATAACCTTCAATAAGGCCACAAATAAACATACAAACATACATGCATACAGAGACGTTCTCTCTCTTGAACGTGCTATGTTTGAAACTGGAAAATAAAACAATAAGTTGACCTACTGCTTTCGTGTCTTCACCCCCAAGGGTCAAGGGTCAAGCGCTGGGTCAACTTCTCGTTTTAGTCCTTCTCCCAGCTCAGTGAATACTGGCATATATACACATACGTACATACACATATACTCAAATACACACGTGCGCGGAAACCAACAGATATCACATTCTTTGGTAGGCCGAATTTCAAGTCAATGACCCTTTTGGTGATCTTGCTAAGTAAGAATAGGGTTCCTCTTCTGAATAATAATAATAATAATAATAATAATAATAATAATATTTCTTTTCAATGAATGGTAAGGCGCTTCTCTCATGGCCAACAAGAGAGAGAGAGAGAGAGAATGAACATCGGTGGTAACAAGAGAGCATTAGAAATAATAACAGTAGCGACAACCGCCGCAGCTGTTGGACCTCCCATAAAGACAAAGAGAGAGAGAGAGAGAGGAAGAGAGGAAGATGAGAAGATTAGAGGAGGAAGAGAGAGAGAGAGAGAGAGATTTTTTTTCAGAAACAACTTATCTCACAGACACTAGTATTCTTTTGGAGAGAGATCATTTTTTTTCAAAACCACTTATTTCACGGACAAGAGTACTTCTTTACAGAGAGAGAGAGAGAGAGAGAGAGAGAGAGAGAGAGAGAGAGAGAGAGAGAGAGAGAGAGCTTTTTTCAGAAACTCTTATTTCACACAGACACTATAGTATTCTTTTACGCACACATACAGAGAGAGAGAGAGAGAGAGAGAGAGAGAGAGAGAGAGAGAGAGAGATTTCAAAAACCTCTTATCTCAACAGCCACTCCTAGGGGATTAGAGAGAGAGATGGAGATGAGAGAGAGAGAGAGAGAGGGCGAGAGAGAGAGAGATTTCAAAAACCTCTTATCTCAACTAGCACTCCTATAGAGAGAGAGAGAGAGAAGAGAGAGAGAGAGAGAGAGAGGAGATATTTCGCCTTTATCTCAACTAGACACTCCTAGATAGAGAGAGAGAGAGAGAGAGAGAGAGAGAGAGAGAGAGAGAGAGAGAGAGATATTTCAAAAACCTCTTATCTCAACTAGCACTCCTAGAGAGAGAGAGAGAGAGAGAGAGAGAGAGAGAGAGAGAGAGACCTTAGACCTTACCTTACAGACCTTACATCTTGTTCGGGTTGCCCCAGGTCCCTCAGTGTGAGGCACCTCTAATGTCTACCAGAGAGTTGCTAGTACATCTTCCGGTATATTTTGCATCTTCCAATCTTGGATGGTCTGGGATGCAGTTTAGATATTTGTCGAGCTTATTCTTAAACACATCTACGCTCACTCCTGATATATTCCTCAGATGAGCTGGCAACGCATTGAATAGACGCTGCATTATCGATGCTGGTGCGTAGTGGATTAATGTCCTGTGTGCTTTCCTTATTTTTCCTGGTATAGTTTTGGGCACTATTAATCTACCTCTGCTTGCTCTTTCTGATATTTTTAGTTCCATGATATTTTCTGCTATTCCTTCTATCTGTTTCCATGCCTGAATTATCATGTAGCGTTCTCTTCTCCTTTCTAGACTATATAATTTTAAGAATTGTAGTCTTTCCCTGTAGTCAAGGTCTTTAAACTTCTTCTATTCTAGCCTGTAAAGGACCTTTGTACACTCTCTATTTGTGCAATATCCTTTTGATAGTGTGGGTACCATATCATATTGCAATAATTCAAGTGGACTACGAAACATGTTTTATAAAGCATAATCATGTGTTCAGCTTTTTCTTGTTTTGAAGTGCCGTAACAAATTCATTTTTCATTTTTGCTTTACATTTTGCCAACAGAGTTGCTATTTGATCATTGCATAACATGTTCCTATTCATCATCACACCAAGGTCTTTAACTGCTTCCTTATTTGTGATTGTTCTCTTATTAGGTCCCCTATATGCATATCAGCTTTCCTTCTCTGTCTCCATAATTTATTGATTCAAATTTATCAGAGTTAAATACCATCCTATTTACCTCTGCCCAATCATATACTTTGTTAAGGTCTCTTTGTAGAGCGTTCCTATCTTCACACAAGTAATTTCTCTACTTATTCTTGTGTCATCTGCGAAACTACTCACTACCGAATCCTTAACATTATTGTCTATGTCTTCAATCATAATAACAAACAGTATTGCAGCAACAAAACCGTACCTTGCGGCACACCGGATATTACCTTGGCTTCATCCGATTTCTCGTCGTTTGCAATAACTATCTGTTTTTCTGTTGTGTAAAAATTCTTTTAACCATCTTCCTACTTTATCCACGATATTGTGTTTTTCTAATTTTTCTTCGCTAATATATTATGGTCTACTTTATCAAAAGCTTTTGCAAAGTCTAAATAAACCACATCTGTTTCATTTCCGCTTTCATATTTTGAATATGTTCTCACGGTGACTAACAGTTGGGTTTGTGTACTTTTTCCGGGTACGAAAACCATGTTGTCCTTTATTAAACAAATTATTTTTTATTAAATGTTTCATAATATTTTTCTTCATTACCCTTTCATACACTTTCATAATATGTGATGTTAGACTCAACAGGACTATAATTATTGCCTTCCTTAGTCTTGATCCACTTTTGAAAGTAGGGGTAATATGTGCTAATTTGTGCTCATCATAAATCTTGCCTGTATCTACACTTTGTCTTAATAATATTGCAAGTGGCTTTGCGATAGAATGAACTACTTTCTTTAACAAAATAGCAGGAATTCCATTCAGGCCCTGCAGCAGCTCCATTTTAATTTCATTAAATAGCCTGCACAATATCAGCTTCATTAATATCTATGTCAGCTAAATATTCACGTATTTTCAATCCCTTACTTCTATATCATTATCTTCATTATCTATTCTAGGGGTGAATTCTCTCTTTATACGTTCTGCCAGTATGTTGCAAATTTCCTTTTTTCATTCGTTAATCTCCCTCAATTCTTAGAGGGCTATTTTATTCTCTTTTATTCATCTTTTCTTCGATATGAGTATAATAGTTTTTGGGATTTTGCTTGATATTTAATAGGGTTTTTTCTTTCAAGTCCCGTTTTCATTTTCTTTGATTGTATAATCTTTTGTTCTGCATTTTCTATCTTACTTTTTTAGTCTATAACTTTCCATGCATGCTTTTTTTTTTTTTTGCGAGACTTTTTCCACTTTCTGATTTTCTGGAACAAGATCCTTCTGTCTCTTGGTATGCATGACTGATGTTTTACTTTTCTTTTTCTTTTCGTTATATATTTATCCACTATTTTCTCTAATATTTTATATAATATCTCCGTATTTACCTTTATGTCATCACTTACGAAAATATTATCCCAATCTTTGTTTAATTCTTCATTTATTTCTGACCATTTTATATTTTTACTGTAGAAAAAAGTTGTATTTTCCATATCCTTCCCACTTTTTCATTTCTTGCTTATCTCTGTTTCACTTGCTTTGGAATGGACTGTTAATTCTATGACATTATGGTCTGAAATACTCGCATTATAAACTATTATTTCTTTAACATAATTCATCTCGTTCACAAATACTAGGTCTAAAGTATTTTCCTTTCTTGTTGGCAGGTGATTTATTTGTTGAATGTTGTTTCTAGTAGCATATCTAATAGCTTTTCGAATGCCTCTTATCTTCTGCACTACTATTACTCTCTTTTTTATATGTATAAGTACATCCACAATCTCCTATTCGTTCTTTCCAGTCTACGAAAGGAAGTTGAAGTCTCCAGATAGGAGAATAGTCCAGTCCTTGTGGATTCTACATATATCATCCAATTTTTCTATTATTAAGTCAAACTCTTAGTATTAGGAGTCTATATATTTACTATGTTCATTAATTTTTCAGATTCAAATTCTACCGCTATTAGTTCACATTCTGAGTTACTATATTTCTCATATATTTTTCCTTGTTTTTTGTCTTTCCCATATATTGCGGTTTCCCCCTTGATTCCTATTTTTTCTATCTGATCTATAAGTTTGAAAACCCTTTTTGATTTGATCATCATTCCCAGTCTTCTTGGGAATACCAGGTGTCACTTATATTCATTATATCTATTTTCTTTTCAATTGGGTAGTTTCTTCTAAGTACTCTATTTTCTTTTTGAGTTACTCGTAACTAAACCCTGCGCATTCATCACTATGATGGTTTGCGTGTTTTCTCCTTCATTTAATATTGGTAATAATAAGGATTTTCCCATGTCTCTTTCCTGTCCTGGTATGTTGTTCTTTTTTTCATTTCCAGAAATTCTGACATTAAAAAATCCAACTTTTCATAATATTTGTTCTTCCTTCATCATAATTATTCATTTTGTGTCTGAATCTGCAATTTTCTCCATATCTGCAAATCCCCTCCCCTTGCATAATAAAAACAGTTATTATCTCTTGAGTAGAATCTTGGAGCTGATGCATTGAAATTTTTGCTGGCACCTCTGCATATCTCGTTGATGGCTTGCTTTTTTCTTTTACCTGATATTCTTCATTCCTCTCTTTATTTGTTTCTTTCTTATTTTGGATTTTATTGCTTGAGAGAGAGAGAGAGAGAGAGAGAGAGATTTCAAAAACCTCTTATCTCAACTAGCACTCCTATAGAGAGAGAGAGAGAGAGAGAGAGAGAGAGAGAGAGAGAGAGAGAGAGAGAGAGATTTCAAAAACCTCTTATCTCAACTAGCACTCCTAGAGAGAGAGAGAGAGAGAGAGAGAGAGAGAGAGAGAGAGACAGAGATGAGAGAGAGGAGAGAGATTTCAAAAACCTCTTATCTCAATAGCACTCCTATAGAGAGAGAGTAGAGAGAGAGGAGAGAGAGAGAGAGAGAGAGAGGAGAGAGAGAGAGAGAGAGATTTTCAAAAACCTCTTATCTCAACAAGCACTCCATATAGAGAGAGAGAGAGAGAGAGAGAGAGAGAGAGAGGAGAGAGGAGAGAGAGAGAGAGAGAGAGATATTTCAAAAACCTCTTATCTCAACTAGCACTCCTAGAGAGAGAGAGAGAGAGAGAGAGAGAGAGCTATCAATCAATATTTTCTTCCCTCATAAAGCAATGTTTAGCTACAACGTTAAGCTAACACGTAGGAAGGGCGCCAAAAAATGTATAAAAAAAACTATGGCACCCCAGTTGTGTCAACTCTACAAAGGCTGAAAAAATGGACATCATTTCTCTCTCTCTCTCTCTCTCTCTCTCTCTCGGCGCTACTCATACTCATAAATAAGACTCATTGTACCCTATAGTGGTACTTTAAATATATATATATATATATATATATATATATATATATATATATAATATATAGATATATATATATATATATATATATAATTTTACTCACCAATACTAGTTCGTTAACTGAGCTGTGATGACGTACTCACCTGGAATTAGAAATAGGATATATAGTAAAGAGAAGTGAAACAAACAAATAAATAAATAAATATATATATATATATATATATTACCATTCGTCAGAATGTCCTGTAATGAACAATCATTACACCTGCAGTTTCTCTAAATTGGTCACATGGAAATATATGCAACTTTTAAATACTGCAATTCGTATATATATATATATATATATATATATATATATATATATATATATATATATATATATACTATATATATATATATAAAAATATATATACACTTCATACTTTCATTATTCACCTTTCTATTTCACTTACGTCATTTCTACCGATGAAAAATTACCCAAGAACTTTCTACGAATACGTAAGAAATCTTGAACACACCATAGATATGCATTTCTTGGTACTGAAGCCAAGACGTAGAGCTTCTCGGAAAATATAAGCAAATAAACTATATGGCGAAGCTTCGTAGAATATTCAGATATAAATAAAAACAGTGCCAGGGGAAGGCCAAGCAATCATTCAGTATTCCCGAACGGACCTAGCCAAGTCTCTCTCTCTCTCTCTCTCTCTCTCTCTCTCTCTCTCTCTCAGTCCATGACGAAATCATCTCTTAAATTTCCTTTCTGTAGCTTTTCTCTTTGTCGTAGTTTAGCCTTAATATTCTCTCTCTCTCTCTCTCTCTCTCTCTCTCTCTCTCTCTCTCTCTCTTCTATAATTTCTCTCAAACTATTTTTGCTACAACTTCCCTCTACCTCGTACTTTGGTTTGAAACCAAACCCCCCCCCCCCTCTCTCTCTCTCTCTCTCTCTCTCTCTCTCTCTCTCTCTCTCTCTCTCTCTCAGAAGTGATGTCAACACCCTAACATTCAAACAGATAGCAACAGCACACCGTAAAAAAAAAAAAAAAATCAATGAAGGTTAGTGGGAAATTCCCTGCTTTTTCCTTTTCCCCCCTCACCTCCCCCCCCGGGGGGGGGGACAACTAATACGCTCTGCCAAGTCATTTCCTCTACGCAGAAGGATCAGGCGTATAAATATAAAGTCACCCAAGGTAATCAGTGTTCCCCCTCCCCTTTAAGAAGACGGATGGTGGATCTGGCTTGTGGGTGGGGGGAGGGGGAGAAGAATGAGGGGGGGTGGGAAGGGTTCCCATATGGTCTTGAGCTTTCAAGATATTGATGACTGATGGATTTCAGGACACCCCACCTCTCCTAACCCACCCACCCTCTTTGGGGTATGGGGGGGGGGGGGGGAGGGGGGGGGGGGGGGGTGATAGATTGGTGCGTTTGCTATGGCCTTCAGTTTTAAGAACTGTTGATGACTGACAGATAGATCCCCTTCAAACAAGTCCAACTAAAAGACTGGAAGTCTTTAAAAATATAAATCTATAAGAACTGCATTTTAGTTTTCAAAATTCCTAATGATTCCCGTTGACCTCAGTATAGTGGGGTCATGAAATAAGTTATAAAATTATTTGGCATTTAGCTCAGTATAGCAGAGTCGTAAAATTAGTGAAAAAATTATTTTTAAAAAATTATTAAAGAATTATTTTAAACAAATTATCGACAGTATAATTGGGGTCATACTATTATTAAAAATAATTTAAATCAATTATTAAGAGTATACTTGGGTCACACGAAATAAATTATCAACAGTGGGGTCATACTTTAAGTTAAAATAATTAGAACTAATTATTAACAGTATACTTGGGTCATAGAAAACAGATTATCAACAGTATAGTGGGGTCATACTATAAGTTAAAAAAAATATATAAAGAAATTATCAATAGCATAGTGGGAGTCATACTATTAGTTAAAAAATTTAAATATATTATTAACAATATAGTGTGGTCACACTATTAGTTAAAAATTTTTTTGTCAAACTATTAGATAAAATAAATTTTTTTGGTCACTCTATTAGTTAAAAAAAATTTTATGGTCACACTATTAGATAAAAAAAATTTGGTCACACTATTAGTTAAAAAAAATGTTTATGGCCACACTATTAGTTAAAAAAAATTTATGGTCACACTATTAGATAAAAAAAAAAAAAATTTTTGGTCACACTATCTGTTAAAAAAAATTTTATGGTCACACTATTAGTTTAAAAAAAATTTTTTTTTTGTATACAATTAAAAAAACATTTTTTTAAAGACATTACTAACAAATCACCAAGTCCTGCCTTCCTATTATAACCAACACCGACCACCTCTCTAAACGTCGGCCGTAATTGCAAGCACAAGCACAGGTACAAGCAACAGGCGAAGCAAGCACACAAGCGAATGAGAGCTTGGCAGGGAACGGTCACAAAGGCTTATTCTCACTACTGCAATATCTAATCATGCCCTGGAGAGAGATTTCCTTGGCTATGCTGACGCCCACAGACAGACAGACAGACAGACAGACAGACAGACAGACCTCGCTATGCTATATGCAAGGATGAATTGCCACGAGTTCTCAGTTCCGCAGTTCAAAATATCTATATATATATATATATATATATATATATATATATATATAATATATATATATATATATATATATATATATATAAAAAAAAATATATATATATTTGTGCCTGCAGAGATACAGAGAAAAAAAAATCAGTCATACTACCGAATATTCAATACTTAGGGAGAGAGAGACAGAGAGAATCATAGTACCGAATTTTCAATACTAGAGAGAGAGAGAGAGAGAGTAGTCATACTACCGGATTTTCAATACGGGAGAGAGATATATATATAGAGAGAGCAGGATATATTACAGCCGTTCTGTCAGGTTTTCACACGACAGAGAGAGAGAGAGAGAAGAGAGAGAGAGAGAGAGAGAGAATTCACGACAATCACTCAACACCGTCAAACCTTGACATAAAGTTGACTTGACAGATGAACGAGCGACACCAAAAAAAAAAAAAAAAAAAAAAAAAAAAAAAAAAAACTAAATGTGGACTCACTCGAATACCTCCCAAATAAGGTCTTCTCTCCAAACAAGACATTCAGAAATCTCCCAAAATCTAGACACTCTTAGCCAGACACCTGGCCCACCTCCTGCCGAATTTTCGAGAAAATACACACGCACGTTTTTGCGTATACCCGCGAAGAAACTCACTGACCCAAAAACGAAGGGACTCCATTCTAAGAAGCAATAATGTATTTGGACCTTGTGCGTGCTGGGTTAATATAAGTCACAGAGAAGGATGTGTAAAAGGTTGTTCAATACTAGATTTTTTTTTTTTTCTTTTTTACTTCTCGCTCTCGTAATTTGGTCGAGATTGAGAGAGAGAGAGAGAGGGAGAGAGGAGCGAGAGAGAGAGAGAGAGAGAGAGAGAGAGAGAGGAAGATATATCACGATGTACCTAACTACAGAGAGAGAGAGAGAGAGAGAGAGAGAGAGAGAGAGAAGGGAGAGAGGACATAGGCAAATGGTATCACAGAGGAGAGAGAGATAGAGAGAGGAGAGGGAGGTGTAGAGAGAGGTAGAGAAGAGAGAGAGGAGAGAGAGGCACGATATATCACGGATGTTACCTAACTACAGAGTGAGAGAAGAGAGAGAGAAGAGAGAGATGAGAGCGAGAGAGAGAGAGAGAGAGAGAGAGAGGCAAGAGATTACGGCATGTTTTTTACCTAACTCCAGAGAGAGAGAGAGGAGAGAGAGAGAAGAGAGGAGAGAGAGGTATGATATATCATAGCCTTATTACTGCTAGGTTTCTAACAAGAGAGAGAGAGAGAGAGAGAGAGAGAGAGAGAGAGAGGCATGATATATCATAGCCGTATTGCTAGGTTTCTAACAACAGAGAGAGAGAGAGAGAGAGAGAGAGAGAGAGAGGTATGATATATCATAGCCTTACTGCTAGGTTCTAACAAGAGAGACGAGAGAGAGGCGAGAGAGAGAGAGAGAGAGAGAGGGAGGAAGGAATATCATAGCCGTCGTATTGCTAGGGTTCTAACAACAGAGAGACAGATGAGAGAGAGAGAGAGACGAGAGCAGGACACATCACAGTCGTATTACCGGGCTTTCAATACGAGAGAGAGAGAGAGAGAGAGAGAGAGAGAGAGAGAGAGAGAGAGAGGAGAGAGAGCACATTCCCGGGGCACCAGCATGGAGCTAAATATTTGCTGGTTTTTGCCATGTCCGGGTGTTAGTGCGTCTGTCATGTCACCCCATGTGTGTGTGCGCGCGCGCACGCGATCTCCCGCTGAAATGCAATGCCCAGAACTCACAATGGATGGCATACCAAAGGAATTGTTTGTGGAATCGCGTTGCATTTCGTTATGTAGGAGTGGATACGGTTGGCATACAAATGTTTAATATGTGTGTGTGTATGTATGTATGTATTATGTATATATATATATATATATATGTGTGTGTGTGTGTGTGTATTATAAATATATAAATAAATATGAATATGTAAACATGCACACACACACATACATATACATATATATATATATATATATATATATATATATATATATATATATAAATATATATATATATTATATATATATATATATATTTCTATGATGCCAGAGATGAGAGAGAGAGATTGGAATGGGTTGTTGTTGTTGGAGTATTAAGCTGGCTTTATGCCAGCACGGGCTTTAGCTAATGTAGCAGCCCGTAGGTCATTTGATTATTTTTTAGGTGCATTGGTGATTTAAGGATATAACGGCGATCTTTTTATTTATGATTTCTATGGAATGTGCAGGTGGAATGGTATGGATTCAAAAGTGAAAGGAAAAGTGAATAGGCAAGGTTACAAACCCCTTTAAACCCTAAGGTACCCATTAGTAGAAGATAAAGATCGATAGTAGCGAGTCCTGGCGAGTCAGAGATAGCCAGTAATGAAATCGAAAAATTTATAGTCGTAGAAAAACGGAAAAAAAAAAGCGCAACTCTATGGAGTTCAAGTACCATATTTCACTTTACGAGAAAAAAAAAGCAGAGAGCGTCGATCGTTTAGCAATAGGGAACGACGAAGGAAAAACGAAATATTATCAGTTTAGAAACAGGATAACAAAAATAAGCGACAGCTTAAGCGGTAGTTAGAGTGACAGTTGAAATATTCGGTCGTTAGACGTGAGGCGGCCGAAAAAACGGAGGGGAAAGGAGGAGGATTGTTTAGTAAAAGAAAAAGCAGTTAATGCTATACACACACTTTCATGTAGCTGCGATCTTTATGTTTGAGATTCTGTATCTGAAATCTTCTAACAGGAGGTCATCTGGAAAGACTGATCTCTAGGTCCACAGAGCGTGGACGAGCTCAGAGAACCAGCTGATGACCACTGCCACTGTTCGTTTGTTAAAGATGGCTCTATTTAAAAAACCAAAGCCTCAAACGGGTCCTCGTAGGTCAGCAGGAACTTTCTGATTTGATATTCTCCTACGAGGAAGTATTCGTTTCCGACGTTGAAGTTCTGTATTCTTGTTTGCAGGTTGAGTTTCACTGTTTTGCTTAGCTTACAAACTCCTCAGTTTTGTGTTCCTGCTTCTTTATACAAAAACAGGAGCTACAGTCGGTGTCTCGGTCTGCATTTCTTCTTCAACTGCGTCTTCTGTCTGGGTTCCTGCTTCGGCACGAGCAGGAATCGACGTCTTCGCGATGCAGGGGTTGGGGGGGGTAAAAAAAAAAAAACCTGAGGGGTTGGGGGAGTAGGGGGAGGAGGTAGAGGGGCGGGAGTTTGGCGATACGGAGAGGATGAGGGGGTGGGGATGTAGTGCCGGGATCGAGGAGGTTGGGAGGAAGGTTGGGTGGTTTGTGGTACAGGAGTAGGTTCGTTTCTAGGATCGAACCTGGGGTTGCTGGGAGGTTTCCTGGTCGGTGAATGTTGTCGAGGTCTTGCAGGTGGAGGAGGGATGCCCTTCGCCTTCCAAATCCTCTGCAGTCTGACTGGGCATCCCTTAAACCAAGCATGATGTTGCTGGCTGCAGTTAGGGCATCGGGCAACTGTGTGGGCCCTTTTCCTTGTACTTTTTCAAGCACAACTTCTGTCTCGTGTTTCGCACTGCACACTCCACAGATGTGTTCTGATTGCATTCGCTCTTGTGGTGTCCTATACCTCTGACACTTGAAGCATCTCAGAGGCTCTGGTACGAAGGCTTCGGTCTCGTAAGTGCCAAGAATCCCAAGGCTGACCCTGGCTGGAATTTGGCCCTTGAAGGTCGCTGCTATCTTCAGAGTTTCCTGTCCATCTTTTGCAGTACATCTCTTGGCTTCCATGATGTTGGGAACCTCGAGGACTCTTTCGATAGTTATGTATTTGGGGACTTTGCATATCATCCCCTTGCTTATTTTTGAAGCAGGATCAAGAAGGTGGCACAGGTTGTCTTTCCTCAGTAGTTCAGCAGCTTTTGGTCCTTGGGAGTAATTATGAATTCTTAAATTCGGTCTGGCTATGAGGTTGGCTTCTGGATATTTTTTCTCGAGGGCCTGACTGCAGCATATGAAGTCTGGCCCTCGATAACAACAGCTTTGAACTTGGGAAGTGCCGGAAATTCCGCAAAACTCGCCGTATTCGGTGCCGATGTCGTAGGGAGCAGGTTGTTATTGGTCGAAATCGATGGTACAATCTTCTTCTGTTTCTTCTTCTTCTTCTTCCTTACGGTGGCGAAGCCCTGCTCGTCCTCCAAGGGCGGGTCCTCCCTGGGATTACCGGGCGACAGGGGTCTCTTAGAGGCCATACTTGTCAAAATTGTAGGTTTAAAATGACGAGAGTTACGTAACGCGCCTGTGCACGAAAATACGTAACATCATCGAAATACGTAACATCATCGAAAGGAATGTCTCCCCCACGGACCCTGCGAAAAAAGTAAAATTGATCATTTACTATAAAAGCAAGAAGACCAGTGGCCTGATTATGAAAAACAACCCAGCCCCACCCTGTGATGCAGGACCCTCTCAAGAAAACTAACGTTGTCTACCAATACAAATGCCCTGTCCGGGAATGCCCCGGCGCCTACATTGGTATGACAACGATGCGATTTTCCAAGAGGATATCCTGCCACGCTCAGGAAGGCGCCATCCATAATCATGCAAAAAACGTCCACAATACCAGGATAACTCGGAAGGACATTATTCCTAATATTGGTATTATCGATAAGGCAGCAGACCACCGTCGCCTCCGCCTCTTAGAGGCCCTACACATCGGGAAGGAGAGACCCAGCCTTAACACCACTCAAGAGACTTCACTCCTCCCGACGGTGGCACGTAGGGCGCTGCCCGCCGGCACCATAGAGCCGATCGAACGGACCATCAGGTACCCCTGCCCAATACTATGCTCCCAGTCTCCAGCGTCCGCACGCGAAGAGCAGTGCGAGCTTCCACCTCTGCAAGACGGCTTGACTCAGGGACTTAATCCTCTGTTCAGCAATGAAAACGCAGCGCCCATCAGACAGAGCACCTGGGACACAATAAATACCGCCGAACGACCCATTCCAATCAGTTCACGCTCCACCTTTCCTTGAAAATGAACCGATGATACGGTTGGAAACGTTGGAATTCCATTACTAAGATTTGTTAATCACTTTTGTTATCATAACAATAAATTAGTATTTTTAGAAAACATTTCTTTAACCAAGATATGAACATCGGCCAGCTATTAGCAAATATCAGCCCTGATGAGAAGAGAATAATAAGAAGAATTGAAAAGACCATATATAAAATCAATTCCACTGATGCTGCCATCATCTTTAATAATAATAATAATATAATACATTAAAAAAAGAAACCACATTTCCAATAACCTTCCATCCTCAAGGATCGTATTTTGAAACAAATAGGGTCTTATACCTCGTCCCCCTTCGTCAGAGAGAGAAGGAGAAAAAAAAAAAGAGAAGAAAAAAAATGAACATAAGGCGTGAGGTGGAATATGCAAAAGGGACCACCCAGTGGTTTAATGTATTTTCCGAAAGCCCCCACAACACCCCCTTCTTCTTCTCCTCCTGGCCAAGCCGTTTATGCAAATGGACCTATGGGGGGCGGGCGAAGGGTGTCGACTCATATACGACAACCTCAGAATTTTCGGGCCAAAATACTATCGATGGTATATGCTTTTGGTTATGCTGTGACGAGAAGAGAATAATATGGAATAGGCTTAACTGTGAACTAAAACACAGAAGTACAAGGCATAGGATGCAAGAGCATGAATTCTGGGATATATATATATATATATCATACTCATACTATGTTAACTATATATATATATATATATATATATATATATATATATATAGATATATATATATATATATATATATATATATATATATATATATATATATATATGTATGTATATGCATATATACTCTTACCAAGAATTTTGCCCCAAAAAGTTATATGGTTTACGTATGTGGATGATATTTTCTGTATTTGGCCAGTTCACGAAAATCTCCAGGTTAATTCCTTAATAATCTCAATAATTTAGTCCCTTCTATAAAATTTACTGTAGAGGAAGAAAGAAATTGTAATTTGAATTTTCTTGATGTAACTGTCCATAGAAATGATAGAAATTTCGCCTTTTCAGTCTTTCGGAAATCAACTAACATTGCCTCTTTTGTCATTACTACTCCAATCGCCATCAAAATGTTAAATTCTCTGTTTTTTATGGGATGTTCCTAAGGGCTTTAGGTGTGTCTGTAGCTCGCAGTTTATTGATGCTGAGATTAAAACTTAAATACCAAGGACTTTTGTAGATGTGGCATGGAAAAGAGCTAGAAAAAATTTTATTTAACTAATGACAAACTTGAATTTGGTAAGCGTAACATTCTAAAATTACCCTATGATGAAAGGTTTTTAAATATTCCTAGAATTTTAAAGCTTTTTAACATGAATGTTGTTTTCAGTAATATTAATGTCAAGAGTTTAGTAATAAAAAAAAAATTTTCCTAAAGATCTTCCAGGCTGCATATATGAAAGTTCTTTGCAAAAAGTTGTGATAAAGTCTATTACGACAGACCGATAAATCTCTTTCACAAACGCCTCAAACAGCACCAATATTCTGTTATAACTGGCAAATATCGAATGCATTATTCGTACATACGAGAGATTTAGACATCCTATTAACTGGAGTCAAGCAAGAGCCTTAATCCCATGTAATGACACAGTTAAAAGGAATATCATTGAATCTTGTTTCCTCAAGTCAAATAATGGAAATGTTCTAAATTTAAGTCTTGGTTTATTTAAACTTGATGCGTCATAATGAAAAAAATTGTAGATAAATATAAGCAACAAAATTAATATATTCCGTTTTTACATGTTTTGCACTGTACGGATACTTTGTAGTTTCGGTTAGGGTTAAATCTATGTTTAGGTTTGTGACCGTGTGATATCCGATAATCCTGGATTATCTCTTTAATTTTTACTCTTTTGACAATTAACCATCTGGTATTCTTGATCTTGTTGTGTACCTGAGAACTTTCTCTCCAATTGTATTTCATTTTGCTCCTTGACAATATCTTAGTAAAGACTGTGATTTTTTAAGCATATTGTATGTATGTATGTGTATGTATGTATGTATGTATGTATGTAATGTATGTATGTATATATATATATATATATATATATGTGTGTGTGTGTGTGTGTGTGTGTGTGTGTGTGTGTGTGTGTAAATATGAAATAAAAATGGAACACACAGGCAACACAATTTAAAACGGAACAATGAATTCAAAACTTGATAACACGAAATATAGGAAAGCAACAGGTCTATCGTCGCAGGGCTAGCTAAATAAATCAATAAATAAATAAAAACAGAAATTTTAAAAAAATAATAAAAAATAAATAAAACCGCATACGCGTGAGAAGAGGACGCAGCAATAACACTTTATGGAAATCCGACGGTTGGAAAGACTATAGCCGCTCAGGAGATAAGGTTGTAGATACCGCTATCTGCCATCAGTGTTTAAGATCTATCTTCCCTGTGGTTCAAAACCCAAAGATTGTGTACTGGCGATTTTCGCTTAAACCGTACCCAGCGAGTAAGTAATCTGTTGTTAACTGTACTTACTACCCGTTGGGTTTTGTAATTTGGAAATAATAACAATAATAATAATATTTTGGAAGAAGGCCCTCTTTGGAAACAAATCCTGTTAAAAAAAATGGCAGAATTCAGCGAATTAATCTTATATATTATCTTTTCTGATTTTTTATTTTATTTTTTCTATCTTTTATCTTATCTATTAAGAAAAGATAATATGTAAGATTCATTCGCTGAATTCTGCCATTTTATTAAAAGAACAACAACAACAACACCCCCAAAACCCCCCCCCACAAAAACAACAACAACAACAACAACAACAACAACAACAACAATAATAATAATAATTAATAATAATAATAATAATAATAATAATAATAATAATAATAATAACTGTACAAATCTAACGAGGAAAAAAAAAAACGAAAGCAAGATTGTTGTTATAATAATAATAAATAATAATAATAATAATAATAATAATAATAATAACTGTACAAATCTACCAAGGAAAAACGAAAGCAAGATTATAATAATAAAATAATAATAATAATAATAATTAATAATAATAATGTTAATAATAAAAATAATAATAATAACATATAAAATAATAAATATATCCCACAAGAAATGAGAGTTTTGTTTTAAAGTCAAAACTATATTATAAACGTGGCAACAAGACAAACTGCGTATGGGACGGGTGGGGGGGGGGGGGGGGGGGGGGGGGGGTGGGGAGGGGGGTGTTTATTACCTGGGCCCCAGGTAGATACTCAAACAATAAAACAGCTAAAAGGACAAACAAGAACAGGGCAGGTGAGGTCATGGGTCACATCCACGGTCAAAATAACGTTTACACAAAAGGGAGGCGTTCGAAAACATCCGCAGGTGATCGCAATCTCACCTCACCTGCCCTGGTTTGACCCAAGGTAAAGAGGCCCTTTCATTACTTCTGTTATTCTCATTTGTATTTCATTAATCCTCTCTTCTCTTTCCTAACGGGATTAGGCCTATCATCTCGTGAACCAGTTTTGAAATAACGCCTTATTTTTAGGATAACCAGCGTACTGGTCGAATCGTTACACTTGAAAATAAATCAAATCACCATCTTTTATCTGATTATAAAACAACAAGTTGGTTTTAACATTAAATTTTGTTCATATGAACAAATAAACGCGGTATAAAACTAGTCGAATAATATGTTATAGCTCCCCTCAATGTCAATCACCATTTTCTGTGTACGAGAAAGTATCCGTTTTCTATGAATCGGAAGAGGAAAGAGCGTAAACTTCACAACAAAATATGATCAAAATCTTTTTTTTTAAATTAATGAAACATATGTCAACGCTTTCAAAGGACGTTATCAAATAATTAGTTACAATATTCAAATAATGTTCCGATGCGATCTCTCTATTGGTGCTAAAATCCGAAATATTTATCTTTGTGGGAAATGTCGCCAAAAAAAAAAAAAAAAAAAAAAAAAAAAAAAACGAGCTGCAGCTCAAATCTTAGACACTCTTATGAACCAGTTTACCGTAACGAAAACAAATTCCAATATCCTAATTGTTTACGTATATGACACAACAACTGCCTAAACATGAGATGCCTACGTTTTCCCTGTTTATTAAAATCTACCACATGAATTATAGTAAAAGCTACCTTACGCAAAATATTCAGTTTTAGTTTACTAGAAACATAATCAATTAAAGCCAAAAAAACCATAAATATCGTTAAAAGCCATGAACAATCACTACACAATCTCAAGACTCGTTTATTTCCTATTACCATCTGCCACTTCTTTCAAATACACCATAATATTTGGAAGCTTGAACTTCAAGTCAATGGCCCCTTGGGTGGGCTTGTTCCATATGAATGGGGTTCATCCTCTGAATAGTAATAAACTATAATAATTATTTACTTTTTAAATCACTTTCTACCTTCTCATCTATTTTAGCACTAAGTCTCCCCTCTCACCTGGTCCAGCAATTGTCTTTATTCTACATGATCCATTGATAAATGATTTTTACTTCACTTTTATAAAAATCAGGTGTTCCACAGGGCATACTTTTATGGCACGCTCTGTTTTCTATGACGCTGGGTGTCACTTATTGTAACCTGCCACTTCGTAATATCCGTATAAACATGCTAACTATTTTATTTTCACATACAAAATAATGTTATTGATAATTTTGCCATAATACATACTTACATTTAATTCAAAACCGAAAAAAGTCATTCGTCATTCTGTTATTTTTGAGAGTTCATTAAACATGATACAAAATCAGAAAGGTGTCTTCTTCACTTACCTGTTACTCATGAAGTGACGGAAGAGTAATACTTTATAAATGGAACTGTCTGAAGGGCAAAGAAGTGAATCAAATAAAACGAGAATAAGTCATAATTAACGAAACATCAGAGACCTTACCTTATAGACCTTACATCTTGTTCGGGTTGCCCCAGGTCCTCAGTGTGAGAGAATTGAAGTTATTATTTTTGAACTGAAGGGAAAAAAGAAGAAATGAGAAAATTCAGACTCACCAGTTGCAGAAGTCTGAGCAACGTCGGCGTCACGGGCAGGTGCCGAGGACCCCGAAGGCTCCTGGTCCTCCGGAGGGGAGTCAAGCCCCCTCCTCCCATGCCCCCGGAATCCCTCTGACAGCGATTGCACTTCTCGTCGTCCTCATCTTTGCCTATCCTCTTCTGCAGGATGCCCTGCCCCGCCCTCTGCTTGGGCCGGGCGCCCGTGCGCTCGTAGAAGCTGCCCAGGGAGCTGAGGTCGCCCGAGGACGCGAGGGAAGGGGCGCTGTAGACGCTGATGCCCTCGTCGATGCTGCTGCCGCTCCAGCCTCCCCGGACGCTGCCGTAAACGGACGCAGAGGTCACGCTGCCTGCCTCGCTGTACAGGTACACGCCTTCGTCAGTAGTCGTCGTGGACGTGAGGCGCGACAGCCCTGAGAGCGTGGACGTGGTCGAGTGCCTCTTACCCAGCCAGGCCGAGGTTGAAGGCCGACCTCCTCCTCCTCCTCCTCCGCCAACGCCGCCATGATCGTCTGAGCCCGCGCCGTTGTTGTCATCGTCCTTGACGTCGGTGGCGGCGTTTGGCTCAGCGATCGTGTCTAGAAGCAGGTTCTCCTTGTCTTCTTCGCCGGCGGCAGACTCCGCCTTCGGATGCAGATAAGACAGCTTCCTCACGTCCAAGGCCCTGGCGCCAGGACAACGTCTGCAGATTGCTCCCGCGGGCAATGTCAGCGTTCTCCTGAAGGGGCTACTTCCGGTGGAGTTCGCTCGCATCAGCGTGCCGACGGCGGCGCCCCGCGGATGCATCTCGGGGGCATCGCGCGCTACCAGAGAGGAGGAGGAGAAGGTCGACGTCTCCGACACGTCGGTGGCTGCGTCGGTGTCTTCGTCGCACGACGGGTGGTGGTGCTGCTGCAGGAGGGACGGTGGGGCGACTGGCACTCCTACCACGAGGACTGCTGGTGGCTGTCGCTTCAGGCTGTCGCTGCTGCTGCTGGGCGGCGGCATCATCCCAATTTCCTCGTTCTCTAGGCTCCGCCCCCTCAGGGATCCCTCGCGCTTGGCTGAGGAGACGGTGGAGGATGACGCACACGAGGAGGAGGATGAAGTGGAGGAGGACGACGAGGAAAGGGTAGATGACTTCATGGCGGTAGGGACGCGCCCAGGTCCCTTCCTCATGGCATTCACGGGCAGGGTGTGGGAGCGCCGAAGGGCTCCTCCAGGTTCACCGACGTCATCCACCAAGACGGTGCTACTGCTGCTGCTGCTACTTCTTCGGCTCGTGGTGCCACCGCCCCCGCCGCCTCCCACGCACATGGGGTGGTTGTAAGGGTCGTGGATCAGATGCCTCAGGGTACTCGTGGTGGGCAGAGTCGAGGAAGGCAGCAGGTGCCGGCGGT
>NC_087207.1:23412531-23417623 GCF_015104395.2 Macrobrachium nipponense | reverse complement strand
TACATACATGAAAATATATAAATTCCGAGGTAGAACGAATTAGATATTAAAGGACATTTGTAGCTCAAATGATATATATATATATATATATAAATATATATATATATATATATATATATATATATATATATATATAATATATATATATATATATATATATATATATATATATATATATATATATATATAAATATATATATATATATATATATACTATATATATATATATATATATGTATATATTATATTAATATTATATATATATTATATATATATTTATATATATCATATATATAATTACGTATATAATAATGATTATATATGTAGGCGTGTTCATAAGAAACCTCTCTTGTGATGAGAGAGAGAAACGGAAGACATAGGGAGAGGAAGAAAAGAAGGAAAGGAGAGAGAAATAGAGGGAAAAGGGGAGGAGGGAGGAGGAGGAGGAGAAGCTCTTAAAAACACTGGCCACCGAATTCAAGCTGAGCAAATAAACGGATGGGGCTTGAAGGGGGGGGGGGGGGTGGGGGGAGGAAAGACAGCTGTACTGACAGTCCTTGCTGGAGGATCGGTCGTCATAGAGATAAGGAAGGCAGGGGGAATCAATTATAAATATCAATATAGTAAATATATACATACATACATACATATATCCTCTCTCTCTCTCCCTCTCTATACACACACACACACACACACCACACACACACACACACACACACATATATATATATATATATATAATATATATATATATATATATAAATTTGTGATTATTATTATTATTATTATTACTATTATTAATTATTATTAAATAAATAGGGGAATATTAAAAGGACATTTCGAATAATAATAATCATAATAATAATAATAATAATAATATATATATATATATATATATATATATATATATACATATATATATATATATATATATATATATATATATATATATATATATATATATATGAATAACTTGATCACGAAGTATATAAAACGTGATGCTATGTATAAATAAAGGTTTTTTTTCCTTCGTGGCAAAAAAAACCTTATATATATATATATATATATATATATAATATATCATATATATATAATTATAGAGAAGAGAGAGAGAGAGAGAGAGAGAGAGAGAGAGAGAGAGAGAGAATGTTGCACTTGGGAGCGATTTTATTGTCCCACCAATAAGCCTAAACACTGTTGATTCTGTGAGGAGAAAAAAAAGAAAATGGAGGTTGTGGACACACTGGATTGGTCGAGAGAGACTTACGTCCGGCATTAGTTGTGTCCGAGGACTTATTAAAAAAAAAGAAAAAAAAAGAAAAAAGTGACGGGAAAATGAAAAGGCAGAAAAAAATAGGAATTTAATACATAAGGCTTAATAGATACGCCTATTATTATTATTATTATTATTATTATTATTATTATTATTATTATTATTATGTTATTATTATTCAGAAGATGGACCCTATTCATATGGAACAACCCCACCAAAGGGACCACTGACTTGAAATTCAAACTTCCAAAGAATATGGTGCTCAAGAGGAAGTAACAGAACGAAATGGGATATACAGAAAGAAGAGATCACACTTAATAAAAAATAAAAAATAAATTAACAAATAAATAAACATAAAAACCCTAAGTAAATTATTGAAATATACAAGGGGAATTGTATCAAGGCAGTAATGCAATGCATCTTCGATTGAACTTCTAAATAAGTCCAACATTTTTCAGGAGAGGGTGGAAAGAAGATAGAAGAAAGAGAATATGAACGGAGGTACAGTAAAATGAATGAAAGGGGTCGCAGCTAAGTACCCGATGGACACTGCAAAGAACTTTTCAGTAATGCCTACAGTGCCCTCGTGAGGTACACCAGTGCACCTCACGAGGGCACTGTAGGCATTACTAAAGGTTCTTTGCAGCGTCCCTCGGGCACTTACTTACGACCCTTTTCATTCCTTTTACAGTACCTCCGTTCATATTCTCTTTCTTCAACAAAGTGTAATTCCAAGAAATATTTATTCACAAGGGGTACTGTCGTCATAAAAAAACAAGTAAAACAAAGTCAACATCACCATAAACCTTGTTGTGGTCTGAAGAGGTCCTTGACATACATGACCTGACAAAGGTCATGTATGTCAACAGAAGGAAGTCTTGGGTCACGTGACTTATGAACGTTTGCAATGAAAACAGAAGGAAGTCTTGGGTCACGTGACTTATGAACGTTTGCAATGAAAACAGAGGATCTGCTGCATTCATTTTCGAATCCTCTGGGGTTGCAATATTGTTATTGCTACTCTCGTACATTTCTACTTGATAATTCTTTACATTTGTAAAAAAAAAAAAAAAAAAAAATAATAATAATAATAATTATTCGTAGAATAATTATATCTTTCCAGAGAGAGAGAGTTTACTATTGTTATTGGAATAGTTTAACCATACTGCTGAGCTGATAATGTGAGAGAGAGAGAGAGAGAGAGAGAGTAAAAATTCGAGCAGGACATCATATTCCCCTTCGCTGTAAACGTAATCTCTCTCTCTCTCTCTCTCTCTCTCTCTCTCTCTCTCTCTCTCTCATAAGACGAATTATAAGTCGTAGGTTAAGTACCACTCTGAAATTATAGAAAAAAAAAGGACCTTTTAGAGCGTATCTAAATAAGCACGCAAGTACAATGTCACTCACTCACAAACACACCCAAACACACACACGCACACAAAGTCTGGCAAGGTCATCATTTGCCCACATAACTACATAATTCACAAGAGAGTCCCTGGAGGAATGCGCCGTCGACCGTCTCCTCCTCTTGCCAGTCAGTGACTGACATGGAAGAAGAAGAAGAGGAAGAAGACCACGACCCGGTGAAAATAACTGATCTTCGGAATCGAGGAGGAGTAGGAAGACGAAGGCTCGGTGAAAATAACATACTATACGTCTCCTCTTCAGAAGGTATGCAATGGCTGAGGAAGGAGAGTTTTGGATAATAATAATAATAATAATAATAATAATAATAATAATAATAATAATAAGAAGAAGAAGAAGAAGAAGAAGAAGAAGAAGAGGAAAGAAAAAATATCATGAAGGTCACACAAAACTTGAACACATTCCAAATATAATAATAATAATAATAATAATAATAATAATAATAATAATAATAATAATAATAATAATAATAATAATAATAATTGCTGGCACAACTGCAATGTAATAGTAAAATCTTTATGTGTGTGTGTGAGTGTGTGTGTGTGTGAGAGAGAGAGAGAGAGAGAGAGAGAGAGAGAGAGAGAGAGAGACTAAACACGGAGTTTACTTCCCTTAGAGTGTTCTAACCATACGGACGAAATTATTACAATGAAACGGTGTTTTTATCCTTATTATTATTATTATTATTATTATTTTATTATTATTATTATTATTATTGTTGTTGTTGTTGTTGTTGTTGTTGTTGTTGTTGTACCACTGATACCTCAAAATAAGAAAAAAAGACAGTTTAGTATTCCATCAGAGAGAGAGAGACGCTGATCAGTCATCCTTAAACACATCCTCCTTGGAAAAGAACTCCTGATACAGGAGATATCTTGAGGAAGGAAGGAAGCACTCAGCAGGATTAAACAGCAAACGCCTCCTAAGGATTGGTTGTCCCGTGACCTCAGGAGATAAAACAGACCCGGAGGGGAGGGGTCACCAAATGCCGTGGACGAAAAAGAGAGGGGATAATGTGACCTCGTTTGACACGTGTTTGCGATTAGCACACGGGTCATGGAAGGTTCGAAAACAAAATATTTGGTCATGAATACAAAGTAAATTACCAGTGGCAAATAGACCTTAAGTAACTGGAGTTTACAACATTTTCGCTTACTACTACTACTACTACTACTACTATTATTATTATTATTATTATTATTATTATTATTATTATTATTATTATTATTATTATTATTATTTGAAAGAAGAAACAGATATCCTTCGATTTATTCTCCCCTTAGGCTACACTTCAATTTGTGTATCTAAGACCCATTTTATCCATATTTTCATCCAACTTATCTGCTGGGAAACTGGTTCTATTCTTCTCCATTTAATATTACAACTGAAATGAAATTTTTCTCCCAGATACGGATTTTGTCAACTTTAGTAAATACCTCCAGTATTTCAAGAAAGCTGCTACGTCCTCTCTCTCTCTCTCCCTCTTTCTCTTTCTCTCTCTCTCTCTCTCCTTACGATTTCCTGAAGTGAGTTAAAATTAATGTCACATATTTGACCTATTCTGAATAAATACAAACGTTAGTTTAAAAAACAATGGCTCTTCAGCTGAATGAATTATTATTATTATTATTATTATTATTATTATTATTATTATTATTATTATTAATGTGGATGTTATACCTTCTTATAGTACGGTAGTCAAGCAACATCTGCTGAGATACCAAAACTCAATGAACTCCACCCACTGTTCCTCCTCCAAGCTACTCCTTCACCCTCATCCAACACTACCTCACTCTCCAGCACCATCACCGCCACCACAACTATCACACCATCACCATCATTATCATTATCATCATCATCACTATCATTATCGTAGCCCCCATGGACTTCTACTGCAACCGTGCCATCACCAAATATGGCATGATTCAACCCCCAGGATCGTTGCTGCTGCTTCCTCCTCCTCCTCCTCCTCCTCCTCCTCCTCCTCCTCCTCCTCCTCCTACAAGTTCTGACTCAACCCAAAACAACTACCTCCTTCTTCCTTTTTATTTTCTTCTTCTTCTTCCCCAGCAAAAACAAACCGACTCTCATAGAGGCTTCTTCTCCTTCTCTGAATTACCACCTCTGCAACTATGGGATGTAGTATGTATACATTAACTGCTGAGATACACACACACACACACAACATATATATACATATAAATATTATATATATATATATATATATATATATATATATATATATTATATATATATATATATATATATATATATATATATATATATATATATACACAGCGTATATATGTGTGGAGTGCGTGTGAACTTTTCTTATCACATCACCGTGATTCATATAAAATACATGCAATAAGCTACTATGAATTTCCTTTAATA
>NC_087207.1:23405031-23407531 GCF_015104395.2 Macrobrachium nipponense | reverse complement strand
AAACCTATCATCCGGTTTCACTATTGGTTAGGTTAGGTCAGGTTACATGGTTAGGTTAGGTTAGATCATGTTATCTGGTTAACTTAGGTACGGTTAAGTCAAGTTATAAGGTTAAGTTAGATTAGGTTAGATCAGGTTATGTGGTTAGGTTAGTTTAGGTCTGATTCATGGCTAAGTTAGGTTAGGTTAGGTCAAGTTAGGTTTGGTTACATGGTTAAGTTAGGTTAACTCAGGTTACGTTGTTGAGTTTGGTCAGATTATCAGGTTATGTATATAAGTTAGGTTAGGTCAAACTATATGGTTAAGTTAGGTTAATTCTGGCCAAGTCACTTTACATGACATGGTTAAGTTAGGTCAGGTTAAGTCATGTTATGTGGTTAAGTTAGGTTAGGTTAAGTCAGTTACACGAATAGGTTAGGTTAGTTGCTGATACCCGGATACCCTTTTAGAACAAAAATGATTAACTTCAAACAGGAACCACAACGGGAAGTTAACAGAGCCCCTACCTTCCACCACCCCTCTCCATCTGACGCTGCAGCTTTGGGGGATGGAAGGACCACGGGAGGAGGAGGAGCGGGGGGGGGGGGGGCAGATCCCCCCTGACCTCACCAGGCACACAAACCAAATTTCCAAGTCCGACATATGCAAGACATTAGACGCGTTGCCCTTGCAACATGCATCTGCTCTGCTTGCCTTCCTTTCTTACAAGACTTCTTTTGTTGTTATTGTTGTTGCAAGTCATAATGTTGGTGTTGCAGCAGTTTGGGGGAGAGGGGGGAGAGAGGGGAGGGGGGAAGAAGCAGAGCAGCCTTGGGGAGGTAATCTGATATTATAAATGCAATTGCTTTTTTTTTGTGTGTCACGGGACGTTTGTATACAAAACACAAGAGACCCTTTAGGAGATAAGTGAATGAAACAAAGTGAATCGATGATGAGAAAAGTGTAAACAGAAGACAAATAAAAAAGAAAACAAAAGGTTCATAGATAAAATTACATCAAACCATAAGTTCCAGATATAAAGCACAAGCAAACACAAACAAACGCACAAACACAGATTCTGTGTGCAGGAAACTGTTGGTATCTCCAATGCCACATGAAGAAACTCCGTTACAACAGCCACCAATTCCTCCCCCCCGCACCCCACCCCCAAATTATTCGGAAAGGAAGCAAGCAAGCAAGCAAGAAAGCACAAACAGGACAAAAGGCAATCCTGTGCATATGACCAGGATGTTCTTAATGTGCTGAATATAGAATATAATAGTCATTTTACACGGTAATTTTATCTTATTTTTTATTTTTTAAACTATTTTTATCTTAATTTATTTGGGACAGAACAGAACCAGTGGCCATTAGGGCAAAAGGGACAGAAATAAGAAATAAATAACAGACAGAGAATAAAAAAAAAACTCATATAGCCCTGTTTTTTTCACAATAGGTCACGACCTTTGCCCCAAGCAATTGTCAAAATTGTCAGTAACGGTTATCCAAATGTCAAAATAGATGAGAAGAAACTTACTTAACATCCAACCAAAGCTTCTATTTGTTCCACTTATTTTTCTCCTACAAAACCAAATTCTCTTCTTTCTGTATTCCCTTTCAACTTCTGAAATATCTTTAAAAAAAACATCATATTCTTTGGAAGTTTGAATATCAAGTCAATGGTCCTTTTGGTAGGCTCGTTCCATGTTAATTGGTTTTACCCCCTGAATAATAATAATAATAATAATAATAATAATAATAATAATAATAATAATAATAATAATAATAATAATAATACATATATACATACGTATATCAATTCCTTCCTAGAAACTACATATTCTACATACGAAATAGAAGCTCTCCAATATCTATTAAAACACCGATATTCGAGTCTAATAATATTTATGATTTATATCAATGCAAAGAGGAAATACACGCCCTTACCAGCTAAAACACACACGCATATACACGCATACTCACACAAACTCACACAAACACTTTCACTCACTACTCCTCACCCTAATAAAAAATATATAAAACACACAAATATAATTAAAACACACAAAAGACACGTTTGATGTCCTTTCAACACAATAAATGCACCAGCATCTACTCATCGATAATACAAAAAAAAAAAAAAACTCAATGACATGAAAACATCCTCGAAGAGAGAGAGAGAGGAGAGAGAGAGAGAGAGAGAGAGAGGCACTCCAGAACGAGACATTTTCCTAATATTTTTCAATGGGTTTCAATATCCAATTTAATTCATTAAACCACGCTCGTCTCTCTCTCTCTCTCTCTCTCTCTCTCTCTCTCTCTCTCTCTCTCTCTCTCTCTCTATTGTTATCTTATCCTCCTGCACCAGACTGCAACCTCTCCCTCATCGTATTCAATATGAAGAGTCTGGCATGTCCAGATGTTCTTTGTATGTTCCCACTTTAGATCACTTTTGTGTGAGGCTACATTACAAGATCAATTACTGGTTCGAAACTGACCCTCTCTCTTAGAAACACGACGA
>NC_087207.1:23355031-23400031 GCF_015104395.2 Macrobrachium nipponense | reverse complement strand
GTTTCATGGGCCGCGGCTCATACAGCATCACACCGAGACCCCCGGAAGATATTACTAGTTTCGGTGGCCTGGATTATACGCTGTGTAGAAAACTCGATTGCGCCAAAGAAACTTCGCCGCATTTTTTTCTTGTTATTTTTAAAATATCACTTCTTTTTTATTCTTTAACAAGTATCAGATATATTTTGTTCAAACGGACAGGATCCGTATATTATAGAAAGGAGGAAATTCTTGCTTATATTAATTTGAAATTCTTGATTAATTATATTAATTTGTAAGTGAGGCGAAGTTATCTAAACATAGGTAGTTGAACAGAACTGATATTAAAATTATCCTAAGAATAATAAAACGTCTATACAATAATATCGATATGAACCATGTCTGAGTATACTAATAAAGAGAGAGAGAGAGAGAGAGAGAGAGAGAGAGAGAGAAGAGAATTTTACAAAAAATAAATATTAAAACCATGTCAACAGGTCTACTACCGAGGAGAGAGAGAGAGAGAGAGAGAGAGAGAGAGAGAGAGAGAGAGAGAGAGAGATGCAAGGGCGCTTGGCTAGCGAAGACAGATGTATGTGTAAACAATTTATGCAGCAAATAACCTCCGGTTCAACGAAATGCCTTCTCTCTCTCTCTCTCTCTCTCTCTCTCTCTCTCTCTCTCTCTCTCTCTCTCTCTCTCTCTCCTTTATTATTATCCTCACGAATGGTTAAGATGCTTTGTGATAAACTATTATGTGGTACCTTAACACATAAACCCTTGGGAAATCTTGTCTAACAATATTACCTTACAATCTACAACAGCAAAACATAACATTGATATCATATTATTATTAATTTTTTATATAGTGTAGGATTCCGGGTTGCATCCTGCCTTCTTAGGAGTCCATCACTTTTCTTACTATGTGCAGTTATTTTCAATATTATTATTATTATTATTATTGTTATTATTATTCAGAAGATGAACCTTTTTCGTATGGAACAAGCCCACCACCAAATGGGCCACTGACTTGAAATTCGAGCTTCCAAATAATATAGCATTCATCTGAAAGATGTAACAAAAGGTACCAAGAAATACAGAAAGAGGAGACCACTTATCGAAAAAGAAACAATAAAAGAACAAATTAATAAAAAAAAATGATAAAAATAGGCGTAAATGACCCAAATACAATAATTGCTTAGGAAACTGATACAGTTCACAGGTGTCATCCCCAATTAAACCTGACGGGTGTTCCAGAGAATCCAGGAGAAAGTAAGGAAGGCGGAGGCTATTTCAAAGAAAGTTTCATTGTTTAGTCTTTAATTGCACAAAAGGGGGTAGGGGCTGGGGGGGGGGTCGTGCTGTGTCGTATGAAAGCATAAATAAGACCGGAAGCGATATTAATTTCCGTGGGTACTTCCGCGTGTTGGCATAATCCGTGGTACCTTACAAGTTAAGTGTCATATAAGACAAGTGGTTAAGCTTATACCTTTTTTAATTTATGAGAGAGAGAGAGAGAGAGAGAGACGAGAGAGAGAGAGAGAGAGAGAGAGAATTATTTACAAACAAAAAAATGTTCAACTGACCAAAAATAAAATAAATCCTACATCCTACATTTGTGAGAGAGAGAGAGAGAGAGAGAGAGAGAGAGAGAGAGAGAGGGAGCGAGAGAGAGAGAGATTAGTTTAATAAATCCTATAAATCTACGTGATGCTTTGAGAGAGAGAGAGACGAGAGAGTAGAGAGAGAGAGAGAGAGAGAGAGAGAATTATCTTAACAAAAAACACACAAGAGATGTTCACTCTCAAAATAAATCCTACATCCTAAATGATGATAGAGAGAGAGAGAGAGAGAGAGAGAGAGAGAGAGGGAGCGAGAGTAGAGAGAGAGAGAGAGAGAGAGGGAGGGAGGGAGGGGGGGGGGGGGGGGGGGGGCTGGCTGGCTACGGCCATCCTGTGGGGTCTGGATGCTCAAATTTCAATCCTAAGCATCAAGTATCACATCATCCTGAAATCTTTTAATCATTTCCTCAGGCAGCAGATTTTTAGAAAGGTCTTAGTCACTCAACCGAGAAGCAACATTGCACTCTTATTATTATTATTATTATTATCATATTATTATTATTATTATTATTATTATTATTATTTTATTATTATTATTATTAAAATAAATAATAATAATAATAATAATAATAATAATAATAATAATAATAATAATAATAATAATGTTCTAAGAGGTCCACAATAAAAAAAAAATTGCGAGCTCGTGTATAATTTTACATTTTTTATTACTGTGAACCTCTTAGAAAATTATATATACTCTCGCGATAGAGGTTTTCCCGACTAATAATAATAATAATAAACTTTTCTTTCGCTAAAATATGTTTGCACAGTTACAAAACCGTGGATCTGTTGTTCCATTGTATATCATGCTGCTAAGATTATTTTTAAGTTATAGTAGTATTAGCAACTACTGGTTCGATTAATAAAAGGGTTCTTAGCCACCAGTGTCATGGCTCCGTCTTACACAAATCACTCCGACAATTTTTGCGCCAGAAAAAAAACAGACCAGTTACGTCCAGAAAGCTTCAATCCATATGGACCCATTTGTATGGCGACATGCTACCCTTTTAGAAATTAGCGCCGGCCACTCGTGGCCGATCTGAATACAAAAAGAGCTTTCTTGATGTGGCCCTTAGTAACACCACCAACGCCTCCACCCCAACCAACCTCTCCCCCCTCCAAAAAAAAAATACCCCGGGTACTAGTGGTGGCACCTTGTTAGGAAAGCTTACGAGAGGTGCCCGTTATCTTGAAGCAAAATACTACGAAGAGAGAGAGAGAGAGCGGCTAATGAATACACCAGACCTCTCTCTCTCTCTCTCTCTCTCCTCCCTCTCTCCCTCTCTCTCTCTCTCTCAATAACGAGAGGCAGACTTTAACGCATCTTACTAACAACCTTTACCGGCAGCATCCCAATTGCTTGTTCTCCCTGTCGTTGAGAGAGTACACATTGGACTGAGGGATACGTGTATGCATACAAAATACGCATGAGCACCTTTCGAATATGACATGGAAATACGCATACGCATGACTCGCATGTTAAATGATAATATACGCACATGCAGCCGTCGAATATTATTAATATGCAAATACGTAACCTCATTCCAAAACTGTTTCTGAAACGTGATATATATATATATATATATATATATGATATATATATATATATATATATATATGTATATATACACACACATTCCTCTTTTATGTAACATATATATTTTTAGAGAGAGAGAGAGAGAGAAACGCCTCAGAAGTTTAACTGTACAAAACCACGAACATGCGTCTAACCCGCCCCCCCCCCCGCCCCCCCCCCCTTATCCACCCACCCACCCACCCACTCACACACACAAAAACAAACACGTACACACACATCAAATGAGAAATGTATAGAACACATTTGTGATATGAAAGCAACTTCCATTTGTTTTAATATTTACTAAACAATCTGTCAGCCATTATCTTCAGCAATGACTTATGATAAAAAAAATAAATAAAAAAAAATAAAACAAACAAACAAACATACAAAAACAAGAACAAACGCCTCATATCCTTCCCTCTCCCCGTCTAAAATGACAAGAGCGAATAATTACGCGGGTTCAGGAAGTACTGAAGCATTTTTAATTACTCCGTCAAGTTTTAATTAATACAGGAAATTTGTAAGTCGAAGAGGGGGCGGCTTGCGAGCTATCATTGGCTGATTAAAAATAAGATAGAGCAGATATTCACAAAAGCAGTGGAGTGGGGGGAAAAGGAGAGAGAGAGAGAGAGAGAGAGAGAGAGAGAGAGAGAGAGAGAGAGAGAGAGGAACGCCCTTCGCGAACACTTTCAAGACACAAAGGGCTCCTGAAAAGGACAAGAGGGCGTCCTAAGGATTTGAATTGGACTGGCAGAGACGCTTGGTATCCTACGACTAGGGGAACCATAGCTGGGTGCCATACAAGGGCGCTTGGGGTCCCTCAGGAGGAGTCCTTGGGTGGGCAGCTGGGAAGATGTTGAGGGGGGTGGCGCCTGGCATTAGGGACGCCAGTTCCACCAGGACAAGGGGCCGCTCTCTCCGGAGTCTCCTCAACCACCCGGGGCAAAAAAACGAAAGGAAAACATACCCAGACGCCCGGGCAAGGATTAGCAAGTAAGGAAGGGCGCGGGTAGGAGGTAGGGGGTAGGGTGGGTTGCAAGGACTGACTATGATGAGCCACCAGCGGCAGCCCTGCCTCCGCCTGCGTGTACACGTGGTCAAACACGATCAGCGACTTAAAAAGCTCATTGCTGATCCTTAACGATAAGGACTGGGAAAACACTTACGCCAGCGATAAGCACCAATCAATCAGCCCCGGCCAGGCCGCCAACGATGGCGCGAATGAATCACTTAGTCAGTTCATTAACAGAGAGGTTCGAGGTTGTGGTCTTTTTGGTTTGTAACTTAAAGTCTTTTTGGTCTGAAGCTTTCATGGCTAGAATAAAAGGCTTTCAAAAAAATGAAAATGAAAGCTTTTGAAATTACGGTTCAATTTCGAAGTTCGGTCTTTTTTGGTCTGAAGCTTTCATGGCTAGAATAAAAGGCTTTCAAAAAAATGAAAATGAAAGCTTTTGAAATTACGGTTCAATTTCGAAGTTCGTCTTTTTGGCTTGAAGCTTTCATGAAGAAAAAAAGGCTTAAAAACTAATATGAAAGTTTTGAAAATAAAGGTTCAATTTCGATTTCAAAATGAACTGCTCAGCCATACAAAATAAATCTCCTTCATGTGTAGGTGTCATTTAAGAAAACTATTGCTCTTGACACGACCATTACGCATTACACTTGGCCGTTGATTCTCTCTCTCTCTCTCTCTCTCTCTCTCTCTCTCTCTCTCTCTCTCTCTCTCTCTCTCTCCGAAGCACGACACAGAGGAGCAGGACGGACCTTCCTACCGTTACCACAAAAACAAAATTTGAACGAAAACATAGTCCTCAAAAGAGAGAGAGAGAGAGAGAGAGAGAGAGAGAGAGAGAGAGAGAGAGAGAGAGAATGACTGGCGTGCCATCTGAATGCACTTGGCACCATCATCATTATCATCAGTGCCATCTTATCGCCGCATCACCCAAAAGCTCTCTCTCTCTCTCTCTCTCTCTCTCTATCTCTCTCGCTCTCTCTCTTGACTTCCATCATCTCCCTCTCATTTAGTTTTAACCTCCCCTATACGTCCATCTTCAACCTCCCCCCCCCCAAAGCCCCCAACACCCCTTATTATTATTAATGGTCCAGTCAAACCTCAGACAGACGATGGCACTCAACCTCGGAACAACGAGCAGCCTATGTAAACGACGCCCCTACGAGGAAAGAAAGGGGGGGGGGGATATGGAAAGGGGAGGGGGTGCTGCTGTCCCCCTTCAGGCTATCCGTAGGGCGTCGCCAAGGTCAAGGGTTTGTGTGTGTGTGCGTGCGTGTCTTGAGTACTTTTCATGAACGCGGTAGGATACTACTATAAGGACCTTGCCAGCGAGGAAAGGTCGAAGAAAGGCTGGAGAGAGAGACCCTACATGAACCGAAAGATAATTCAAATACCGGCGACGACTCGCCCAATTACAGCAGCCATACACAAAGAAATCACGGCCCATAACACTTAATTAAACGAGAGAGAGGGAGAGATAGATAGTGTTACAAGGAGTTACAAGGATTAGGATGTCTCAAAGACTTGTTAGTCCATCCTCAGAGGAGACATCGTGTGCTCACTTATCTGTAGGAGCAGGTTTTACTGTTCATTCACAGTATCCTAATGATTTTCTCTAGCTTTCTTTTAAACTCTTCTTCAACGCTGTTTACAACTTCTGGTGGCAGTTTAATTCCATGTATCAGAGAGAGAGAGAGAGAGAGAGAGAGAGAGAGAGAGAGAGAGAGAGAGAGAGAGAGAGAGAGATTTTGGTACAGGGTAACCATGCAATGCTTTAAAATGAAGTTTGTTCGGCCTTAAAATTCACCAAGCAATTATGTTAGTCATTACGGAAGGAGATCTATAAACATCTCTCTCTCTCTCTCTCTCTCTCTCTCTCTCTCTCTCTCGTAGCCCATGCTAACGTCATCAAGCATCGCCGTATGATAAACAAAATGGAAGTACTTTACAACCTTGCGTGAACCCGGTTACTTTTAGCCACAAAGTACAAATACACATCGAGGCCGAAGCATTGATGACCACAACAACAGACCAGGAAGTCCTCTAAAGTAAGAGACGAGAGAGAGAAATTGATTGATTGATATTTTCAATAAAAAGTTTTAACAATTTTCTGTTTCATCTTCACAAAATAATATCTAAATCAACAACTTCCGTGAATTTAATCATTATTTTATTTGAACTTCAAAGGTTCAAGCGAAGATCCAATGCATTACTACCTTAATACAATCATTGTATTTTCAGATTTTACGCCCAATTTTATCCAATTATAGATTAGCCATGTTAATCTGTTTTTTCTTTTTAATAATCATTCTCTTTTTTCTGTATTTCCCTTCATTTTTTTTTACTTCTTCCTAATGAACACCATATTATTGGAGAGCTTGAATTTCAAGTCAATGGTCCCTTTTTGTGGGCTTGTTCTAAATGAATAGTTCATCACTATATAATAATAATAATAATAATAATAATAATAATAATAAATAATAATAATAATAATAATAATAATAATAATAATCTAAAAACACAAATACGTGATTACAATATTTGAAGTAATAAAAATTTATAATAGTCCACAATTATGTAAGCTGTGTATTAAAAAAAAAGAAAAAAAAATCTTTACAAGACAGGAGCTTTTATCTACTTGACCAGACCACCTCATCACCCATACTGATATATATATATATATATATATATATATATATATATATATATATATATATATATATATATATATATATATATTACCATTACCTTTAAAAAGAAAAGTCAGTAAAACTGATGAGGTCTACCACTGTTCAAGCAGATGAACGCTTCCGTGTTGTGAAGTCCTTTTAATACACAGCTTACATAAGTGTGGAATTTTATTACTTCAAATAATAACAATAACAATAATCCACATTTGACTTCCCATAGTTAACTGGATCGTAACCAAACAACACTTCCGGTTGGGCCATCCGGAAGACATCGGAACGACATTATCGGCAACGCGTCATTATAAACACATCATCATTTCGACGGTTCCGGCATCATAATATCCTTCACAACATCTCTCATGAAACACCGAATCCCCGTCACCTTGCACAATGCAAGGTTTACCTGCACCGTATATACCCGTCACAACAGGGACGGCCAACACCGATCAAAGAGAGACAGGACAGTTAATTAATGAGGGGTTCACCTGTCGATTAATTAGGCATTCACCTGGCGTCGACGTCTGCTGAGGACACAGACGTTCCATCAAAGTCGCCATCACTCTAATCCACCGAGTGGTGTCCATCAGAGGCTGATCTGACAACGCCAATTCAATATTAGACTCCGGGAACATTTGACTTCTGACTACCCTTACGAAGCTCGGAAACTGGCAGACAGTTAGGAATGGAACAGACAAACACGCACACACACATACACTATGTATAAATGTATGTATGTATGTAATATGTATGTATGACCTCATAATTTCCAGCACTTGGCCTTTGGCCATAAATCTATATTCCGAATACAGTATTATATATACATGTATATATATATATATATATATATATATATATATATATATATATATATGACTGGACTTGGACTTGGAATATAAAACTTAGACCAAAGGCCAAGTGCTGGAATCTGTGGTGAGGTCATTCAGCGCTGAAAGGGAAACTACATGAAAAAAAATTTATTCAAACATTAATTTCAAGGTTTAACAGGATTTGGAAAACCTCAAAGCAGCAGTTTCACTATGACAACAATTGTTGGGAGAGGGTGGAAAATATACGAACGAAGACAAGAGAATACGAACGGAGGTACAGTAAAAGAAATGAAAGGACGCTGCAAAGGACATGAAGTAATGTCTACAGTGCACCGCGGGAGAGGTGTACTGCACAGCACTTCCTCCTCCATACGGAGTGTATATACAAGACAATGTCTACCTCTTCGTCTCCTCCTGCGGTCGAACGTCTAATCAGCCTCACTGCAATTAAGGCAGTAATTACCAATTGGGATCTTCACGAACAATTACAGGTAATTCTGGACGATCTAATACCTGCAGCGGTTTCTCTCATTGCAGGTAATAAGCGCCGAGTTTAACCTTAAATGACTGACTGGGAGTTAATGGATTATTCATTTTTTTTATATAACGAACTAATGGAAGATTGGGTTGCAATATCTTTATCTAAATTAAATCTTAGCGTATACATATATATTTTACAACTGAATTTAGGTAAAATATTATATCCCAATTTCCCATTAGTTTGATAAATACATATTATATATATGTGTGTGTGTGTGTATGTGTGTATATATATATGTATTTACAAATATATAGGACGAAGTGCCTACCCCTCAGATATATATATTTATATATATATATAAAAAATATATATATATATATATATATATATATATATATATATATCTGTGTGTGTATATAATATACATATATATATATATATATATATATATATATGTATATTTATACATACATATATAAATAAATAAATAAAATATATACATATATATATATATGTGTAATAGTGTGGCACAGTGTTGTTATTCCAAAGGCAATAACTTAATAATACTTAAGAAAAAGGCACGAAACGGATAATAAGAAAAGAAAGAGGGATAAGAGAATGAGAATAATCAATTTTAACGAAGGTATCGTTTTCTCGGACTCGACCCAAAACGATTAGGCGTTAGCCCACAGGCATCTGGTCTGCATCTCCCAGGCATCTTCGAGAAATTGGAATCCAACCCATTACGCCTCATCTCCGATGATTAAGTGATTCTCTGGCACGCCCGACATTTGTGACACTTCAAGCGTCGGAGAATTAATGTAAGGTGGACCTTTTTCAAGAGCCTTCTGTTTAATATAACCAAGGGAAATTCAAGGCTTCCTGTTTCAAAGGTGGATCATGTGAAAATCTAAGCTCCACCCTTTCCAAAGATAGGCCTCTAGTATCGACGAATCAAAAGCCATGAGTGTTGGTCATAAGACAGCCAAAAGGAGTATCAACGAATGACCTATGAGGTTACCAAGGCATACGCCCCTAAGAAGCCAGGACATGAAGAAGGAGGCGTATACAAATTCAAAGCCTACGAATTACTGTAGAAGACCTGACAGGAAGGCGGTCTCGTATGAAGTTAGCAGCCACTAAGACACAAAAGGTCTTTCAGAAAATGCCACACCCAGTCAGATCCAAAAATCCAAAGGCGGGGCTAGGAGATTCAACTGAACAAAAAGGCGAGACAGAGAGAGAGCAGAGAGAAAAAGGGAGCAGAGAAAAAAGGGGAACAGAGAAGCCAAGAGAGAGAACAACTGGGGAGCCTGATGGGGAGAGCTGCAGTGGCATGGCCGTGAAACAGAGAAGGACAGAAGAATCCCAGAAGAGATCAAGTGCAAAAGTGTGGTGTGCGAAGCAATCAAAGACAGTGAAAGTGACAATCAATACTCAGTAAATTTCCCTCGTGCCTATAGACTCGTAATTGCAACAAGTGGCCAATTAAGTTTTATCAGTCCAAAAGCCCAGTAAACTCAAAAGGTGGAAAAACTTTGTAAGAACCCCTAACGAAGAATAAACCTATGTTAAGAAAAATATCAATCTTCATTTCTCATCCCAAAACGATAACCCTTCTTGCTAATTCCCAAAGTACAGCCTCCACGGCACACGTTACCTTAGAGCTGTGTACGAGAAAGTAAGTACCGTCACAGATTATTGGTGGCAGAGCGACGGGATACGATGAGATACAGATTGATATAGTGACAAGATTAATTGATGTCCAGCGGTAAGGATAGGAAGAGACAAAAGAGACAGAAAACAAAGAAATGGTGATTAGCGACGTGATACGATACACGAATGACAGTTAAAGACAGCGGACGCGAAACAGAATCAAAAGTTTAGTGTCGGCATAAGAGATTTCAATCCATTCACGCCACTCGAAAAAGAAAGTTCTCCCCAAAGACAGTTACCAGTGCTTCCCCAAATACAAAGACAGTTACCGAGTTGTAACAATAAAAGCGCTCCAAAAAAAGCCACCCACACTTTGCGAAAGTAAAACTCCACTCTGAAGAACAAGAACAGTCGTTCCACTAGAAGAACAAGATGTCGAAAGCATGAAGAAAAATATCAAGAGGAAAGAAAACGATCCCGAAAACGCAACAGTCAACGCAATCGAGAGAGAGAGAGAGAAGTCCCCTTCCGCAGACGTAACAAACGCATCATTCAACGCGCTGGTAGGCGAACGCAAGCGGTCAGACGTAAACCACGGGTGCCGAAGAAGACGAAAGAAGTTAAGTCAAATAAATGTCCCCACACTTACATAACATTAAAACTCTATTAAAAGTAAATTACGCGATTAACATTTCAGTTAGACAATTTCTGGTATTTCAAGATTAAAAGATTTTCACTCTGAACCTTTTTTTTGGCAACGAAACTACGATATTTCTTTAGTTTACTAATTATAACTAATCAGCCACTAAGACCTTTCCCGAACATTTGTATTTACTAACCAATAACTTTAAATTTTAATTTCTAATTTTGATTGTGTCATTTTATGTTATTTTTTGTGATTTTGGTTGTTTTGCGATTTCTTGTACTTTTTGTTTTTTTTGTTTTAGTATTTGCTTTTACTTTTATTCGTTACGTCGAATGAATGTTTACTTGTTTTTATTTTGTTTGTTTAGGATAACAAGGGTAATTCACGGGAGGTCTCTCGTTAGCGTACACTTTACGGTCAGTTCAGTATCGTTTTACCAGAACTATTAAGAGGGTTTTGTTGTTGTTTAAGAATCGCTTACCGATAACGTAAGACTTTGAGAATATTTCTGGGGAAAATTCTTTTATTTTTTTGTGATCGAATACTTTAGTAAAAATACTTTATTGTTATTATCATTTTCTTTCGGTTAATACTGTCATAACTTTGATACTTTAATGATACTCAGTACTTAAGAAAATTTCCATTAACGAGTCGATGGTCAAAGGGAGACCGACTCATCAGAACGTAAGAACGCCTGTGCTCACGAGAAGTCAAACAAGGAAATTAACCATGCCGGAAGGTACACAGTCCGCGAATTCGAGCGCCAAGCAGTAATGGGAACCACATAAGGGACATGTGATTAATCACATAGCTAAATTTTGTGGAAGAAAGGATGGTCAGTTAGCTTGTAACTTAGAAAACTGGATAGAGCAAGTGGAGACACGCCTAGATAGCATAACGGGGACAGATAGAGAAAAGCTTATTGAAGCCAAGAGTTATCTTGATTTGGAAGCCGGTGGGGGGAGGAGACTTCAGAACGGTACGTCCACTCCGAGACTTACCGAGATCTTAAGAATTGGGAAGAATTGAAAACGGTTTTTATTTTAGGAAGGTCTATTCCACAGTTGGTGAAAGAGATCCAGTTACTAGCTTGGCAAGGATAGTGCGTCAATTTAAGTTAGACGAAAGACGTTACCAAGAGTTTAGCTCTCAGTTGTATAACAATATGAATGAATGGGGTAACTTCATGGAATCCACAGGTTGGATAGAGGTAGAAGGAGGAAAGCAAAAATGCTAATGACCATGTTAAAAAAATATTTAGACTAGCAATAATGATGGAAGCCGTGCCAACAGAAGTCATTGCAAGGATGACCCGTAAGTGGGAGACATCCGATGATGTAGCAGAGATTGAAGAGGAGGAAACAAAAATCCTAGGTAGAAGACCTGAAGGGAATCCTATATACAGACCTTTAGTCGCTATAGGACAAAAAGAAAAGGGTCCAAATAGATCTAGGACACCATCTAGAAATCAGAAATAAGATGCCAGGTAAATCTTCTCAAGGAGGATTTTCGACAGTCACGTGTTTATAACTGTCAGAAGAGAGGACATTATGCCAGTGACTGCCGAGGGATAGCCTTCTGTCCTTTCCATAAGAGAACAGGACATAGTGCTCGAGAATGCAGAAATAAATTTGTTTCAGCTCCTAGAGGTAGATCTCAGTCGAGAGGCAGAAGTAGAAACAATAGTCAATCTCCCCCAGTTAGAGGAAATAGAGATTCAACCCCAAATAGATATGCTAATCAAACAGCAAGTATAGGGTATCAATCAGTTCAGTCAATGTCAGACGACGCAATGGGAAATTTTCTGCTTACTGGTACAATGAATCTTCCTCTATAACAGAGAGAACGTCCGGAATGTCAAGGCTAAGCCCAGCTACACAGGTTAGCAAAGTTGATGTAGGGAATGAATTATAATTATAGGACCATTATTTCCAGCCCATGTCGGTCTAGAGAAACCTATTATTACATTCTTTGATACAGGTAGTCCTAAGAATATAATGTCAGAAAAGGTGTATCGATTGTATTTTTCTCACTTAAGTTTGAATCCAGCAGTAGACTGTAGAATCACAGACGTCCAGGGTAATGATATCCACGTAATTGGACAGTTAGATTTTCCATTTAGGCTAGGAAGAATGCTCTAAGGAGAAAATGTTCTGGTAGCCAGAGATATACAATTAGCTTTTGCCTCATTTGCTGATAGGTTATCCAACTATGGCTAGACAAGGGATAAGCATTGATGCCCCTAGAGAACAACTAGTGATTAAAAACGGTCGTGAGATTTCTAGAATACCAATATGCAAGTCAATTAAAAGAACCCAGACTCAAGAGAATCCCACACTGAAAGGTATCTTAAAGAAGGATAAGACAGAGGGAAGATATCCAGAATGCATCACGAGTTCACAACAGATCATAAACCTCTTAGAATCAAATCAATGCACTTATTTAAAGTTAGAGAGGGAATTAAGACTTAAACCAGGAGAAAGCACGTGGGTAGAATGTACAGTAAATCCAATTTTTGAAGGGAAGGAAATTCTCACGCTTACTGAAAAGTCGCAAGTAAATGGAATACATTATTCTTCTAGTTTACATGAAGTCAGACAGAGCAAAATAGCATTACAGATTACGAATAACAGAGGAGGAAAGGTTAAATTAACACCAGGTACAGAGATAGGCCTAGCAGAAGTATACTCCATACCTATCCGAGTTGTAGAAAGGGAAACGGTAGCCGCGATCAGTAAAGGAAATGAAAATTACGCTCAGGACATAAAACTGAGAAGAGCTAAAATAGGATCTCATTTAAAGGACATTAAGGAAACCCATGTTAGAGAGGAATTCATAGACTTACTGTGCGAATATAATGATATAGTCGCTCTAGACGGCGACACCTTGGGAAATACACGCGAAATAACGCACAAGATAGACATTCCATCAAACACAAAGCCAATTTACATACCAGCTTACAGAGTAGCACATTCCCAAAAGGAGATCATTGAAAGAGAAGTACAAAGAATGAATAGGCAAGGAATAATAGAACCATCTAAATCCCCATGGTCTTTTCCACTTTTGCTAGTTCCAAAAAGGGACAAAACTTATAGAATAGTTGTGGATTTCAGAAAATTGAACCAAAATTACTGAAAATGATCCTTATCCAATGCCGTCAATGCGAGATCTTATCGCTACTATAGGGTCCAAGAGATACTTCACCACAATAGATTTATTGCAGGGATTCTTGCAAATCCCTCTAGACGAAGAAAGTAAACCTTTGACTGCTTTTTCTTTTTCCACTAGTAACGGCAGATACCAGTATGTAAGAATGCCTTTTGGTCTAAAGTCAAGTCCGGTAACTTTTGTAAGATTAATGGATAAAATTTTTTGGGCGATTTACTAGGCAAAGACCGTACACTGTTACATAGATGATTTGGTAATAGCAAACAGACACTATAGAGGAACACATAGACTTAGTCAGAGAAGTCCTAAAGAGATTAAGAAAAGCCAACCTGAAGCTTAAACTGAAGAAGTGTAACTTCCTTAAAAGGAAAATAGACTACCTTGGTCATACACTAAGTGAAAAGGGCGTAGAAGTAAACGAATTAAAGATTAAGTCGATTAAGGAATATCCAACACCTCAGTGCAAGAAGGACGTAAAACAAAAGTCATTCTTAGGTTTAGCAGGTTTTTACCGCAAGTTCATAGGGAACTTTGCAGTCATATCCGCACCACTAACTGAACTTTTAAAGGAACACGTATCATTTGTATGGACAGACGGGCAGCAAGAAGCATTCGAAGAATTGAAAGAAAGATTAACACATCCCCCAGTACTTAGCTTCCCAGACTTTGGCAAAGAATTCTTTTTAGCCACGGACGCAAGCCACATTGGTATAGGAGCATGTTTAATGCAAGACAAGATAATAAGTATAATGCGATAGCTTATTACAGTAGGAAATTAAAGCCCTCAGAAGTGAACTACTCAGTAACAGACCTCGAGTCTCTAGCTATAATAGACGCTTTAAAGCATTTCAGATATATCATTTTTGGTTACAAGATAACCGTGTTCACGGATCATTCAGCTGCAGTAGAAATGTTAAAGAACCCTAATTTTTCTGGACGAAGAGCCCGTTGGTTCATGACAGCCCAAGATTATGACATAGAAGTGAAATATGTCCCTGGGAAGACGAATAAGGTAGCAGATGCATTATCAAGATATGTATCACAAGATGATAGTATAAATATGATAAGTCAAGAAGAAGAAAAGAATGAAACAATGTGCAGTGACGTAAATGTACTTACCATGCATTATACAGAGGAGCTTTCCCGGCAAAATTTCATAAAAGAACAAGAAAGAGATGAAGATATAAGGGAACCTGTTTAAATCGTTAGAAACGAAAGAAAACACAGCCAACAAGAATTAACCGAACTAGGTAGGAAGGTTGGATGTCCCACAGATGCACTAACGGACATAGATGGCGTATTAATTTGGATGTGTCACGAATATGACCCATTTGGTCAATTTTTTAGGTGTACTGCACAAAAGGTTAGTACCTAAGAGGTCTAAGAAATAAGGTCATTGAGCTAATGCACGACGATGACATGAGAGCTCACCCAGGAAGGGATGAGACAATTAGATTAATCCAAAGAACTTTCCATTGGAAGGGAATTCACAAAGATGTTAGTAATTATGTGAAGAGCTGCAATACATGCAACAGCTACAAGGGAAGAACAGACAAGGAAGTACCACTAGGGAAATATCCTATCCCACAGACTCCTTTCGAAAGAGTATCTATCGATCTTATCACTAATCTCCATACCACGAGTAAAGGGAATAAGAATATACTAGTATGTATCGACGCGCTCACGAGATATACAGAGTTGGTACCACTAACTAGTAAAAGTGCCAAGGATTGTGCAACCGCTCTCTTCGATAAGATATTTTGCAGATATTCTGCCCCACAGCTCATTATTTCTGATAATGGAACCGAGTTCAACAACTCATTAGTTCAAGAAATTTGTAACGCCTTTAAGGTAGAAAATTGGTAGCGATACAGCCGTATCACCCAGCTAGTAATGGCTTAGTAGAAAGGAATAACAGGAAGGTTTTAGACGTATTACGTCACACAGTAGGACAGGATCCTGACTGGGACGTCAATTTACCTTTAGTCCAATTGTCATTAAATGCAAGGCATCATACGAGTATTCGTGCAACTCCCATAAAAGCTTTGATGGGATATGAACCCAGATTACCTTATGCATGGCTGAATCAGCCAATACAGCCTAATTACTCTGAAGATATCATGAAGATAAGAATCGGAAACTTTAAAGTAATACACAAGCAATTGCACAAGAATCTAGAAGAAGCCCAGCAGAATATGATAGAGAAGCACCAAGAAGGATTAAGGACCTGTAGACTACAAGAAAGGAGATGAAGTCTATATTAAGAAGGAAGTAAGAAGTGGTATTAATTATAAGTTAGCCACAAGATTCACAGGACCATACAAGGTCGTAGACGTACAAGAAACTAAGATAAAGGTTAAGAGAATGAAAATAACCTATGCCTTCCACATATGCTGAATCATTAGAAGAAGAAGAATTTTGGATAAACAAGGACAAGGTCAAGAGAACCAAAGAAGTTGAAGAATCCGAAATGACAGAGACGTCAGAAGAAATTCCAGAAGAAGGAACTAGATATAACCTAAGAAATAGAAGAGTCACTTTTCAGTGAAACAGAAGAACAAACCCATTAATTCATCCCATTATTCCCATGTATTTATTTGATTCTTTATTGCTAAGTTTACCTTCATCGGTCGACTTAGGAATAATCTTTTATTGTTACAATTCTTACTTTAATTAGTCGGTTTTGTAGCAAGAATTTTTGAGTTACGTGCACTAAACTTCAAATTAATTTGTTGACTGACGGGAAATATTTGGGTATGTAAAGAAACAGTTCAATGCGCAGTATAAGAATTTTAAGACGTATATTAAGTTTAAGCCGTTCCATAAGAACATTCTTAGAAGTAAAAGAATAAAATAAGACGGGTTAAGATAGATATTAGAGATTTTTAAGATAAGAGAATTCGTTTAGAAATGATCAAGATTTGAAGGGGTAATTTAATACACTTACTTTGTTCAAATCCATTAGATGTTGATTGATGAAAAACTTACTAATAAGATATTAATCGATGAAGACTCACTAACAAGATGTTAATTGATGAAGGCTCATTAACAAGATAGTAGTTGTTGAAAACTTACTAACAAGATAGTGATTGGTGAAAACTTACTAATTGTTGTCACAGTAGAAGAAACCTACAAAGTATTAACCACTAACCGGTTCCTTTAACCGAGTTGCCAATTTTGTTTTAGTATCAAGCAGTGAAGTTATATTGTTTAATGTACAAGGTTACTCAGAAATTACAGTAAGAATGTCCAATGAAATTTGCATAAACACAATACACATCTCAGTAGGAAGTCAAGGACACACTTGTTATTGCATACAAATACACAAGGATATTTTCTCCAAGGACTTGTCTCCAAGTAGCAGGTCGCAGCAAACAAGAAGCCATCAAGTGTCGTCAACGAAGAACAAAATTTATTTTCCATAAAGAAAGACGATATCCACCTAGATAGAATAGGACAGAGGACTGAACCAATCATATACTGTAAAACTTGGATAGTACCATTATTTTTGCTTCTACCATGCATTTATATAACTTTTGTGACTTAAGGGCTTATGTATGTTTAACTTTCAGTTTTCTTGTTTTTTTTTGGTGATTTATTTGTGTTTGCATTCAGTATCACGTTTCTTAATGTGATTTACTCATATTTGAATTCAGTTTGATGATTCTTTTAATATTACTTAATCAAGTACTTGTTCATATCATATTCAGTTTTATGTTCTCTGAATGTTACTTGCTCAAGAATTTATTCATGTTTACATTCAATTTTGATTGTTGCCCTTAACATTACTTAATCAAGGATTTGCTCATGTTTGCATTCAACTTTTGATGTTTTGAGTTAAAGTTCAATATGATTTCCAAGAAGCATAAGTTAGGAGTCCTCTTGTAGGTATAATATTTGCTTCAGCTATAACGCTGTCGGAGTCAGCGAGGTAGCGGGCCGAGACTGTAATAGTGTGGCACAGTGTGTTATTCCAAAGGCAATAACTTAATAATACTTAAGAAAAAGGCACGAAACGGATAATAAGAAAAGAAAGAAGGGATAAGAGAATGAAAATAATCAATTTTACGAAGGTATCGTTTCTCGGACTCGACCCAAAACGATTAGGCGTTAGCCCACAGGCATCTGGTCTGCATCTCCCAGGCATCTTCGAGAAATTGGAATCCAACCCATTACGCCTCATCTCCGATGATTAAGTGATTCTCTGGCACGCCCGACATTTGTGACACTTCAAGCGTCGGAGAATTAATGTAAGGTGGACCTTTTCAAGAGCCTTCTGTTTAATATAACCAAGGGAAATTCAAGGCTTCCTTGTTTCAAAGGTGGATCATGTGAAAATCTAAGCTCCACCCTTTCCAAAGATAGGCCTCTAGTATCGACGAATCAAAAGCCATGAGTGTTGGTCATAAGACAGCCCAAAAGGAGTATCAAACAATGACCTATGAGGTTACCAAGGCATACGCCCCTAAGAAGCCAGGACATGAAGAAGGAGGCGTATACAAATTCAAAGCCTACGAATACTGTAGAAGACCTGACAGGAAGGCGGTCTCGTATGAATAGTTAGCAGCCACTAAGACACAAACAGGTCTTTCAGAAAATGCCACACCCAGTCAAAATCCAAAAATCCAAAGGCGGGGCTAAGGAGATTTCAACTGAACAAAAAGGCGAGACAGAGAGAGAGCAGAGAGAAAAAGGGGAGCAGAGAAAAAAGGGGAACAGAGAAGCCAAGAGAGAGAACAACTGGGGAGCCTGAGGGGAGAGCTGCAGTGGCATGGCCGTGAAACAGAGAAGGACAGAAGAATCCCCAGAAGAAGATCAAGTGCAAAAGTGTGGTGTGCGAAGCAATCAAAGACAGTGAAAGTGACAATCAATACTCAGTAAATTATTTCCCTCGGGCCTATAGACTCGTAATTGCAACAAGTGCCAATTAAGTTTTATCAGTCCAAAAGCCCAGCCCAGTAACTCAAAAGGTGGAAAAACTTTGTAAGAACCCCTAACGAAGAATAAACCTATGTTAAAAAAATATCAATCTTCATTTCTCATCCAAAACGATAACCCTTTTTGCTAATTCCCCAAAGTACAGCCTCCACGGCACACGTTACCTTAGAGCTGTGTACGAGAAAGTAAGTACCGTCACATATGTATATATTATACATACATATATATATATATATATATATATATATATATATATATATATATATATATATATATATACACACACACTAAGTATCAACCTAAAGACGTACAAAATAACCATGAATTACAAATGTGAAATTCCTTCATTACAATACAGAAAATCAGACGAGAAATAAAACAAACGCTACAGTGAATAACGAAGTAAAATAAAGTAAATGAATAACAAAGTGTAGTTAAATAAATTAAGTATACACATAACGCACCACAGAGGTCATTTACCTAATGAGCTTCCTAAAAATGACATTACGCAGAACGTAATAATAATAATAAAAAAATCCTTCCTTCTTCCGGGATTACTCCTACATTCACGTCACTGAGGAGTTTCTCTCAGCCGATGAGGAAACTCAAAATCTTCCTCCTTCTGGCGCCGACGCCATCTGCCATAACCCGACGCCCGTCGTGGGTTTGGAAACCGTTAACGGGATGTGTGTGTGTGTGTCTCTACTTTTAGGGCGGTCACGGGCGGGATGATGTCTTACCTGTGCTTCAGGTGGGGGAAATGTCATTAACGGGCGAGGTATACTGTGTTGTTTCGTGTCAAGGAAACATTAGCGACGGACTTTGGCGTCGTTTCGTGTAGACATCGAAACGAAGACGTTAATGACGTGACATTAAGACTTATTTTGTTGATAATTAACGGAATTTTAATGGTGAGGCATTAACTTAATGAACACGACACTTCACGGTACAGAATTGTTGTTAAACAATTTTCATATCATACTTAATGGTAATACCTATAGACAATAGTACGTTGCAGGAAAAATATGGTTATAATTCTATCAATAAATTCTAATTTCCTACTATAAGTGTCTATGTTCTGTCAATAAATTCTAATTTCCTCCTATAAGTGTCTATGTTCTGTCAGTAAATTCCAATTTCCTACTGCAAATGTCATGTTCTGTCAATAAAACTATTTTCCTACTACAAGTGTATAAGTGCCTCTGCAATTTTGGAATACTGAAAACAGTCCAGATTTCATATATTTGCAAAAAACAGCTGTAATGTTCGATTTTCCTACTATTATACAACCGCCAAAAAGAAGAGAGAGAGAGAACAAAAACGTAATGTTGTCGAATTTTCCATCTATCCTGATGCTTATTTTGAGCCTTGAAATAACATTGACCCTATATCCGATTCTATTATATCCCAAAGGCAACCCGCCCCTCGCCACACACCCCCCCTCCCCTCCAGACAACAAAAATAATATAAAAAAGCACCAATCAATTACTACCCCATACGACGCTCCGAGCATAAACCTAAATATATATAAACGTAAGTGCCGATGCACACGTTACCTTTAAAGTGCTTGCAAGCGGCGTCAGGACTAACACCCCGCCCCCACCCCCCTTCCCCTCTCTCTCTCTCGCTACATTACCCCCCCCCCCGCCCCCTCAAGCATAACCGGCACCAGCTCCTCCGCGTTTCCCAATAAAGTATTCAAAAGTTGACCTGACTCCATTTTTTTTTTTTTTTTTTTTAAAGGTAATTTTTGCTATATTTCTTTCTTCCATGTTCCCCACAAAGCACGCAAAAGTTGCCCGGGCCCGTGACCACCACCAACCCTTCAAGAGTCTAGAGGACTCCACTTTTTTTTTCTTTTTCTTTTTTTTTTAGAAGATTCCATTTTGGATATTTTTTTAGAAGACTCCATTTTGTTTTTTTTTAAGATTTTTTTTTATTTCTTTCTTCTGTATCCCCCAAATAGTACGCAAAAGTTGCCCTGGCCCATGGCCACCACGATTCCCTCTAGAGTCTAGAACACTCCATTTTTTTTTTTGTTTTTTTTTTTTGAAAACCCTTTTTGTTTTTGTTTTTGTTTTTTTCAGAAGACTCCATTTTGTTTTTTTACACAGGTTTTGTCGTTTCTTTCTTCCGTATCCCACATCAAGCACGCAAAAGTTGCCCTGGCCCGTGGACACCACCAGTTCCTCAGGAGCACTCCACAATAAGTTCCCCCCCCCCCCCCCCCATTTTTTTTTAAACCCCCAACCCCCCCCCCCCCCCCCCCCCACCCCAAAACCTACCCCCAGTGACTCCATGGGAATTTCCCAGAGTGGTCAGAGAGACTCCTTCCAGTGTCACAGCCGAGAGAGAGAGAGAGAGAGAGAGAGAGAGAGAGAGAGAGAGAGAGAGAGAGAGAGCGTCTTGGTCAACGTTCTCCGGTCAAGGGGAAGGAAACAAACGGGAATCGGTCGTGGTGTTTCGTGTGGTTCGTAATCGTGGATGAAAGGTTACGCATATGTAATTATTTTTTTGTTGCTCTGTGAGGTTATGGTTAGCCCTTTTTTTTTTTTTTTGTTTTTTTTTTTTTTTTAATCGTTTCTGTGAGATTGCTGTTTGGCTGCTAATGTCTCTATTGACTGAATTTCTCTGCAGATTTTTTTTTTATTTATTTTTTTTTTTTGCTTCAGTATTGTATATTTACCTCAAACAAATCCATACACTCACACTATATATATATATATATATATATATATATCTATATATATATTATATATATAAATATATATATAGAGAGAGAGAGAGAGAGAGAGAGAGAGAGAGAGAGAGAGAGAGAGCGCGAAGTCGGCACAAACAAAACCTCCAAAATTGCAACATCCGAGCAAAAAGGGCGCGAACTGTCGATCGACTTGATTGACCGAAAAGACCAATTTTAAAGCTGACGGGTGGTCACGGACAAGTTGAAAGGAGGTTAATCTTCGCTATATGTAAACAATAACCTCTCTCTCTCTCTCTCTCTCCTCTCTCTCTCTCTCTCTCTCTCTCTCTCTCTCTCTCGCACACAAAATGGCAGAGATATAAAGCTAACCTCTGGTGAAGTTTTCTATTTACAGCTTTCACAGTTTTTTGACATTTTCCATGACTAACACATTCATTATTATCATGGTAACAGTGAGCCCTCTTTCTGTATACTGGTTTAAAAAGGTGGGAGGGGGGAAGCTGGTAGGGGGGAGGGAGGTCATTCTTCCCCCTCCCCAACCCACAACCCCTTCAGCATGCCGGTCACGTCATGCAAAATTGGCTTAATAATGATCGAATGAGAGAGACAGGGAAAAAAACGCGTTACATTACATACAGAGGCTCTGAATAAAGCGGAACGAATTCCAGGTACAGAATATGCAAGGGCAATTTCCTCCTCTCTCTCTCTCTCTCTCTCTCTCTTATATATATATATATATATATATATATATTTTATATATATATTCTCCAAAAAAAGTAAATATAGGCCTACAGCAACCTGTGTGTGTAGGGATGGTACGTCTAAAAAAGTAAATATAGGCCTACTGCAAACTGTATATGCTAGTGTAGTGAAGAGAAGAGAGAAGAGTACACCTTAAAAAAGTAAATATAGGCCGCCTATCTGCAAACTGTATATGTATGTGTAGAGAGAGAGAGAGAGTACAGCTAAAAAAGTAAATATAGGGCTACTGCAAACTGTGTGAGTGTGTATGAGAGAGAGAGAGAGAGAGAGAGAGAGAGTCCGTTGCTCGACAATAACCGGTCGGATTCGATAAGCCACGAAGTCATGAGATGGATAATAACTTTTAAAAAAAAAATAAAAAAAAAATAAAAACTGATGCAAAATAGTATGATATCACAAGAACCTTTCCTTGTCCCTCCTCACGATTCTTCGACAGCGAAGCCTTTACTGGGAACCTCTTCATGTGCAGATCATGACGTTTTATTTATTATTTTAATAATATCCACACACACACACGCACACACACACACTGGACAAAATTCCAAATATCTATTGAAAAGAGCAAAACTGTCATGGAATGGGAAATTCCAGAAATTAACGTGAAAATGAACGTACCAATTATATCTTATACCTTAGGAATATTCAACCTCACATGTATGAACATAAGTCTTGTAAAACTGCTATGGAACGCTAAAGAGGTTTTCATACAGATAAAACCGTTTGAGACGTCAATATATATATATAGCTATATATATTATATTTAATTAATATAATATATATATAATATATATGTGGTGTTGTGGTGTGTGGTGTGTTGTATATATCTATTATATAATTAATATAATATATATATACTGTGTGTGTGTTTTGTGGTGTGGGATATATATATAATATATATATATTATATATATATAATATATATATATATATATATATATATAGTATTCAACTATGGATTAATAATAATAAAAAACGAACACTAAACCAAACCATCAACAAAGTTAGTGAAAAGTTGAAAAACAAGGCATTTTACCCACCCCTGGCGTGGATGTAACACTACCATACTAACACACAAAGGGCCCCTTCGGCTAGCAATCCACCCAAAGGCGCCAAATACCCACCCAGTGCCCAAACGCCCCGTGGTGGAAGGAAAACAAAGCTACGGATAACGTACACGTGACCACAGTACCGATGAGGGTAGTAGTAGTACCATAAGATCTCGCACCGTGGCACTAATGACCCCAAGACAAACATGCAGCCCAACATACGAGGCTTATGCTAACAAGGACCCCGAAAGGTCTCCAAACTCATATCAGCGTCCTTTGTTATCCGAAGACATTATCATAATAGATACGATGGACAAAAGGCGGCTTTGACGGTGTTTGGACACCGACATAAGCCTATACGGCTGAGCCTCAGAGGGGAGGACTCGGCGAACATTGTATTTTTTAATGTTACGTAAAATTATGATCTGTTCATAATATAGATGCAAACTTTAATGATGCAAACTTTAATAATAATAATAATAATAATAATAATAATAATAATAATAATTATAATAATAATAATAATAATAATAAGAGGTCGATAAGTACCGAATGTGGTGATTGTGGTACTAAGGTTCATGATAGTCTACAAAATGATAACTCTCCAACCGCCTCCAAGGAATACATTCTACATCTTTTGTAATAACACAAAAAAAGAAAAAAAAAATGAAAAAAACAAAATAGACGCTTGATATGGAGAGCCAAAGAACATAGAGGTCAATGGCAAATCAACAAGAACTCTTTAAAAAAAAAATTAAGACGGACAAAACATAAGTGGCAACATTGCCACAAATTTCGAACACGAGTGCGACAGATGCAAACGAGCGCTACCAGATATCAGTAAAAAGAAAGAAAAAAAAAAAAAAACGCTGACTGGAATATGTACGCATTTTTATAAGTAAAAAAAAGATGCTGGACTTGGAATAACAAATATGTATCAAGCGTCTAATTCAAAAGAAACATTTGCTGAACAAATAATAAAGATGATTTAATTGGTATTTGGCAACTACAGCCCTAGAATGATAACATCAAGAGCAGCAGTTATACTGTTACAACACGCACGCACGAATTTACCGGGCATCGCCCCAAACCATAACCATTCCTTGTCCCAAGAGTATTATGCCCGATTATTTCCAATGACTGCTCTCTCTCTCTCTCTCTCTCTCTCTCTCTCTCTCTCTCCTTAAGACTATACTATACATATATCCCTCCCTCGTGTCAACACGTTTACTCGCATGTGCTCAAAACCTTAAAATGTGATCCCGCTTGTGTCCTGGGATTTCTCTGGTTTTATGTGACACCCTTCACATCATTTGGGCTCTCATAGCACGCCCGGGGATGCTCCACCCCGAAAATACTCCCTGGGACCTTTCCATTACACCCTTGCTGGTAAAACGCTCCAACCAACCAACCAGACACATTCCGCCCTAGGGGAAGGTCGCTTCCGTGTTTGATGAGGTCGACTGACTCGGCTCTGCTACATAGGGCCGAATAATAAATCGTATTTTACAGCTTGAACGGGTGTGGTCTATCATCCAAACCATTACATCAATTTGGCGAGTGAATTATTGCACGCTCTCTCTCTCTCTCTCTCTCTCTCTCTCATGGATTAGACCAATGTCTGATCCCAGGAGATACAAGACACTGGGCGTTTCCTTACCATTCCAGCTTGTCAAAACTGACGTAAGCAAGTGACATGAGCATGCACCGTATGGCGGCCTCGTCGAGGTAAACCTCACATCGTCATCCCAGGCTGCAATAATCACCATTAGATAATCTGATTCTCGTCTAGACCAACCGTGCGGCACAAATGGCTCATGGGAATAATCGCAACCACTGATCGAATAGGAGCGATGGGAGGGGTAATGGAGCCGATCTCAAAGGCCGTGAGGGATAGACAATAGAATAGGAGGGAGAGATAGGAAGGGAGAGGGTTGAGAATGACAGACAGACAGCCATACAGACAGACAGAGCAGCGTCCGGAAGGCACCGCATGTGCTACAGAACGCATCGATGGCACTAAGTCTAATTTATGGGACGGAGGTTTTGACGCGCCGTTTCCTCTCTGGCGATCAACTGGCAACTTTCATTTAAGGATTCTCGTACTCTTGTGGGAAAGTTATCCTTTCCCATGCTGTTGAAGTCGGTCTGGCATAGAGATTATTATTATTATTGTTGTTGTTATTATTATTATTAATAATATTATATTAGTCACATTTAAATCTGAAATTACAACTCCATAGGCCTAACAACGGCTTAAGAAAGAGAGAAGTTCAGATACAAGTTCTAGAAAGCAACAAACAATTTGAATATGAAGGTTTCTGTTAAGTTTATTTATTCTAGTATATAAATTATTCAAATACCTTATTTTTACTGCTCCGTATCAAGTAACCCACATAACACGTTACTGAATAAAAGTTACTTGAAACAAACACGAAACCAAAACTAAAAAATAATTCTTGTTCAATTTACACGAAAAGCTTCCCCAACCTTTGTCATTCCTAAAGAGAAACCGAGAGACCTTTCCTTTTTATCCTTCAGCTCGGAATAATGACGCCATTGGTCGCCCAAAACTGGTCGTTACATACGGCTATGATGACCCCTTCATTCCGACCAGCGGCGACCAGATACGCATCTGGACATCCCACCTTACTCCTGCCGGGGGAGGATAAAGTAGCCTATTGTCCCACAATGACAATGGTCATCATGTAGAATGTGTATATATATATATATATATATATATATATATATTATATATATATATATATATATATATTTGGGTGTGTGTGTGCGCGAGCGCGCAAACGCTTGAATAGGCCTAGGAGTCGAATTCATTGTATCTGTCAAACAAGCCAGTCCTCTCTCTCTCACCTCTCTCTCTCTCTCTCTCTCTCTCTCTTTTTTCTATATAATATATATATATATATATATATATATTTATATATATGATATAATATATTAATTAACCTTGCGAAGATTAATTATATATATATATATATATATATATATATATATAATTAATCAATTGGGCCCCTAGGCCTATACAGGACTTCACAAGTGCATGACGAACTCAGCTGATAATAATAATTTTAATAATCGAAGGAGAGAGAGAGAGAGAGAGAGAGAGAGAGAGAGAGAGAGAGAGAGAGAGAGAGAGAGTCCCACAGCACCTCTCTTTCGTGAGAAAAGATGGAGAAGCAGCCAGCTCTCCCCCCGCCCCCCACCCATCTTCTCGGGGCAGTACACCCCATATGAGTCTACAAGGCTTCTCGGTGAGATAAAACTGGTTCCGCCACTCTTCTGCCGTGTTTGCCGTTTAACTCCTCTCTCCAGGGGGTCGGAGGGGAAGGTGAAAAAAGGCATTTCCCTCAGGTATCCTAACGCCTGATCCTTCACCTCCGGAGCTCATAATGTCCTACTACCTGTCCCCCTACCAAAACCGTAACCTTTCTTCATATTAACGGGATAACCTCAGCTCGGCTTCTGCTTTGGGGAAATGTTTTGTTTACGTTAGTGGTTTCAATGGAAGACGCTTGCAGGATCATTTGTTGATTATATAATTCTATTTGAAATGTCAGTTAAATAAATAAAATTATAAAATAACCTACTATCACAAATTTCATAAAATTGAGTCTAGCGAAGCAACACAAAATTCAGCAGGACTATTTTTTGTAGAAAACAAAAGACATAGTTTAGTAACATTAAGTTTTCAAGACTTGTGGTTATCCAGGTGACATTTAAAAGTCATCGTGTGATATTATAGTGTCAAGCAACATATAGGCATTTTAATATTCATATTTAATTCAAACGATCTCAGTTCAACAAATTATTATATCACGAAGTTGTTCGTAACGTCTCATGCAGCATTTACTAAACAAACAAACAAAATCTATTAAACAAAGTACAAACAAACGCTTTAGTCAAACATCACCAAACAAACACTTACACTAACACACCTTGCTCACAATCAGGAAATGACCCCAGGGGTCCTATAGCCGAAATTCCCACGGGGTTTTCCTTAGGCTCAGTTACACCACTCTAGCACCCATCCCCAACCCCCACCATTGCAGAGAACCAGAGAACCCCCTGCCCAAACCTAACCCCCAACTTTCCACCTTCCCAACAGAATTTGCCCTTTTACTGATATTCTGTAACCTTCCGTGCAGAAGACAGTTAGTAGGCCTATGCGGACTTTGTTACCTATAAGCCTATGTATATGAATGATATGGTGTAGTGACGGTTGAAAATGTGTAAAAATGTTCAATACATTCTAAGAAAGGACTTTCTCTATAGCATTTTTTTCCAAGATGCACATACACATACATTTTATAACATACATACATGTGTTTGTGTAAATATTATATTATGTATATAATTTGACCATGAAACAATCTAACTGTACACTACAAATACACTATTCAGACACAAAGCATATACACATCGTAAGCGCATAAGTGTTTACGCACCAGAGAAGATAAATAAACAACATAATATCATTCAGCGGCAGAGAGTAAACACCCACAGCATAATATGGCATCATATCTAGACAGAGCATTGTTACAAGGTTCTTATGCTTGTACTGTTTCCTTACTTCAAGGGATACCCACTGAGAGAGAGAGAGAGACATAATAGCACGCGATTAGATACCAAACCAGACGGTACTAGTTTCTTACAAGTGACGACGAAATCGATAGGCCTAACCTTTCGAAAGTAATTCATTCTTGACTCTAATCGACAGGGTATACATTTTTACGAAAGACCAACAAAACCTGATAAAAATAAACTCCATACCTGACATTATATGCCTTCATACTTTGGAAAAAAACAAACTCAATACAGTGCTATAGTGTCTTGCTATAAGGAGTGGCAGAATCGCTAGGCCTAACCTATCGAAACTAATTTATTCTTTACACAAACCCACAGGGAATGAAACTGAACAAAAGACGAACAAATTCTACGAAATTAAACGCTATAACTGCCATTATATGCCTTCAAACTTTGTAAACAAACAAAGAACTCAACGCTGTGGTCGCAGAGGGTACCAAATGCCAATCTCAAAGCAAGAATTTGGCGGGCACAGCCCAAGCCAGGAACTTCCTTCAGAAGAGAGGGTGAAGAGAAAAAAATATACCTACATATATATATGTAAATAAGTAAAAAATGAATGTTTTATTGCTTCAAAATGATTACTTGATTTATTGTATGGATATAATCAAGAGGTGCAAAATGACTTCTGTATTCGTGTAGTGTCCTCGTCCTTTTTTTTTAATTAAATGGTAGGAGAGGAGGAGGAGGAGGGGAGGAGGAGGAGGAGGAGGAGGAGGAGGAGGAGGAGGAGGAGGAGGAGGAGGAGGAGGTTGATTATAACAGAATAGTTATGCTACCAATCCTTATATTCTATGCTACGAAACCATCTACAATATCATCCGGATTATTCATACTGATATGCTTCCCCTACGCCTTTATTTATTTACAAGCACATAGGCCTATGCTTGTCAATCAAATGAAACAAGATAAACAAGATAGAGCAAACAACGCAAGCAAATATATATCTATACATGACGTATCAACATTTTTTTGTCTGATTCCGACCCTGCAAAAGGCACTAAGAGAAAATAAATAAAACATTAAAAAAATAATTTCAAAAACACCCACCAAGGTGGATGGGGATTCAACATTTGCATAACATTAACATAAAATCCATCTTCAGCCTGAAGAGAGAAATTCATTACAAAACGCCAATTTCCAAGCAAAAATAGCCCAGCAAATGTACCATTACTCTCCTGTCAGTTGGAAGGTAACAACGGAGCGCGCACGCACGCACGAACACACACACACACATTCACATACATACATACAGTCATTAATTAACGAGCACACCTGTTGGCCAAACGTGCGACCATCTCCCTTAAAAAAGCATCTTTTCGTCCTAAATGAAGGATATCCTGACGTAGCATCTAATTCCTCGTAGGATGAAGGAGAAATAATCCTACCATAAGCCACAGGATTCCGCCAATAATCCTCCTTAATCTTTCAATACGAGGATGGGAGGCGCTTCCCGTGGGGTCGGGGTGGGTAGGGGTGGTCAGTGGGTGTTGGTAGGTCACGGGTATACCCGCCTTGTGGTACCCCCAAGTGCCCAAGGAAATACCTGGGCGGCGATACCTTTCACTGGCGCGCCCCCGTGGTCTGCGTTCCGCCCAGCCACCTCAATCCCACGAATATTGTGCAAGGGTTTGTCCCCAAAACACACCTTTATAAAACTCTAGCTAAAACTCACACTCTGAAAACCCGTTATCAGTAACTGATTTTACTGTGTATAAACCCACCCCAACCAAAAAAAAAAAAAAAAAACTTTCCTAAAACTCACTTGGCAAAACACACTCCGATAACGAATATTATTAAAAAGCACTTTCCTAAAACTCACTTGGCAAAAAACACACTCCACTAACGAGGAATCATCAGTAAGTGGTCGTAACTGGTCGCTGATCTCTGGTCACTGAACAGAAATGTGTCACGTGACACCAGGTACTATAACAAGTAACAGTTATTATTAAAATCATTTTTCAGATTCTGATAAAACCCTTTATTATTTCACGTTAAAAACACAAAGTTTCCTTCATCGTAAAAAAAAATAAGTTACTCTTCATTAAATTCAGTAACCAACCTTCACTATTTAACGTTAAAAACACAAACTTTCCAAGAACTTCAATTTTCAAAAATGTTTTCCGAGCTAGGCCAGCTCATCTGTTCACCACAGAACCGTCAGCCACACACACACAGAGGCGTGACGGACAATCAAACACACGCACACACGCGCGCGCGCAAATCAAACATTGCAAAGAACATCACGGTGAAATGGGAGGAGCGCGCATACGACTTCTGGCCCGGTCGAGCAATGTCCAACTGCTCTGGACGTCGACAAGGTCGAGTCGAATCTGAAGGGAGGAGGAGGAGGAACGGAGAAGGGTAGGTAGGTAGATAGGTGAGTTGTAGCGTAGGTAGCAGCTGCCTGCGATACCTTGAAGGCGACTGACTGTCCAACTTAGTGTTTGGTGGAGTAAGAGTCAACACAATTCCACAACAACAGAACTCTTCTTCTTCTTCTTTTTCTTCTTCTTCTTCAGCGGCGCCGTCCTTCTCAAGAACTCTCGAAGTATAACACTTCTACTTTATCAAAAGTGGCAGCAGAAGAAGAAGTAGAAGAATGAAAGGGAAGATTATACTCGTGAGCATAACACAATCTTTCATTCATTGTTAAAGCTTCTTTCGAAATCCCGGACGCTAAACAAGAAACACGCTAAACAAATCATCCACATAATTCAAGGAAATAAATAAATATCAAATCGTATGTCTTTCGAACCTAGAGAATAAATATTTACGAGTGGCTATTTCACAACACAGGTAGGAAGTCATGTTCAAATATCAAAGCTCCATGTTTTCGAAACATGGAAGTATTTCTTGACTGAACTGGAACAAACGTTCAATAGCAAACTCTGACCTTAATTTCATACATGTGTATGAAAGAATATATATATATATAATAACTATATATATATATATATAATATATGTGTGTGTGTGTGTGTGTGTACATATACACACATACACAAACACAATGCGTTGTGTACTATCACGGAACAAGAAGAGTTCCAAGTGATCTGAAAGGTATTACCCAAAAATTAATTTTTAACTCTCGTCTACTCTGTTTTCCAAGTGTATACACAATCTGCATGTATGACGAGGAAGATATATATACATATGTGTATGTATATACATGTATATATATACATATATATGATAGAGATAACAGATTCCGCCATCTTCCTATTAAGGATTTAAACAATATTATAAAAATTAAATCTGCATGCATTACAAGTTACACAGATAGGAAAATTGATAAGACAGATTAGACAGATAACCTACGGTCAACACTCGTTACCTAAAACGTGGTACCTACATCCGCTTAAAGTTAACGCGACTCGCGCTTTTATTTTATTGTGATTTTTTTTTTTCAGCTCAATTAATTATACATCGTACAAAAATAGTAAAAAAATAATAAGTGCACACTACTCCCTCGGGCTAACACGATCGACGAGATTAAAACTTACTGTTTCCGGCCATCGGATCCAGTGTTATATAATTTGAGAGTAATTCTGGTGGTATGAACTATCAAGACAGCTGGTAAATATTGCTATTTCTAAACTTATCAATGCTGTCATCGTTCCTAGCCAATAATAATAATAATAATAATAATAATAATAATAATAATAATAATAACACACATATAGTATATAATATAGCCAAACTTTAAGAATTTAAGACTAAATTTGTTTGGCATCGCCAACGAAAACAGAAATTTCAAAAATATTATTGGTTTTGGTTTAATGAAAAAAAAAAACAATAATGTATAACCTTACAAAACACAGTGTCATTCTCCAGGTTTTCCAAGGCCTTTCCTAAATGATGTAATCGTAAAAATAAAAGAGTAAATTTAATGAAAAAATTAAATACAGATCTGCAGAGACAGAACATTATTAAAAAGGTTAGCTACTTGACCGGTCAACTTTCGCTTGAGAAGATGACACAATTGCTAAGAAAAAAGGTGTAATCGTAGTTGAGAAGAAGGTTGCAATGTTGAATACTTATACAGTTTCAATTTATTAATGAAGAAATAGATTATTTGCAACTGGACAACCGTTGTAGTTATGAAAAAACTATATTTTTTTCCACCTGCTCAATTTTGATAGTAACATATAAGGCAGTTTGCGCAGAGGTAAATAGGTGTGTGGTGTGAGAGAGAGAGAGAGAGAGAGAGAGAGAGAGAGAGAGAGAGAGAGAGAGAGAGAATGCCCATGAAATCAGTTATGTCGAGCATATAAGAAACAGACCAGACGCTCAGACCGACATCTCTTTCTCGTGAGAGAGAGAGAGAGAGAGAGAGAGAGAGAGAGAGAGAGAGAGAGAGAGAGAGAGAGAGAGAGAGAGAGAGAGAGAGGATGTTCCTGATGTATGCACAGATATCAAGACAACAATGGAGAGACGCGTGAGACGCCAGAATCCTCGTTAAGGGGGAAAGGAAATCCACTTTCAGAGCGTCGTTATAATAGAATTGCGAAACCAAACCTCTTTTATTATTATCATTATATAATAATATATTCTTGTTCATATCCGTCGACGCCACCTATCGTAACCTGCTAAGAAACTAAGACTAAACAGAATGTTGTACTCCACATATAAAGAATGCTATACCTTTCACAAAGTTGCATTTGCTAGGGTTATATAACTATAAGAAGGTTGCATCTGCAAGGGTTATTCACCTGGAGGACAGGTACATCTACAAAGGTTATAATACCTAAAATAAAGATGTATCTGCAAGGGTTATATACCTATAAGATGGTTGTATCTGCAAGGGTTATTCACCTATAGGACAGGTGCATCTACAAAGGGTGCTATGATCTGCCATGGGAATATACCTGTATAAGTAAGTTGCATCTGTAAAGGTTACATGTAATTCTGAAAAGAATCTATCAATAACGATCAATTATGGACCATGCATATACCAGTGCATTCAAGCTAATATACAAATACGCCACAGCAGTGTGAAGAAAATACGCAAATATACAAATATACAAGCACACAAATGCATTTCCTCTTAGAATAACTATCATAAGTAAAAATAAACGCACAGGAATTCACACGGAAGGGATCGATTATAAACAAATATACATACATACATACACACACAAGCAGGCACACACAAATACAGGAAGTTGATGTTAAAAGCAAACGTGAATCGAAGTATATTGTCCTTTGAGTATACACTGCAACATGAACCCTATCCTGCCGTAGGGCGATCCTGCCTGCGTTCCTTCATTGAAAGGATCCATCCATTAAGATAAAAAAAATCCTTAAATTTAAAAAAAATATAATTCTCTTCCTTTCCAAAATAAACACGGTTTATGTTAGGCATCTGGATACTATATACATTATACACATCAAAACCAAAAAATAAAAAGCTAAGGAATTCATCAATACATTAAGGATGATGAGACTTACAATGATGATAATGCTTATCATCAATATCATTATAATTTATGATTATTTGTACCAAACCTCACAGACGAATTCGGGGATCAACAACAATAACAACTACAACAACGGTTTCGAACACCAGTCATCATTAAATCCATGATGATGATGTTGACAATGATACAATGATGGTAATCATCATCATTCATTATAATGAAACCTTTATATCGACCAAACCTCACAATGAAATACAGATATCGAAAAGATTATGAAATATTAATGTCAGTGATTATAATGAAAATAATGATCGCATCAACATCATTATCAAACAAATATATTTCGACCAAAACACGCAAGATGAAATCCAGGTATCGGAACGACTACAAAATTAACAACAGATTGTAAACACAATTCATCATAAAATTAATGATGACAATGATTATAATGGGTAATAATGACCATCATCAATCATTATAATGAAACCTTCATTTCAACCCAACCTCACAGATGAAATCCAGGTATCGAAACAACAACAACAACAATCAATTACATCTATCGTTTATGCTGACACGACAACAACCCTTCATAGATGGATAGAGGGCGGGGCTCTACCTGTCAAAATAAGCCCCGCCCACATCCATGCATGAACGCAGTCCTGTCAAATCATACGTATTACGATTTCACAGATGTGAATAAACTAGACGGAACTGACGGTCGCGATATACCCCAGAAATGACTGGGTAGGGAGAAGGGTAATGACAGGTCTCTCTCTCTCTCTCTCTCTCTCTCTCTCTCTCTCTCTCTCTCTCTCTCTCTCATACACACCAGTACAGTTTGAAAATACCAATTCCGTTATAAGCTCTTTTAAAACTTTCATAATTTATCTCTCTCTCTCTCTCTCACAAACGCACACACACAGCCTGAAAATACCAATTCCGTTATAAGCTCTCTAAACGTTTCATTAATCTCTCTCTCTCTCTCTCTCTCTCTCTCTCTCTCTCTCTCTCTCTCTCTCTCTCTCTCTCTCTCTCTCTGAGGGCTTAATCCACTATTAGAGCTGGTTGCATTAATAATTTGGGTTGAAGAATTTTATTTATAAAATGCAATGATATAATCACTTTGGGCATCATAGAATCTTATTTATTAAATATAAATTTCATTGTCGTTTTGCTACAATGATACAACGAGTTTAGACATCCTTTTATGTATTTCTCACATTTAAAATGACATTACTCAACAAAATCACTAATCTCTCTCTCTCTCTCTCTCTCTCTCTCTCTCTCTCTCTCTCTCTGCCTGTGAACAACATGAAATAAAAGAAAAGTTAATTGAAAACAAATTTTGGGGATGAAAGAAACTCTTTATAAAATGAAAATAATAAAAAATCAAAAGTTTATGGAAATTCAATAAATATTTTCCTCAGTTTTTAAAGACAAACGTCGACAATGACAGCGAAACGGGAATAAAAATTGAAATAAAATAAAATGAGAAAATAAAAGAAAAGAGAAACAAAAATAATGTTGAAATAAACAATAATAAGAAAACACGAAAGGGTGAAGAAGTGAATGAATAAAAGACCAATAACAAAAATAAATGAAAAAAAGATATACGAAATATTATGGGAAATGGCGAAGACAGGAAAATGAGAAAAAGGAAATTACAAATGAAAAAATGCGAAAAGAAAACATGAATGGAAAGAAAAGGAAGAAAAAGGTAAACAAAAAAAAGGAAATAATAAAATTAGACACAATAACATCACGAGAAACAGCGAAGAGAGAGAGAGAGAAAAAAAAAAGGAAATGAAAAATAAAGGCGACGATGACTTCACGGCCATGTCAAAACGAACCGTTAATTCTACCCATAAAAACGAAAATGGGGGGGGGGGGGGGGGGGGGGCATGGACCTCTGATTTCCCGCAAGTAAACAAATAACAACAAAAAATGTGGGAACGAGCTTTAAAATTCTTCTCTCTCTCTCTCTCTCTCTCTCTCTCTCTCCTCTCTCTCTCTCTCTCTCTCTCTCATTAATTTAGAAACTTAAAATTCTGTTCGTGGACAACGCTTCCTGTCTCAAAACTTCCAGACTGTCTTCACTCTGTCTCTGAGAGAGAGAGAGAGAGAGGAAAAAATAAATTACATTACAGGATCAAAGGTTCTACAACGTCAAGACAGGGGTCACAGGCTGTTGGGGGTCAACAAACGGTAGGTCGAAGGTCATAAGTGACGCCCGCTGCGTGAGGGAGCCAGACGTGCAAGAAATAGGAATAAGGAAAGAAAATAAAAAAGGAGAGGAGGTTAAAAAAGAATAATAATAATAATAATAATAAATAATAATAATAATAATAATAATAATAATAATAATAATAATGAGCAGAATTAACCTCCATGAAAGCCACATACATATGCATACATTATATATACACATATATATATATTAATACACACACACACACACATATAATATATATATATATATATATATAATTAATATGCTAAAAAATCACAGTAGATGCACGTGACTTCATTAAATAAGCGAATACACAGGAAAATGATAGGCAGCAATCCAAGCGCTTTCGTCTTTACTAAGACATTGTCAAGACGAAAGTGCTTGGATTTCTGCCTATCATTTTCCTGTGGTATTCGCTTATATATAATATATATATATAATATATATATATATCATATATATATATATATATATATATATATATATATATATATATATATATATATATATATATATATATATATATATATATATATATATATGTATATATGTGTGCATATGTATGTGGCTTTTCATGGAGGTTAATTATGCTCATTATTATTGTTATTATTATTGTATTATTTATATTATATATATATATATATATATATATATATATATAGTATATATATATATATATATATATATATATACTATATATATATTTATATATATATATACTGCAAACAGGAGTCCAATGCAAACGGAACGGCAGTCAGTAGTACAATTAGGTATTTATTATAAGACACGTTTCATGTTTCTTAAAACACATCATCGGTCTGTAAAAAAATTAAAAATGCAAAATAAATTATCAATTCAAAATACAGGCTAAATTATAAACAGTAATTACAGTCTTATAAACAATTCAAAAAAAGAAAAACTATTGAATCCTCGTATTTTCCTCCGGTACGTACGCACGTACACACACATGCGTATATATCAACGTATATTTGACAAATACACACGTGAATTCATCTCATACACTTTCATAAATCCTGCTACTTTATGCTAATCCCCCGAAAGTGAAACCACCACGTGTTAATCCTGAATTAAAGGTTAATAAAAGAAACCTGGTCACAAAAATCCAACCTCCCCCCCAAAAAAAAAAAAAAAAAATTGGGATTACGCAATTTCGCCACCTGCGTTGGAAACCGATTGAACGTGACCTAGTAATCGGTCTGGTTTATTGCCTGCTTATAAGGGATAGAGGACCTTGATGCAATCGACAGAGCATATAAGATTTAGAGAATATAAGGGACAGAGCATATAAGGCACAGAGCAGGACAGTGGACAGAGCATATAGTGGACAGAGAATATAAGGGACAGAGCATATAGTGAACATAGCCTATAAGAAACAGAGAATATAAGGGACAGAGCATATAGGGAACATAGCATATAAGGCACAGAGTAGATAGTGGACAGAGCATATAAGGGACAGAGTATATAGCGGACAGAGCATATAGTGTTCAGAGCATATAAGGCACTGAGCATATAGTGGACAGAGCATAAAAGGAACACAGAATATAAGGGACAGAGCAGATAGTGAACACAGCATATAAGACACAGAGCATATACGGCACAGAGCATATAGCGGACAGAGAATATAAAGCACACAGCATATAAGAGACAGAGCATGTAGTGGACAGAGTATATAAGGCACAGAGCATATATTGGACACAGCATATATTGGACAGAGCATATAGTGGACTGAGGAGATAGTGGACAGAGCATATAAGGCCGACGTCCAGCTCAAATTCGTCCAACACCAAGGTATTTGACTTGTGCAATACACGTAGACGTTAGCCTTCAAGTGAAAAAAAGGCGGTGAAAAAATGAAATCAATTAAGATTTGCCACACGAGAAATGATCAATAATGCCCCGGGCACCTACACCTAAGGGCAGAACGCCCCACCCCCCCAAAAAAGGTCGCGCCATAACCCGAGTCAAATTTCCCCTCAAAATGTACATGACCTTGAAACAAGCACATCAGAGGGGGGTCGTCTTCGGGAAGATATGAAATTGAACCTACTTGTTTTTTCTTTTAGGCCTTTCTACCTCCCCCAAAACCCTTTAAAAGGCATCAATCTCTTCCATAACTGCACGGCGAAAAAAATTAATTAAGACGGAACATTAAACAAAAAAAAATAAATAAATAAAAAAAACTGCTTCGGGCGCGTGCAAGCACGCCCCAGCGACCGACGCAAATCTGCGCCCGCCGAACAGCGTCGGCGGAGGGCGGCAGGTGGCCGGCGACGCAGGTGCTGCCGGCAGCAGGTAAACAAAAAGGTATTAAGAGTCAAATCGGCGGTGGGCACGTGGTCGCGCTTTGTCCACACAACACCTGCTCCTCTTCGCCCTTTTATCCAATCGCGAGGCTCCGGAGATGCAGCAGCTGCTGCTGATGCCAATACTACTACTACTACTACCTACTTCTGTTACTACTACAGATCGCCGCCGATGCCCCCACCCTGTCATTACCTCTGCCATCTGCCACGTTGGTGCCCACATCCCTGGAGACGCTCTTCTCCGCGAGCCCGCTCGGGCATCAGCTGCAAGACAGACCCATCACTCTCGTGATGATGCCTTTTTTTTTTTTTTTTTTTTTTTTTTTTTTTTTTTTTTTTTTTTTTTTTTTTTTGGGGGGGGGGGGGGGGTCTGTTGTTAGCAAGGTTAGTTTTCCTGAGGACGCGGTAACCACGTGCCTTCTTATACCCACGGCTCCAGAGTCTTTTTTTAGCTTTTTAACTCATGGATTTTCTTTGGTGTGTTACAAACGTTCCCTTAGATGCTCGCTATTCATTCCTTAGTCTTCTTCCTCTTCTTCTTCTTCTTCTTCGCATCTTTAACCCATTATTATATGGGGTCGCCGTTGTGAATGAGTCGTCTCCATCGATTTCTGTCCTGTGCATCGTTCTCGTTAATACCTTTCCATAACATAATTATCTTCCCCTACACAATCGCGCCATCTCTTTCTTGGTCTTCCCTTCTTCCTTCTACCCCGCACTTCCATTTCCATCGTATGTCTTCCAACATGATGTTCCTCTCGCTATTCATTCCTTAGTCACCTTTGAAAATTCGGATTTCTTCCATACAGTGCCAATAATGCGTTTACGATGATGATGACCTCCACTCGAACAGTTAAAAATTCGAAGGTGTCACGAAACGGAACAGTGACGTGTTCAAAACCTGACCATAAACGGCGTAAAGCGTGTCGAAACATTTACAAAAAGTAAACAATTACACGACTCTGTCGGCAAACAATGAGAATGATCAAACACAATGCCAGCGATGTTGACAAACCGTATAAACAAAATGAAGAACTTGACTGAAAATGAACCTAATACAAGGTTCGAAAGCTTTTAATAGCCATTAAAGACCATATACTCACATGCTAAATTATTGTAGACCTGCAACCAATGAGGACCTATTATACGGATTTTGGCGAGGCAGAATGCACCAGACACATCAATCAACAAGTTTACATGATTACCAAAAAATTTCATCTTAAAAAAGGAAAATAGCAGTACAATAAACATGCAAAATATGCTATGAAAATAACAATTCCCAATGCTCCGGATTTAGATTTATTCCACCCCACTTGACTTTCAAGTAATGGCCAACTGATTTTGACATGTAACTTGGAACGCTACTTGAAAGAAGAAATCGAAGACATTCAGAAAACAGAGACAAAAAACACTGATAAAATATCTATCAGAAATACAATCAAGAGACGAGAGAGAAGAACGAAAAGTATATCTTAATTTACTTAGACCACTGAGCTGATTAACAGCTCTCCTAAGGCTGGCCCGAAGGATTAGAGCTTTTATTACGTGGCTAGGAACCAATTGTTTGTTTGTGTGGTGCTTTTGCGTTGCATGGAAGCAATGGTTACTCAACAACGGGACCAACGGATTTACGTGACTTCCGAACCACGTCGAGAGTGAACTTCTGTCACCAGAAATACACATCTCTCACTCCTCAATGGAATGGCCGAGAATCGAACCCGCGACCACCGAGGTAGGACGCCAACACCATACCAACCACGCCACTGAGGCGCTTTAGGAACCAATTGGTTATTTAGCAAAGGGACCTACAGCTTATTGTGGGACCCGAACCACATTATATCGAGAAAGGAATTTCTAATCAATAGAAACAAATTCCTCTGATTCCGCACTGCCGGGAGCGAACTCGGGCTACAAGATTGTGGTAGTCGAGCACGCAACCCACTCGTCCAGTGTGGAACAAGTGCAATATCTGTGGGTCTTACGCTCTCCCCAATTGATAACCTCAACTGGCGCTACTAATTCCTTCGTCCTACAGTAACAGACGCGGGGAATCTTCATCACTGATTGAGTGACAGATTTAACTGGCACTGCCCTCGGGCACTGACGCTCCAAGTGCCACGAACGTCATCATTATTATTTAGGTTTAAATTTGCCTTTATGATTGACGGGCACAACAGTGGCAGTCACTGACCAAGGTTACTCAGTCGTCACTGACCAAGGTTACCGACTGACGTAACTGATACTTCAACTGTCCGTCTGACAGTCTATTTGATCACTGTAAATGTCAGAGAATCCAAGAATCACCTGTGATGTTTCAGTGATTGATTGATCGATTTACTGTTACTAAGACTGGCGTCACAATTTCAGGGCCTAATAGGATACGAATCTCGACGAAGTAGCAGCCATAGGACACTTATCAAAAGACTCCTGTTGGTTGGGCAAGACTCCAAGGGTCCAAACTAGGCCTCATGAGTCCAGAAGTCCACACCAGTCCTCTTACTCGTTTCCCGTCTTCCCTTGCTAACAGACCACCTTGTGGCAAGAGGCCTCGCTGGCATAAGGTCGATTTCATATAGACCTAAAGAGTATTGACAGCAGGCCACTCTTTTTTTCCCATCTCTATGACTTGGTCAGACAAGGCCTCACGAGTCCAGAGGTTCACACCAGGCCTCAAACTCTTCTTCTCCTATCTTCCCACCTTGTGGCGAGAACCCTTGCTGGCAAAAGCTTAGCCCTAATAAAAACCAATCAACAGTTATACAGCATCCTTTTCTTTCTCAGTCAGTCTGCTGAAAGACGCACTTAACGAAATCCTTATTGTGTGAGTATGGCTGTGTGTGTGTGTGTGTGTGTCGTGCCACGCGACACCCTGTTCTACTGTGTCTTCATTTCGGTTGATTCATCATCGTCTTCATCATCATCATCATAATCATGTCTCGCACACACGCTCCTCCTGACCGTCCAAGTCAATCTTATCTCCTGCGTCACACGGCTTAATATTCCCAACAAATTTTAACAAGTCTGCGCAACTACACGGGATCCTAATTCTCATAAAAAAAAACTTCAACGAAGTCATGATAATGATAAGAATGACAACATGCACCCCAAACAGTAGTAGTAGTAGTAGCAGCAGCAATAGTAGTAATAGTAGTAATACTAGTATTAGTAGTAGTAGTAGTAGTAGCAATAATAGCAGCTTTAGTAGCACACACTCATCAGCTCCCTTACAAAACCCAGCCTGACCGACGGGCAAAATCAAAAGTGCGGAACGAATAGTTTATAAATTTTCGAGGTCGCCCTAGGAAGAAGAAGAAGAAACAAAAGAAGAAGAAGAACAGAAAAAAAAGAGGGGCGAGAAAAAGAGCATTACGACTTTGCCCAGCAGTTCTGCCGGCGGTGCCCATTACGACAAGTTTACCAGCTGCATACCACGCGAGAGATACCCAGCCATCTTCTTCTCTCTCTCACCTCGCGTCCCTTGATTCTGCGAAAGGGAGATAAACCCCGCTCAATCAAGGGAGCGGGGTTAGTCACAGTGTATGGGATGGGTATGGTCTATGGGCCTATAAATAGAGTACTCGCTTTTCAGAGAATCCTGTGGGCCTAATCTGTTTACTATTCGAAGTGGGTTTGTCTGCAAAACTTATAGGAGTTGGTCTATGTGGATTAATATAACTGTAGGATATTTGTGGATATAGTTATGTGTGTGTGTGTGTGTGTGTGTGTGTGTGTGTGTACATCCACGAGCTTGCTGCAGGGAAGTAACGGAATACAAAAGATTGATCGATCATCAATCACACCAGCCTTGATTGTTATCGAGCCTGCAATCAATCAGCTAGGAACAAACTATACGATCCTTACAATCAACTGCAATCACCCAAGTGTAACTGATGAAACACAAAACTGGAAAAGCTAATATTTAAGATCGGATGCCTCCACAAACCCACAAATATACACTAAAATTAATCGTAGACAGAGAGGTATCTTTTTATTTTTATTTTTATCCCTCCAAAGGTCCTACTTATGTCGCTTCTTCGGCAGCAAGACCAGTCCTTCCTCCCCCTCCACCTCCATCTCCTCCTCCTTCAGTCACCACAAGACCTTGCAACAAGCAGCAGCAGTAGCAGTAGCAGCAGCAGAGACCCCAAAACAGAAGAGGACCTAGACATCACCCTAGCAGCACTCCACCAGCGTGGCTGAGGGCCACTCCCGTAACACGCAACGTCACTTTACTACATGTGATTTGACAGAACTCACTGAACCCTTCACTCCTCCCTCCCCCCTCCTCCCTCCATGCTTCCCTCCCTCCCTCCTCCCTCTCACCCAATCGCTCAAACAAGAACCCCTCCCCATCCCTATCCAATCCCCAGAAAAAAAAGACACACACACACGAAAAAGCATTCCCCTAAAGCCAGCTCCCCACAAATATTCCTGCATTCCCCAAAGCCATGGATCTCTCTCTCTCTCTCTCTCTCTCTCTCTCTCTCTCATGAGAGATATTCAATGTTAACTCAAGGACGCCTGAACCGATGCATGAAATTTGGTCTTCATTGTCGTCACAACTCAATGAATGAAGAATAAGGGATGAATAATAATGAACTGAGAGTAAAAGAATGAAGAATAAGGGAAGAAGCTGAATAAGAATGAAGAATAAGAAAGAGTGGAAGAAATGGAAGCCGTTAATGAATCATTTCCTGCAAGAATTACGGTAAAACGCGAGAGCAGGAGAGGTTATCAGGTGCGAGTGAAAAGGGAGTAAGAGGGGGAAACAGAGTCAGTCTCTCTCTCTCTCTCTCTCTCTCTCTCTCTCTCTCTCTCTCTCTCTCTCTCATACGCCCGCCCGCATCTCAAGCCCAATGGGACGCACATAATGTTCGCTTCAATTGATACAAAATATATTAAGAGGATGATTGGAGACCATCCCCGCACAAGTTGCACCAGAATCCTCCGTCTATAGCTTTCACTTATATATATATATATATATATATATATATATATATATATATATATATATAATATATATATATGTATATGTATGTATATGTATATATATATATATATATATATATATATATATATATATATATATATATATATATATCCTTAAATCACGGTAAGTGAAACAGGGACTTGGAACAAGTACTTTCGTGGTATATTGTCTACATTTTCAAGTTCACGCTGAATATAAGTTGACAGTCTTTTCTATATAAAAACAGAAAGAGTGCTCAGTTATCAGATACTTGTTTGATCGAACACAAAATAAATAATACATAATAAACACAGCCACACACACACACACACACACACAGGCGAGCGGGCTATCAAAACTAAAGTGCAGACCTTGATAACGCATTCTAATAATAAAAAAAAAAAACCAGGTTTTGGTTCATTAAATCAACATTCTTACTCTTGCAAAAAGCAACTCACACTTATACATAATAATAATAATAATAATAATAATAATAATAATAATAATAATAATAATAATAATTCCTTCTAACGACTATTTGCTCCGAAACTCTCCAAGTTCCTTGGTGTTCCCGAAGTGTGAAAATCTTGTTTCTCCGATATTATGTAAATGGTTCTGTAGCTATCCGTGTGTTTGTGTGTGCGTGCGTGTGTGTTTTGTCAGTACTTTCAATTAAGACACCTGTTTTCATCATTGTTTCGCTCTATTATTAAAATTGTTTGCACAAAATTCCTCTCAAACGGGAGAATTCTTATCTACACGTGTGTGTGTGTGTGTACCTCTATACGTGATGCAAGTATGTGTTTGGTTGCACGTGTTGAACAGTGGTGACGGGACAATAATTTTTGTGGAACAACACGATTTTTAAAAATCTGCATCAGAAGTATCAAAATATAACTACATAACAAACAAAAAATGGATCAAAATAATAGTTTATCGTCTCAAGCAACATTTGCAAAAGCCAGTTTAGACATACGAGGTACTTCTTATTTTGATCTTTAAAAATCTACATAAAAAAATATTATATAAATGTAACTACATAACTACAAAAATGGATCACAAAAATATTTTATTGTCTCAAGCAACATTTGCAAAAGCCAGTTCAGTCATACGATGAACTTCTAATTTCAATAAATAAATAATTCGTTTACTGTGCCGCCCCTTTACCTAACACAAACCGAAACTACTCCACACGTGAGCGCGTATTTCACAGGAACCAATTTCCGACTCAAATCTGGATCGAACCCAGGTCTCTCATCAAAGTGACCTTATGTGGGTCAGTTGGTAGCGCCCTTGCTATTCATTTGGAAAGACCTGGGTTCGACCTGGGTTCGATCACGAGGCGAGTCAGAAATCTAACATAAATCCCTGGATACAACCCAATGTGGCCTTTGTGGAGAGATAATACTAAAAAACAAGAATAAACATTTATGGAGAAACACCACTAACAAAAACACAAGAAAATCAAACGTCACTTATGTAGAGACACAAAGAAACAATATCAGTTATGAGACACCACTAAAAAAACACGAACAATCATAGATGTCAGTTGTGGAGAAACACCACTAAAAAAACACGAACATAACAAACGTCACTTATGGAGAAACACCACTAAAAAAAACAAAAAAAAACGAACAATCATAGATGTTCATTGTGGGAGGAACACCACTAAAAAAACACGAACATAACAAACGTCACTTATGGAGGAACACCACTAAAAAAACACGAACAATCATAGACGTCAGTTGTGGAGAAACACTACTAGAAAAAAAGCGAAAACAAACACAGACGTCAGTTATGGAGGAAAAAAAAAAAACACGAACAAACGCAGAACACCAATCAACTTCACATACTCACGACGCGCTGTCAAAACGCAGGGTCCTGGGCCACAACACAAACAGGGCATGCACGTCCCCCTAAATCCCGTAGAGAAAGATGTCTCTGCGCAAACACGACAGAGATGTTTATCAATGGGGTGTCGGTGGAGGAGGAGGAGGGGGAGGAGGTGGAGGAGGAGGAGGAGGAGGACAGAGAGCAAAAAGGAATTCCCCGCAGGTGTTATTCGAGGCAGGAATTTTAAAACCAGGCACGAACGGGATTAGAGGAGACCCAGGGAGCAAAATCCCCGAGATGTATGCTAGTATTGCACCAGCCCCGGTTTTTTGGACATGTCCCCCCTCACCCCCCAAAAGTTAGGCTAGGTTAGGTTAGTTCAAGGGTGTGAGTAAGTACTAATTTAGGGTATGGGTTCTATGGTTAGTTTTTCAAGAGCAAATCTAGGATCCTTTTCTGACCACGATTAAACCTATGACCACTCTCTGGCCACGAACAAATCTTATGACC
>NC_087207.1:23345031-23350031 GCF_015104395.2 Macrobrachium nipponense | reverse complement strand
GAGACAGGATACAAATACCTGGGAATAATGGAAGGAGGGGATATAAAACACCAAGAGATGAAGGACACGATCAGGAAAGAATATATGCAGAGACTCAAGGCGATACTCAAGTCAAAACTCAAACGCCGGAAATATGATAAAAGCCATAAACACATGGGCAGTGCCAGGTAATCAGATACGCGCAGGAATAGTGGGATGGACGAAGGCAGAACTCCGCAGCATAGATCAGAAAACCAGGAAACATATGACAATACACAAAGCACTACACCCAAGAGCAAATACGGACAGACTATACATAACACGAAAGGAAGGAGGGAGAGGACTACTAAGTATAGAGGACTGCGTCAACATCGAAAACAGAGCACTGGGGCAATATCTGAAAACCAGTGAAGACGAGTGGCTAAAGAGTGCATGGGAAGAAGGACTAATAAAAGTAGACGAAGACCCAGAAATATACAGAGACAGGAGAAAGACGACAGAGACAGGACTGGCACAACAAACCAATGCACGGACAATACATGAGACAGACTAAAGAACTAGCCAGCGATGACAATTGGCAATGGCTACAGAGAGGAGAGCTAAAGAAGGAAACTGAAGGAATGATAACAGCGGCACAAGATCAGGCCCTAAGAACCAGATATATTCAAAGAACGATAGACGGAAATAACATCTCTCCCATTTGTAGGAAGTGCAATACGAAAAATGAAACCATAAACCACATAACAAGTGAATGCCCGGCACTTGCAAAGAACCAGTACAAAAAGAGGCATGATTCAGTGGCAAAAGCCCTCCACTGGAGCCTGTGCAAGAACATCAGCTACCTTGCAGTAATAAGTGGGTACGAGCACCAACCTGAGGGAGTGATAGAAAACGATCATGCAAAGATCCTCTGGGACTATGGTATCAGAACGGATAGGGTGATACGTGCAAACAGACCAGACGTGACGTTGATTGACAAAGTCAAGAAGAAAGTATCACTCATTGATGTCGCAATACCATGGGACTCCAGAGTTGAAGAGAAAGAGAGGGAAAAAATGGATAAGTATCAAGATCTGAAAATAGAAATAAGAAGGATATGGGATATGCCAGTGGAAATCGTACCCATAATCATAGGAGCACTAGGCACGATCCCAAGATCCCTGAAAAAGAATCTAGAAAAACTAGAGGCTGAAGTAGCTCCAGGACTCATGCAGAAGAGTGTATCCTAGAAACGGCACACATAGTAAGAAAAGTGATGGACTCCTAAGGAGGCAGGATGCAACCCGGAACCCCACACTATAAAATACCACCCAGTCGAATTGGAGGACTGTGATAGAGTAAATAAAAAAAAAAATTAATAATAATAATAAAAAAAAAATAATAATAATAATGATCATGATGATGACGATTAAGAGAAAAGTCAACGATCTACAATAACGTAAAATAAAGACAAATTTGATCTGACTTTTTAATAATAATAATAATAATAATAATATAATAATAATAATAATATAATAATAATAATAATAATAATAATGATGATGATGATGATTACGAGAAAACTCAACGACCTACACAAACATAGAATATGAAAAGTCTGTCTCGACCGAATCCCACTGGCTTCCGTGGGCTCCGAAACGATACCCTTTAACTGCGCTGGCAATGTAAAAGCAAGATAAAACGCACCGCAACAACTATCATTAGCCTCCATTTCCTTTGCTGCCACTACTATAATACTGTCATCAAGCAACGAAAACCTACGTTACTGTGAGTTCTCGCTTAGGTACGTTTTTTTCCTTTCTTTCTTTTTTAAGTAGACTGTGTAATTATCGCTCGTATAAAGGAGACGTCACCTACTTCTGACGAATGAAAAATTATTATTTTATTATTATTATTATTATTATTATTATTATTATTATTATTATTATTATTATTATTATTATCTGCTACAAGAAGACCTTCGTTAATACAGGTTTTATTAAAAATAATGGCTATTTCAGCCGCGTTTATTTTGTATAGAAGTTTCTCTATTCTTCTTATGACTGACTTTTCTTCTGTACTCAAATTGGACGTTCCAATAGCCAATTTGAGTACAGGCGAAAAGTCAGTCATGAGAAGAATAGAGAAACTTATACAAAATAACAACGCAGCTGAAATAGCCATTATTTTTCAATAAAGCCTGTATTATTATTATTATTATTATTATTATTATTATTATTATTATTATTATTATTATTATTATTATATAAGTGGAGAAGATGAGACCTATTCATATGGACAAACCCACCACATGGCCATTTATTATTATTATTATTAATATTATTATTATTATTATTATTATTATTATTATTATTATTATTCAGAAGATGAGAACCTATTCACATGAAACAACCCCACCACAGTGGGGCACTGACTTCGAAATTCAAGCTTCCAAAGAACATTTAGGTGTTAGTAAGAAGAGGTAAAGGAAAATACAGAAAGAAGAGAGCCCAATTATTAAAAAAAAAAAAAAAAAAAAAAAAACACACCACACTTGAAACACCATAAATGTAATACGTGACCACTTCAAAAAAAGAGAGAGAGAAAAAAAATAAAGGTAGATTAAGGTCAAAGGTGCAACAACAGTTATGGCCTAAAAACGAAGTGAGGAACCAGCGGAGAATTTGACTATGGCTTAGAGAGAGAGAGAGAGGAGAGAGAGAGAGAGAGAGAAGAGAGAGAGAGAAGAGAGGAGAGAGTGTTAGGCAACAACCAAGCAGTATCTGTTCATCTTAATGAAAGAGTCGAATAAACAGGGGGTTGTGAGAGAGAGAGAGAGAGAGAGAGAGAGAGAGAGAGAGAGAGAGAGAGAGAATATATCTCTTAAACACCATTCCACCACATTCATGAAAATAACTTATCTATTTCTCTTCCAAGAAGTTTCGTAGACCTTACAATCTTCATTTCCTTATGAGACATCTTACTATCATCTTCATTTTCCTCCTCATTTCTCAAGGAGTAATCCCCAGTAATCCAGAATATCTCATATGGTTGGCTAGTCATTGGTTTAAGTTAAAATCGGCCAAGTGTGGTAAGTTGTTAGAGAGGCCGTGAAGTCTGATGTGGACCTCTGGACTCCGCTAAACCAACCAACATGGACGAATCGCATGCGGTAGGAAATCTTACCGAGGAATCTCAATCCTCTTACATATCTCTCAAATTCTTATCAGATTTCCTCAGCTAGTCTCTTCTATACCCAAAGATCTTATATATACACTCAATTACGCATGGAAAAAAATATCTATATACTTTTCTTTTACTTCAAACAAACCCCATCTTTTTTTTCCCCATCTGCCCTGCCTACCTGCATCATCAGCCATCTATCTATCTATCTATCTATCTATCTATCTATCTATCTATCTATCTGTCTGTCTATTTTTTGGGGAGTGGGGGGAGGGGGCTATTCTTGCAGGGCCCCCTTATCTCGAGAACAAACACGTTTGCTCATATCGAATACAAACCGGACTTGTTCTGATATCTGCCTTTATGTCCACAAGCCAATCGGCAGACCTGGGACATGCTCTTTTCCACAGTCTTCAAAAAAAAAAAAAAAAAAAAAAAAAAAACAAAAAAAAAAAAAACAAAAAAAAAAAAAAAAAAAAAAAAAAAACTTACCCTCAAGTCAACATGATTCGAATCCTCCTTCAACACGAAGTTTGGGGCAAACCGGTACTTTTGTCTGAGCGATACGGGGCGATAAACTCGAGCCCCGTCATAAAGGACCCGTGTTTTGGTCTTGTTCAAAAACAAACAATTTTATGAGCACAAAAAAGAAAAAAAAAATCCCCTTAGATTTTATGATGATTACTATTCCAGCGGTTTCATCCGGATTTGCAAATACCCTTTACTATTCTCGTCTATCTTGAAATGCTCACTATTCCAGCTGTTATCCGGATAAGCAAGTACCCTTCACTCTCTATTTTCGTCTATTCAGATAAGCAGATACCCTTTATTTACCAATGAATATAAACTAGAAAATACAAGACTTCAATCTACCCAACGAGGCTACAGAAAAAAAACGTAATCTTCAATCATTTTAAAATCCAGCTTATACTCTTGCATAATAAAAACTGCATTCAATACCGTATATGGCACAAGAATGAAAAATGGACGGAGATTTGAACAATTCAAACAATAACAATTCAAATATAAGCTCCTATTAGCAAAACAGTGTACTGCTTTGTAAAAGAGATGAAAAAAAGACTAAATTCACAGTTAAAATTATTATCTTATTTTGCAATGTGACCTGTTCAAATTGCGATCTTACTCTGCAATGTGACCAACTCAAATTGTGATCTTACTCTACAATGTGACCTATTCAAATAGCAATCTTACTTTGCAATGTGACCTTCAGATCGTAATCCTGCTTTGCAAAGTGACCTATTATAGGTCACTTTGTATAGGTCACAATTTTGTGACCTAATACAAACTGAGATCTTACTTTGCAATGTGACCTTCAGAGAGCCAAGACCTTGCTCGCACCTGCACAAGCAACAAAATGCATTCGCAAGCGCGACCCATGCACAAAAAAAAGAAAAAAAAAAAAAAAAATAAAAAAAAAAAAAAAAAACTTGGGGCAGCAAATACACCGCAGACGACAAAGGTCACAGAGTCACTTGTGATCGTAATAGACTCACAAACATTTAAAGAGTGATGGTTTGCGGTCACAAACACGGGTGGTGGATGTTCGGCCAATGATTAAACATTGATTGCACACTGCACGATGTTGGGATGTTGGCAATGCACAGAATGCAACGCACTTTCAACAAAGCAGTGCTGTAACATTTATGCGAAGCGCAGAGGGTTGGTTCACCGTGACACCAATTCGGTCAACTTATGATAACTAGTGACATTAACATATCACACGATGCAAGCACTACTGCTTAATATAATACTAATAATAATAATAATAATAATAATAATATAATAATAATAATAATAATAATAACAATAATAATAGTAATAATAATAATAATAATAAT
>NC_087207.1:23290031-23340031 GCF_015104395.2 Macrobrachium nipponense | reverse complement strand
GAGAGCCACGTCCTGGCGTAAATGAAATGATTACAGTGGGTACGCACACACAGACACATGCCAAGGGTGTCTTTAAATAATAGGGGGGAAAGACCACTGCAGCATAACAAGAGTTATGCATAAAATGCACCGCGCAGAACAATGCGGGGATCTTTCGTGTGAGCATCAAAGAGCAAAAAATAATAATAATTGCAGTGCCAAGAGGGTCACAATGACAGAGGCAGTGCCCCTTCTTTTTGTAATGGGTCCCCTTTCATTCTTCTCTCTGCAATGCTCCTGCAGGATTCCTTGTCCTTCGCCAGTCCTGAGCATCGTTCCTACAGATTCAACATCCTTCTCTTATAACATTCCTACAGATTCAACATCCTTCTCTTATAACATTCCTACAGATTCAACATCCTTCTCTGGCATCATTCCTATAGATTCAGCATCCATATCTTATAACATTCCTTCAAACTCAGCATCCTCTTCCATCAATTCTACAGATTCAGCATCCTTTCTTGCATCATTCCTATAGATTGAGCATCCTTCTTTTACATCATTCTTAAAGATTCAGCATCCTTCTCTTGCATCATTCCTATAGATTCAGCATCCTTCTCTGGCACCATTCCTACAGATTCAGCATCCTTTCTTGCATCATTCCTATAGATTGAGCATCCTTCTTTTACATCATTCCAATAGATTCAGCATCTTTCTCTGGCATCATTCCTATAGATTTGTTCATTGATATAGATATAATTTTTAGGCTGAAAAATATAGAATACGGTGTCTATAATACAAGAAAGGTGAGATAACTTAACAAATTTACCCAGATATATAACGAGATACTCACCGATGAATATCATTTCCCCTGTGCTTCATTGTATACACAACTTTCTCAATTTTTCAGCTCAAAAATTTATCAATAATAAACTGTATTTCCGCGCGGCCGTTTCCTTTGCATTTCCCGAAAGCCTTTCATCTACGATAAGAGACTCCAGTCACAGCGGGAAGCACTACAACCGGAAGTGAGTATGCGCGCTCTCTCTCTCTCTCTCTCTCTCTCTCTCTCTCTCTCTCTCTCTCTCTCTCTCTCTCTCTCTCTAGCGAAACCTGAACCCCTTTTAACGAAGGAGCGTCTTGTTTTATCATTTCCTGCCTTACGATTGACGCCTACAGGAGACAGACGTCTGTCTTTGTATGTCAGTCTATTCAGCGTGCATTTGCTATTGTTATTATCATTATTATTTTCCAGAGGACAAACCCTACTCATATGGAACAAGTCCACCAAAGGAACCACTGACATGAAATTCAAGCTTCCAAAGAATATTATGGGGTTCATTTATAATAAGCAACAACAGGTGACAAGAACTTCAGAAAGAAGAAATATCAGTTTGCAGAAAACAAAGATAAATTAACAATTGAATAAAAAATAAAGATGAAAATGTAAATATCATCATTAAAAGTCAAAAGAGAAATATTTTGGGGCAGTCAAGTATTCGCTACAAGCTTTTCAAGGCTCTAGTTGCACAACATATTCCCGGGGAGACCGTTCCAGTCTAGTTGGAATGGGAATTAGGAATTCTTTTATTTTTATTTAAGCTGATAGGTAAGATGAATAACAGAAGATTGAGGGCCATTAGTAATAGCTAAACATGGCAGCGAATAGTTTAGAAAGTCAAGTATTAGTAAAAGTAATGTAACGTGTTGTATTCGTTCTCAGTTGGTCAAAACAATCGTGATTTGTCAGAAAAATTAAATATTTACGATAATCTTAAATTGTAAATTTTTTCCATTTATGACCAAAATCAGTCTTCATTCAATACGCATACAACTCCACGGCTAAGATGTTCTCCACACGAGCCAAAATACTCTCCACATACGTCAAATTAGTCATCAAATACGCCAAAAATCTCCACATTTGACAACATAAGTCAAAATAGTGTCCACATACGAACAATTGGTCTTTACATACAGTCAAATAGTCATCAAATACGCCAAAATAGTCTCCACATATACATAAGTCAAAATAGTCTTCATATACGCTCAAAGAGTCACCAAATACACCAAAATAGTCTCCATATATGTCAACATAGTCTCCACATACGTCAAAATAGTCTCCACATACGACAAAATAGCCTCCATATTATATAAATTAGCCTTCACAACACGTCAATAGTCGACACATGCGTCAAAATAGTCTCCAAATACGTCAATAGTCTCCACATACGTCAAAATAGTCTCCACATAATACAAATTAGTCTCCACATACGACAAACTAGTCTTCACATACGTCAAAAGAAGTCTCCGCATACGTCACAATAGTCTCCAAACACACCCAAACAGACTCCATATACCCCCAAAACCATCCCCTCAATTATATCAATTTCATTAACAATCGAAAAGATAAAATTACGTAATTTACAAACGCTCCATTAACGACCCTATCTCTGCGCATGCGCTCTGCGTTGTTATAATGCAGTCCAATACACTGACCTGTTATTAAAGTTGATGACATACCGAGGACCGAAATAACACAAAACTGGCTGCCACTGGAGAGAGAGAGAGAGAGAGAGAGAGAGAGAGAGAGAGAGAGAGACACGAAGTGCTGAAATATTCACAAATATCTCTCTCTCTCTCTCTCTGTTTCTCTCTCTCTCTCTCTGTCTCTCTCTCTCTCTCTCTAAAGGTGAGGGTATCTAAGCCTCTTAAGCTGAGGCTTGTATAAAGATAATGAAACACGGATAAGATAGACTAAATATACCACAGTAATCCTTTAGCAAATGGAAGGTGGAAAAGTGATTAAGATATTAATATCTAACCCAACAACAGAAACATTACTAAAGAGATAGTTTCCATATTCAGGTGACAAAGTCATTCAAATATGTACGCCTTCAGCAATAAATATGACTAGAGAAAATGATAGACCTAAAGCTTACTCCTTTAGCAGTAAAATAAATGTGACTAAAAATATAAAGCTTAGGTCTTTAGCAGTAAATATGACTTTAAAAATAATCTAAAACTTCTCCTCTGACCATAAATATGACTAGAAAAATAAATTGTACAAAACTGTACGACTTTATTGATAAATACGACCGGGAAAAAATATGTAAAATGCACGTCTTTTCTAACAATAAACGTGGCTATCAAAATTCAATTAAAAAGTCTGCAAAATATACATATGAACGGACTTATTTAAAAATACACTACTAATCACAGCACTCGTTTTCTAACAATAAACATGGCTATAAAAATACAATTGAAAAGTCTGTCAAATTATACATAAGAACAGATTTATTTAAAAAATACACAACTAATCACAGCACATTATTGGAAAACTACATTCAAAAACAGACTACGTAAACAAATAAACAAAATAGCCCAGTAAATACACACAGGACTAACGTATATTTCCATGAACTGTATGACTTTTATATATATATATATATATTATATATACTATATAATATATGATATATATACTATATAGATATATATATATATATATATATGTATACCTATATATATATATATCATATATTTATTTATACTATATATATATATATATATATATAATATATATATAGTATATAATATATATATAATTATATATATATATATATTATATATATATATATATATTATACTTTATATATATGAAACATACAGAATAATGATCTAGATTCGAAACTGTATAAATCCGAAATGAAGTGCTAAACCTCCCGGGGTTGTAAAAGGTTACAGGTCACCAGCTTCAGAAGGTCGGGTGAAAATACCAGGATTAGCCCTGGTGAGTGCTGAAGCTGATGAAATATTCAGAGAGAGAGAGAGAGAGAGAGAGAGAGAGAGAGAGAGAGAGAGAGAGACTGCTGCAGGTACGTCATGAATTGGTACATGCAAGATTCAATGAAGTTGAGACTGCATTTAAAACGAGCAAGAAGAAAGATCAGAGCCAATTAGGTATAAACTGAGAATGTTTAAAAATCAACTATAGATATTTTCAGTCAATTTAGGAGTGAAATTTCTATGATATTATATGATGACATCTCAAATTTCATTAAGCATCAATGTATAGTTTTATTAAACCGTATATCAGTTTCATTATCCAATCCTTCCATAAATTTAATTAATAAATCTTCTGTCAATTTTATTATTAAACATTCTATAAATTTTATTAATAAACCCTCAGTCAAGTTTGTTATCAAGCATTATATAACTTTCATTATAAACCCTCTGTCCATTTTATTACTAAACATTCTATAAATGTTATTGATAAACTCTCTGTCAATTTTATTATTAAACATTCTATAAATTTCATTAATCAACTCTCTAGCAATTGTATTAATAAAACCTCTATCAATGTTATTAACAAACCCTCTATCAATTTTATTGACAAACCATCTAAGAATTTTATCAAACCTATCAATTTCATTAATAAACTCTATCAGTTTTATTATTAAACCTACCAATTTTATTATTATCCCTACGTCAATTACCTTAGTTTGTTCATAAATATAGAGATTTGAAAAAAAAATTCAATACAGAAAGACAATTAAATAAACGAGAATTGAGAAAAAAAGAGGAATAATAAATATATTGAGAACAAAAGCATCACCACGGTTTCTTGTGATAAAGTGAATGAAGAAAGAAGAAGAAAAACAAGACAAGACAAGACAGAGAGAGAGAGAGAGAGAGAGAGAGAGATAACGGGCAGCTGGCAGCCCCAGGGAGGACCGCCGTGAGTGTCCCCTACCCCCCCCCCCCCCCCACACATCCCTCTCATCTCAAGACCCTGAAGGTGGTTTTAAGAATCAGTAATTATTATCCACCCAGTCACTGACACTGTATGCGAAGAGAGAGAGAGAGATGGAGAGGAGAGAGAGAGAGAGAGAGAGAGAGAATCAAGCCTGTGAAACCAATTGTCACTGAATCCACTTGAATTCAAACTAATATTAGGAAAACGAACAAAGAAATATATATATATATATATATATATATATATATATATATATATATATATATATATATATAATTACTTGCCTTCCACGTTGCAAACGCGCTTGCTGAACTTGTCCATGGGACCAGTAACAATTACGAATGGACCCCCCCCGCGCAAAAGACAAAATAAAAATAAAATTAAAATATACATATATCATTAGGCAGTTCGCCTTCCAGCCACATTCAGGAAGAGAGAGACGAATTTCGAACTGTTTCAAAAGGTTACAGTTACAGAGACCGACCTTTCAGTTATCCGTAAACTATTAAAAATTGAAGGAAAACTTATTATGCAATACATCTGAAATATCATAGGGTCACTTATAACAGGGATATATTGCACACACACAAACAATATATATATATATATATATATATATATATCTATATATGATATATATATATATATATATACTCTATATATGTGTGTGTGTGTGTGTGTGTGTATATATACATATATACGTATATATGTATATATTTATATATAAAAGATACAGATTACTGTATCTTTTTTAACTGTCTTAGTGCTTTATTTTCATTGGAGTAGCTTGTAATTTTTCATTCTTAACTTTAGTCTAAGTCGAAGCGGTTAGTCTAATGGTACTAAGCTCCATATGATATATGTATATATTAGGATATAGAACCACAGTACCACAGTCATCATATGGAGCTTAGTACCATTAGACTAACCGCTTTGACTGAGACTAAAGTAAGAATAGAAATTACAACTTACCCCAATGAAACAAAGCATTAAGGCAGTAACTAAAGATACAGTAATCTCCCACAAGCAACTGAGAAAAGATTACCAGACACGAGATTACCAGGAATCGCGGCCATCTGGCGTCAGGGCGAAGAAACAACCAAATCGGTCTAGTGGAGACGGACTAATGCAATACCTGTTGATCTCTCACAGTCAGTCAGCCTAAAGGAGAGAGACCACGACCCTCCCCAGGATTCTCTCTCTTCTCTCTCTCTCTCTCTCTCTCTCTCTCTCTCTCTCACCTGGGCGGTGTGCAAATTTCAGTTTTGAACCATTGGAATAACACGGAAAATAATCATCTCTCTCCCTCTTTCTCTCTTTCCTGTGAGAAGTAAAAAGATTCAGTTTTGAACCATAGGACTAATACACAAGATAATTCTCTCTCTCTCTCTCTCTCTCTCTCTCTCTTCTCTCTCTCTCTCTCTTGGGAGGCGTATAATTTATCGCCTCTCTCTCTCTCTCTCTCCTAGGTGTATAACTTATCCTCTCTCTCTCCTAGTCAGTGTATATACAAGTTTAAGTTTTAAACCAATGGAATACTATAGAAGATAACACACTCTCTCTCTCTCTCTCTCTCTCTCTCTCTCTCTCTGACGGGCTTTTAAACTTCAGCCTGGAACCAGTGGAATATGACCGAAGATACCCTTAAGTTCTTGAAATAAGAGAATTTAAAATTAAAGAATAAATATAACCATTTGCTATTCATTATCTAAAATTATCTTAATGAAATTACACACAAAAAAAAGTAAAAGCTGAGAAAAAATCTAATAAAAAACTCAACTGTCAAACGATGTTCGAATAGAAGAAAATGTTGCTAACATATCTGCAAGAAGTTCTGGAATTTATCTAAATTTCGCAAGATAAACGATGCGCAGTGACTTGCTATACATAGTTCAGGAGGCTGATTTGGGTGATAATGGGTCCCAATGAGATCCTACAGTATCCCCCGAAGGTTGATGGGTATAAGTACTAGCTACTCTTGGGTAATGCAAGGTACATAGGCCTAGGTTCAAGATGATACTATGCAAGGAAGTACCATAGATCTTAAAAACTACTGAGGCTAGAGGGCTGCAAATTGGAGTGTTGATCATCCACCCTCCAAACATCAAACATAACAAATACTAACCCTCTAGCCTCAGCATTTTTTATTTTATTTAAGCTTAAGTTAGCCATAGTCGTAAGTCTGGCACCGATATGGCACCATTCCACCACTGGGCCGCGGCTCATACATATACTGAGACCACCGAAAGAGGCTCTATTTTCGGTGGCTTTGATTATACGCTGCACAGAAAACTTGCTTGCGCCGAAGAAACTCCAGCATTTTTCAAAACTTTTTTTTTTTTTATCATAATCACCAACAGGCGCATCAAACCGTGTTCCATGATCAGTAATCCTGATTTTAAAAAGGCCCCATAATGATTCAAACGTTGAACTTTTACTCAGTCACACAATTTCGAAAGGTAAACAAGTATAATCATCTATGGCTGTTGACACAATGGAAATATAGCGTGAAAATAGTATTGATTATGATTTTGATCAAAGCAACACGCCTCATTACTGGTGAGTTTGATTAGGCAGGAAAACAGTTTTATTTCGCATGATTAAAACAGATTTTATAAAAACTGCTGCACTCTGCATAGGCCAAACTTTTTTTATCAGTATTCTGTGAAAACTGATACACTGCTAATATATTTTAACATTAAATTTAATTAAGAAAGACATTCTGCCAGTTAACATCTCTGTATTTTGGTAACAACTGACGTATTCTTAATATTTAAACAAAATATTTGACATAAAAGAGACATTTTAGACCAACGTCAGTAGAGTTCTAGATAATAGAAAAAGAAGAGAACAGCTATTAGGAAAATATAAATAACATATTCAAACACAAGGGGAGCTGTTTTAGGGTAGCGTCATTATTATTACAGTTATTAAATGTATTTCTAATAATGGGTGAATTTCCTTTCCTTATAACCTCTCCTGTGAGTTTCCCCTGTAGCATCTTCTACGAGTTCTCCCCTCTGCCTCCTCTTTCTTCTCTTTCAACACTCCCGATCCACCTACCCTTCCCCTCCTGGACCCCTCTCACCCCCCCTCCCTCCCCCCAAACCTCTCCCCACCAAAATCCCCAACCGTCATTACTTACGATTCTACCTCACCAGAGTCGACCCTCTCTTTTTTTTTCCCTTACCTCCCCTTCTCCTCTTTCACTTATTAACCTCTCTCTCTCTCTCTCTCTCTCTCTCTCTCTCTCTCTCTTCCCAGCAACTCGTGTTACTGTTTCCCCTGTCCTCCCTATGTCGTGAGTAGGCTTAGCCAAATTAGGCCTATAATAAAGATTCCCCGTACCATTAATAACTGCGAAGTGGCTTTTCTAACTTGATTTGTAAGTTAAAATCACTATAGATAATATACAATTCGTCACATATCTCTTAAGAATCACAATGGAAATAATAATCACAGACATGAAAAACAATTAATGCTAAAATTCTCTTTAAAATTCCAAGTGGCAATGAGCAAAATTCCTAAATTCCAAGGCGAAATGGGCAGAATTCCTAAGCCATTTCTCAAACCTTGCAGGACCCAGTAGTAGGTTTCTTCCTGAACAACCACACCAGCGGCCCCCCTCCCCCCAACCCACCAACCCTCCCCCGAAAATAGAGGAACCGTAGATTCCTTACCTTAGAGTGACGGAGGGGCAACTGTCTACACACTTCATCACCGTAAACAATGGGGCATGGCCAGAGAGAGAGAGAGAGAGAGAGAGAGAGAGAGAGTAGAGAGTAGAGAGAGAGATCTTCATTCTGATGCAAAAAACCAAGAAAAAACTCCATATATCACAGTCCAGCTGTCATCTCTCTCTCTCTCTCTCTCTCTCTCTCTCTCTCTCTATTAGGCCTACCGACCCTCCTCTTCCTTACTGCTCAGGGGGAAAGAGGTCCCATGCTTGGGTTTTGGGTAAGGGTGGGTACGTGGCACAATATGTATATAGTAAACTTTTTATAAGCCCTAATCCAAAGGTCACCATATGAATGAGTTTATACACACACAAACAGACACACAGGTATATATTTACATACATTCAGGTCGTCTGAATGTATGAGAGAGAGAGAGAGAGAGAGAGAGAGAGAGAGAGAGAGAGAGAGAGAGGAGCCACATGTATGGTCTGTTAACAAGAGAGAGAGAGAGAAGAGAAATCCGAACTGGCAAATGAACATGAACCATACGCAGGATCTGTTTATGACGAACGGAAAAAGTTATTAAAGAGAGAGAGAGAGAGAGAGAGAGAGAGAGAGAGACGACTACAGTCTTCAATTATTTATGACGAGTCCCCCCCCCTCCCTTAAGCCGTCTCGCGCCTACCCGGCTAACGCCCACGACACCTTGGTAATAGCCAAAGGTCTTAATGGTTATTCCTGCCACTCATATTTTGGTCTGCCAATGCAGCTCTGACCGGGAAAAAGAATGAGAGAGAGAGAGAGAGAGAGAGAGAGAGAGAGAGAGAGAGAGAGAGAGAACCACGACGTTAAAACGCAATGTCGCAGGCAATAACCTTCTTCCTCTGTTCCAATGGATCCCCAAAACACTAATGTGGCCCAGATGTCCTACTTCAAGTAGGGACTTACAACTACTTCCCATATTGGAGGTCTCTCATCCAATTGCAGTTCGAGAAGAAGAAGAAGAGGAGGAGGAGGAGGAGAAGAAGAAGGTGGGGGGAGGAGAAAGAGGAAGAAGACGCCCTTCGCCCAATATTCTGAAAAAGTCACCTCTTTCTTTTTCGCGCCAAGAAAAGACCTTTTGAACGGATGGCTAAAAAAAGACTTCACTTAACAATGCTAGACTCAGTCGCTGACACTGGTACCTACTGGTCAAGACCTTAGAGAGAGAGAGAGAGAGAGAGAGAGAGAGAGAGAGAGAGAGAGAGAGAGAGAGAGCATCTGAGTGAATAGCTAAGAGATTTTCACTTAACAATGCTAGACTTAATCTCACAGACACTGGTCAGACTTGAGAGAGAGAGAGATTGAACACGGTCCAAAGTCTCAAATCATATACTTAACAATAACGAAATATGGAATGTTCACTTAAAAATGCTAGACTCAATCTCGCTGACACTGGTACCTACTGGTCAACAAGACCTTAGAGAGAGAGAGAGAGAGAGAGAGAGAGAGAGAGAGAGAGAGAGAGTCCCACATACTTTCAATAACGAAATAGGACCTTCATGAAGAATATTCTCAGGCCAGTCCTTTAACAGTGATGGAAGGACCGACAAGGCATTTTCCGAGGGTCTCTATGACTTATCAGGTTTCACGGCGGAGGGAGAGAACTACAACATGAAAAGGGGATTAAAATTGACCGGTATTGATAAAATCTACAATTGGGAGTGATGTCCTTTGTGATTTAATCCCGTAACCAGGCACTCACACAACTTCCAGAGTTCATTTCTTTCTTTTCTGTGCGATTGGTCAGGACAAAAAAAGGAATTCTGCATCATAGGTCTAGTGTATCTTCATTCAAAAAAATCCTTCTTATAGGTCTAGCGTATCTTCGTTAACAGAATTTACTTAAAAATATATATCTGTGACGAATAAAACGAAGTTTAATCTTACAGAATGTGTCGAAAATCTAACAAAAAAAAAAAAAAAAAAAAATAGGAAAACGAAATCAGTTAGGTAACAAGATCCAGTTCACAACTTCACACTTACCCATAAAACCCTAAATACCGCATTTAATGACTTCTAAGGAAACGTAGGTTATGAAATCTCTCTCTCTCTCTCTCTCTCTCTCTCTCTCTCTCTCTCTCTCTCTCTCGTGGGAGAAAGAAATGGAAACGAGAGACGGACGCGACCGTTCTCTGAAATCTTTTCCTAAACGTGTCACCGCCATCCCTAACAACGTTCTAAACTGTAGTGTAGAGTCTAGACCGATGTCAATAAAACCTTCCATATTTTGGGCACCGTGGAATGCGAATACAGTATTAATACAGTACATGTATCAGTAATACAGTAGCTACATGCATCAGTAATAATACAGTAGCTACAGATGCCTTGCAATTTACATGAAAAAATTACAAATTATAAGTTTAAAAGTGTTATCAGAGCATGAAAACACCTTTGGTCTGCAAGAATCGGTTTTTTTTTCTCCTACATCTCACACGTCGTGGAATATTAATACAGTATTAATACATTATTTGTATCAGTGAATTGGTATGTAAAGCGTCTTACAATTTACAATATAATATATATATATATATATATATATATATATATATATATTTTATAAATTGAAAGTTCTGAGCCTAACCCAAGCAAACTGAATTTTCCAACTTTTGTCGATAGTATTAAAGTTTACCGCGATATTTTTCCTATACGTCACACAGTTCTCCGTGCACGTTATGGAAAAATCTTTTGGTATTTTTCTTTCCTTTTAAGCGGCGCTTATTATTTCAACAGCATTCTCCTTTCCACGAAGTACTTCCGAATTCTCAACATTCCTCCCTTTGTCACTATGCCTAGACTGAAGCTTCTCGTCGGCCATATTTTATTCAAAGTTCATTTCTCTCGGCTACTCAGTAAGTTAACTTCATAATAGGAACTGTTAATGAATTAAATAGAAAATAAACATATACATTAGGCCTAGGCTGCAAAACATCCTTCAATATTTGAGGAATGAAAACGAAACGCAAGAAATCCTGAACAAGGCACTCGGTTAAGCAGAGACCCAGAGGCCCTTTGCGTCAACGCCCCCCCCCCCATACCCATACCCCAAAGATACCCACCCAGTACCCACGGCCAGCCTAGACCAAACTCACTGACGAGTATGCGTCACCTCCCTCCTCCCTCCATATCACCCCTGGTTCTTCCCCTCCTTCACTGAGCACCAGCGTAAGCATTCGCCATACGCCACTGCTAAAGGAATCACACAACACGAGAGGGAGAGAAAAAATGGCTCCTCACCTGCTGAAATGTCAAGACGAGTGGAGTACATTTCAATTAGTATACAAGAAAGTTCGTTGTTAATCTCCCTCTCTCTCTCTCTGACTTTATATATGGACATATAGTACAATAGGGTGGACTTTACATATGTACAATTTGTACATATAGTACAATGGGGTGGACTTTATATACTATGTACAATTTGTACACATAGTACAATGGGGTGACCATTTCACGTTGCAGAAAAGTGGTTAATTATCAAAGTATCTGCATATATTACAAACACATAGGCATACACGTGCTTTGAGCATACGAATGTGTTTACAAATACAATACGAAACTAACAACAAAGCCAAAAACTGACATATTCGTAAAACCAAACCGTAAAGGGTCACACTTGACTACAATCACCCCTACATGGAAACTCAATTAGAAGATTAGTGAAGTTTCTCTCTTGGCTCCAGACCGGGCGAACAGAGAGCTACTGTTTTGGTTAGAACATCTATTAGTCTTACGCCTAATCATCATCGTCAATTCGAGTGCCACAAGGTGGCGAGTTTATCAGCAGACCAAATGGACTTAATCGCTAAAGGTAAATAAAAATAAAAATGGCTTCGTTAATTCATTAGACTCAAGCTCGCATGAAAGACTTCGATTCACTGAAGGAACTATTACCAAAACCGATTGGTCTAAACATTTATTCTCTTTTTACACGTAGTTATTTGGAATTTTAGTATATACAGATATAAGTATGTGAAATGAGTATGTATATACAGTTTATACGTATGGGTATATGTATGTATATACATAGTAAATTCAAGTATGTTGAGCTATAAAATATAACTATTTATTCATTCTGTACATAAATTACATTATTGTATATGTATTGTAATGTAAAATGAACTTTAAATCACATTATTGTATATGTAATGTAAAAATGAACTTTAAAGTATATTAAAAAAACGATTGGTCTAATGATGAGACGTGTGTTTAGGCAAATTATTAAAATGATTACCTTTAAATAAACGTTCTACGGATTAGTCAAGGAGCAATAGGTTCATTTTGTCAATGTCAAAGTTCGTCTTAATAGAGAGAGAGAGAGAGAGAGAGAGAGAGAGAGAGAGAGAGAGACACAAAATCGTAATGCAACTTCCATCCCGTCATGCGCTGTGGGTCAAACTAATCGAGGTGGTCACTGCTATACGGTGACGCTAGCTACTAGTACGACCGGACTATTAACTGCACTGATATGTCCACGATTCGCTATCCCGAGGTACTCTACAATTTTTTATATATAATCGACGTTTCTGAGCAAAAAAAAAAAAAAAAAAAAAAAAAAACTATGAAGTTTGATAGTCGCTGGCCTACTATCAAACACGAATTCTTAGTATACTCTGCTGTGCTGAGAATCTACGTACTGTACAGGCTCAAAAGTCTCTGACCATAGACTAATGTTTATCATAAATCTTTGTCTGAGACGAGTCTCAGTGCTAAGATAATTAATGGGATCTAACTCCACCTCTAGGTGTATATTTCCGTTAGACGGAAATATACATAAAAAAGGAAGGTTTTGAAGAAGAGAATAAACATAGCAATTATACTCTACTGGAATATTTCTCATCAGAACCAAAGGGTTGTTTTGCAAAAATTAATCAGTTCATAATATTGAGCCTAGTTTGAGCTCTTAGCTCCAAAATAACAGACTTCACTTCAAGCACGCTAATTATTGGCAACATAGCTTTGATCTTATTATACTTATCAAAGTATAGAACTAAAGATTATTAAGAGATATTAGCAGGTTGATAACTTGTCTGATGTCTTTGGCTACAAATTTAGAAAACCGTTGAAGTCAAGAGATTCGGAGGGTTGAAAACCACTTACAGCTATGTCGACCTCAAACTCTTCAAATTAACATACAAGTACGTACGTACGTACGCCCTGTTTTCGGAGCACAAAGTACAGCTGTCAATCAAACTGACCTTATGACGAGGCAAAAGCCACAACTGGACTTGGGCGATTAGAATAACGATATGCTTAGCACGATCGTTTCAAATGTTATTTTCTCATCAGCTAAATCTCTTCACAACAAAGGAAGTGTTCCACACCCTACGCATGCGCCACGCTCGTCATAAGAATTACGACGCCTTACATGGCGACTATGTTTCATTAAATATACGTGGCCAGTTATGGACCTTCTTGTCCAAGGGACTACAATTTAAACTACTTAACTTGCCAAACCCCACTGTGCATTCGATGCACTTCCTTTTATACCTGCAGTAGGTCCTTTTCAGAAACTGGTTTTGTTTCGATAAAAGTACGTGTTCGTCTGTATAGAAAAAGAAAAAAAAAATTGAAAACAAGCATAACTGCCTAATAAATAAAAATCTTGGTCTCAAAAAAGTATTTAGTTTCTTGCTCAAGGGGAACAAGATATGCCAAATAAGTCTATAATGTGATGAATTTGCACACTACATTATGTGGTACTTCAGCTCAGAATATTATACTATCTACTTTGAGTTACTTACGGGCATGTATACTTACATGTATTTTAAACATAGGAACTACACTGAACCAAAAGAAGTTAACTATCAAACTTCAAAGCAAAAATAATAAGCAAATCCCGCGGCTTGTGGACGAAAATCAAAACAATGCCCATATTATCAAACAGTCACTGTTCCAAAATATTTTTCAAGGCTGGCAATGAAAGAGAAAAAAAATGAGTAAAAAAACAAAAAACAATAACAAGACCCTGGAATGTCATGTTTACAAACAATAAACCTGACACAGTCGTATAATCCACAACTTAAGACCAGAATTCATGCACCAGCGAAAAAAGAAAAAAAATGGCTCAGTCATCAATACGTTTTGTCAACCAAGAACAGCAGCATTACGGTTCATTAATTTCAATGGCTAATAAAGAATGGTCTCAAGGCCATATTTTGGCAATAACACCCCCTCCCCCCCCAAGGCTAAATAATGCATTGGTGACTGCGTTCGAACAAGAAGTTCCCCCTCCACTCCCCCTAATCAGTAATGTGGTTCCTGTTCTATTCAAATTTGGCGAGAACAACTTTTTCTTTCAGCATCTCAACAACCCAATGAGCGCGTGTTGTGCATCATGTGTCTGACTGCGTGTGCATGTGTGTATAAACAGTGTGTACATATAATATGCATACACGTATTTTCCTCTTTGTTAAGGGCAACAGAAAGAGGAGGAGGTTGGAAACAGCAATAGGGTGACTCAGAAGCCGAGCCTCGGGGTTAAAGGTCGACCTTATGGTCTGCCTCAGACACAAGTACCACCAGCATCACACGGCCTCCGTCATCAACAAACATCTTGTCCTCGGCAGCGCCTAGACTTCGACCTATGTCACCCAAAAGTTGAGACGGGGAACCCACGTATGCCTAGCCTATAGTTAACAGCAGAAGACGGATTTCATTAATAAGAAGGAAGAAACGTAGAAAAGGACTTCAGTCACAGGGACGTTCGAGTAATTGCATCTTTAGAAGCTTCTACCTGGAAGAATTTGGTTGCTTGGGAACCCGAAGGACCACCTGGTAGCTGGGCTTGTTGTTTGATAAATACAAAAAGGTTAAGAACAAGTATTTGATCTACAGTACGTGTAAGTCTAGTATAAAAGTTATCCTGACACTCCAAAAGAACAACAATTAAAAATAAAGCAATTTTGTTCATTAATATATTATTAATCAGTAAATGCCCTATGTCCTAACTGACAAAAAATTAAAAATAAAGCAGTTTTATTCATTAATGTATTATTAATCGATAAACACCTTATGTCCTAACTGAGTCCAAAACTACAACTGGCCTAACAGTACGAAAACCTTTCCACCTGCGGCCCAAAACAATGGCAGAAAGCAATTTATAATACAATGAACTTTTAAAGAAAACTGCAAAACCGCAAACTCACCAAAAGTGCTGGTTTCCCAAGAGATAAAGAAAAGTATCCAGTCACACAATCCGTAACCGAGAAAAAACACCAACTCCTGCACACCGTTACATTCCAGTCACTATTTCTCTTTCGCACCAGATCACTGCTCTTTATAAAACTGCTTGGAGAAACACAAACAGAAAATACTACTCTTCGTGATGTGTTTTTTTTTTTAACACTCGTCACAAAACACAGCACTGAAAACACTGGTGGCCTCGCCGCGGCAGAAGAACAACACACGACCGCTGCTGTTCCTGAAGAACACTTGAACAATCGCTACTCGTCCACGGAACAGATATAACAAAACCCTAAAGGTCGCGACCGACAGACACAGCGCGCAGCGGTCTTCCCCGATCACACATAATATCAATGACCACCACCAACACCAGTATGTTATGTTATGCCACTCGTTCTCGAACACCGGTCTCCTAAATTCGCCGAAGCTCGCCGGCGATCGGTCGTTCGAACGACAAATCACTAGACTGTCGATGCATTTCGGATCAGAACTCAGACTCGGATCGCGTCAGGACGCAAAGACGAACGCAGACACATAAGAGGAAAAAAGTCATGGTTATCCGAGTGAGCGTTGGACGGACCAAGACGACTTTTTCAGAGCCAGCCCTTGCTCACATACAGGAGAGATCCCTCTTCTTTCCCCGGCCACGTTTCGGTGTGTTGTGTGCGTCTGTCTGTGTGTAGTAGTGTCGGTACTCGCTCGCTCTCTCGCTCGCGTCCGACGGAGAGGAGAGGAGAGGAGGAGACTGTCTCACTCACACACACACACTCACTCTCAGTCCGCGTGTGGATGCGTGCGTGCGTGCGTTTGTGAGAGTGTTTCGGGGCCATGTGAGTACACCATGTAACGCACCCCTCTCCTCCCCCAACCATCCCCCGGCGGCTTCCCAAACACTCGAACACCCCCCTTCCCACTACCGCCCAAACCCCTCACGAAAGTCCTGCACCTAGACACTCCACCGCAGCCCTTCAGAAGTCCCCAAATCTAACCCCACCAACAAAGAGACACAAACCTCCTCCTCCTCCTCCTCCTCCTATGCCGAAGCAACACAACCCCTCACCAATCCACCCCTCATCCCCCACAAGGGATCACCCCTGCCCTCCCTAACCTACCGTCACCATCTTTCCAATGGCCACGTCTCTCTCTCTCTCTCTCTCTCTCTCTCTTCTTACGTTCACTGTGAAGTGAAGATGGCTAAGCTTATGATGCTCCAGATTAAATGAAGGATTACAACTGCATCTAACTGGATTAATTACTGGAGATAGGAAATTAGTCTGCGTGTTGCTCCAGGTGTCAATAATATATATATATATATATGTATATATATATATATATATGATGCCAGACTTCGGTAGATGTATATGTATTATACAGACTGTCCATAAAGTCCCAGTACCACTACAGGTATTTATTGTTCAGAATGGTACTGGGACTTTATGGACACCCTGTACAGCAAACACAATTACATATATATATATATATATATATATATATATATATATATATATATATATATATATATTATATTGCATGTGTGTGTATGGGGGTGGATCCTGACGAGTAAGTCCTGATTTGGGAAATCCTTTTATCAAATATTCACTGTAATCCTCTTTGGGAACAGCTGATCCCCTTCAGGAACTGACCTTTGGCTTCGACGTCGTTGAAATCCCTGCGGGAGAAGTTCCACGTCCCACAAGAGACTTAAAAAGCCGCCCCATTTATCCCAACTCTTCTTTCTGAAGGAAATAATCGCCATTTTGAATATTTACATTTTTTTTTTTTTTTGCTGAAAAAATGAAGAGCTTTCATCAGCCCCTTTCTATGCACGCGAACGACTCTGGCTCATAAGATAGATAAGATAACAACAACGGTTGCGAATTTTGAATCCAATTTATAAACAATATACGTGAATCATATAAAAGTGATGCATCCTACCGGAATATCTACCTATTACGTATAAGAATCATTTCATCTTTCTCACTGAGTAGCAACGTCTACAGATAGCTTAATTTGGCTGTGAACATTTCTGGCAGTTGTGAGCCTTCTTATATTGAAGGAAACACATTTATCAGTCATGCCCACAGTGTTACACCCATACCGGCGTTGAAAGAAACTGTAATAAGCATATAAATATGAGGACATCAAGGAAATCAGCCTGGAGAGAGAGAGAGAGAGAGAGAGAGAGAGAGAGAGAGAGAGAGAGACCCGTTGTAGGAAAATGTAATAAGCATATAAATATAAGGAAATCAGCCTGGGGAGAGAGAGAGAGAGAGAGAGAGAGAAACTCATCCCCAACCTCAACTGAAGTCTCAGAATTAATTTAAAATGTTTTTGAGACAATTATATCTTTATTATCTGCTGTTCCAACGACAGATTTGTCGAATGGATATCTCAGTTATGGAAACGAGGGAAGGATACAAATCAGATCTTGCTGTCAGAAGAAGAAGGAACATTGACGACAGACTGAAATTCATAGATATGTATAAAACTCGGTAAAACTGACACACTGTAATTGAAAACATGGTAAAAATGACTTACTTGTACATGCACAAAAAACAATAACCACTGAGACAATACTGAAGTCAACAAGACAAAAAGGAAAAAAAATATATTGACGAAATAACACAGACACACCACTGAAGTCAACAAGACGACAACAACAACAAAAAAGCAGCGCCAGAAAGTAAAATATTAACGAAATGAATTATTTTAAATCTTTCAAAAAAAAAAAAAATAAATAAATAGATAAATGAAAACCATAGTAAGAATTTAGACAGCAACAAGAACGAAAAATAAAATTGAATAAAAAAACACAAACAAACATTAGATAAAAAAAAAAAACTAGATGAAGACATTGCAGGAAGCACACGGCGTATGACCACGTGACAGAGAGAGAGAGAGAGAGAGAGAGAGAGAGAGAGAGAGAGAGAGAGAGAGAGAGAGAGACCTGTGCTCAGTTCACCTTGATTCAGTTCGCGAGGAGGAGAAGGAATCTCGATTTACAACAGGACAACATGAAACGTGGAACGCGACTGACGCTCTGGATTAACATACTAAAAGAAGAAGGAGAAGAAGAAGAATGAGTAAGAGGAGAAGAAGAAGAATAAGGGGGGGGGGGGTTTGGAGGAGGAAAGAGTCCGGCGCCTGCGCAGACGTCATAACGCCGAGATAATCCCAATTCCCCCTTCAAAGAGCGATAATTGCAATAACAGATAAATCTCCAGGAGGGAGAGAGAGAGAGAGAGAGAGATTGTCTTGAATTTCTCTCTCTCTCTCTTCATGAAATGTTAAAATTTTTGCTCTTTATATTGCATTATTTTATCTCTTTTTAATACTAACCCTTTTAGAGAGAGAGAGAGAGATCGCCTAAAAAAAAATTTTTTCTCTCTCTCTCCCTCTCTCATAAGGCGAGGAAATAAACATTTCATTTCATGAAATGTTATCATTTTTGCTCTTTATATTCCATTATTTCATCTTTTTTCATACTAACCCTTTTAGAGAGAGAGAGAGAGAGAGAGAGAGAGAGAGAGAGAGAGAGAGAGAGAGAGGTAGTGGGCTGAATGGGTCCCAAACTAGGAGGCGGGTGATCCTTCACAGGAGTTATTATTGGGACAGTAAGACCCTCGCTGGAGTAGGGACCCTTAGGACACATACAGAGAGAGAGAGAGAGAGAGAGAGAGAGAGAGAGAGAGAGAGAAAGGCTAATCAAGGCGACAGCCACGATTGCGAACCTGACCTCATAAACACCATTAAAGAAACATCATATTCATCACCATCCTTTACTGACCCAGCGAAGCAATTGAAGGATATTAGGTTGCAATCCTCCGTCAACCGAGCAACCAGACCAATCAACCACCACCAGCTACCAGGAACAACATCAACCAAGGTCCTGTAAACACCAGAGCTTTACCGCAACATCGAATGTCATTCGCTGGCTCGCTGCTACTGTGGGCAGTGGTTAACGTATAGTTGTTTGGGGAGGGGGAGGGGAGGGGAGGGGGGATGGGAGAGGGATTGGGGTGTGGGAGGGTGGATTTGAGAGGGGGAGGGGGAGGTTTAAGAAACCCTCAAGCAAGGACAAAGGTCCCTCTCAGCAATTTCTACGGTCGGTCTTCTTCTTTCCTCTCTCTCTTTTCGGTTTCAATTGCTGGTCATAATTTTGACCAGTGAATAACTTAAGAATGGTTCCAACCCGACGAGGGTGTCAGGATTACTACCTCCTCGAGGCCCTCCCGTTTTGATGGCATACATTTACACGGACCCAATGAATGCTAATTTATTTTCTTATCTTCTCTCCATCTCTCTTCTGTCTGTATTTCCTATTACATTCTCTTACTTCTTTCTTAAGCTTGGATTCAAGGCAATGGTCCCTTTGGTGGGCTTGTTTCATATAATAAGGTTCATCTTCTGAATAACAATAACAATAATAATAATAATAATAACCTTGATGCAACCCAAATCATCACTAGTTTGACAATTGTATGCCTAATTCATAGGTTAAGTCAACAGCGGCACGCATGAATTTCACGGAACAATGTGTGTGTGAGAGAGAGAGAGAGAGAGAGAGAGAGAGAGAGAGAGAGAGAGAGAGAGAGACATAGCTATTCTAAGTGCATTCAGCTCATCTACCTCAGATAATATAAATGAGCACGTATGAATAATCAATATAAAGCCCAACTAAAAGAAAGTACAACTATAAATAAAAGAAAGTACAACTATATAGAGAATTATTTAGATACTCTTTAACTTTATCCAGTAATCTCTGTAACAATCATTGTTAATTGAGCGAAGAAATAGTAATAAACAATATATTCATTGAAAAAAACAGTTCCTTTAGAATCTACCCAGAGAACCTGAATATCATACCTTAGTCTAAACAGATCTCAAATACGAAGCTGCAGGCAAAACTTCTAGAGAGAGAGAGAGAGAGAGAGAGAGAGAGAGAGAGAGAGAGAGAGAGAGAGAGAGAGAGAGGGCCGAGTCACAGGACTTCTAAAATATCTTATAAAGTATCAGGCACTAGAAGTTTACAAAATTTCCGAGTTGCAGAGCATCGGTGAACGGCTTCTAACCAAATTTGCTACAACGGTCGGTGTAGATTTGGGACTTTTTTTTTTAACCCATCTCGAGGTCTTAGCTAGAATCAATTTACTTTTAAAAATATAACTGTCATCCAAAATATATTTTTCAATAATACCACTTTAACGTAATTACTCTAATTCAGTGCGATCCTTTACAACATAATTAATATCCAAATTATATTTTCAATATATCAATTAAACATAAGTTTTTCTATTCATTGTTACTGAGTGAAAAATCCGGAAACAAACATTAATTTTACTATTAGAAACTCCGCGCACTAAACCTCAGATTAATGAAGATATACGTTGAATGAGTTGAATATAGAATTTAGGCCAAAGGCCAAGCACTGGGACCTATGAGGTTATTCAGCGCTGAAATAGAAATTGACAGTAAAAGGTTTGAAAGGTGTAATAGGAGGAAAACCTCAGGGCAGTTGCACTATGAATCAAGTACTGTTAGGAGAAGGTGGAAAGTAAGACGAAGAATGAGTTAAGTTTATCTTAGTTTAACCAGACCACTGAGCTGATTAACAGCTCTCCTATAGGGCTGGTCTGAAGGATTAGATATTTTTACGTGGCTAAGAATCAAATAGTTACCTAGCAGCGGGACCTACATCTTATTGTGGGATCCGAACCATATTATATCGAGAAATCAATTTCTAATCACCAGAAACAAATTCCTCTGATTCCACGTGGGCAGGGCGGGGAATCGAACTCGGGACTACCGAAACGGTGGGCGAGCATGTAAGCCACTCGTCCACATGGACATGGAACTAATGAAGAAAGAGAATATGAAAGGAGGTATAGCAAAAGGAACGAAAGGGGTTGCAGCTAGGGGTCGAAGGCACGCTGCAAAGTACCTTAAGTAATGCCTACAGTGCACCGCATGAGGTCCAGTGAAAGCATTACCCCCCCTACGGAGAAAATGAAGATATAGACATGCCCCCTGCCCTCTTATCAAAAAAGCATCTCCTATAAACATGCATTGTATCTTGTCTGGGCAACTTCTTTCACCCAGTGGACATGTGTGCAATGAGCAATGTTTACACAAGATGCCTTCCTGTTTAAAACAGACGTAGTATGTTTATGAATAGAGTTCCTCACTAACAAAGGATTTCGGAATACTTTCTCTCTCTCTCTCTCTCTCTCTCTCTCTCTCTAACTAAACCTGAAAATAGGTTTTATATGGCTGTAACGTTTTCGCTTACAAACTACTTTGTTGTTATTGCCGTTGTGCTTCTTGGGAGCAGGAAAGGTCTATGTGGAAAGCCTAAAAATGTCTCCAAAAGGTGTTTCGCGTTGAGTTAAAGTTACAGGAATTTTAGGATAGGATATCTATGATTTACTTATTTGAATGAAAATGTAAAAAATAAATAATGTGCATGTTAAACAAAACAGGAAAAAATGATTTCTAATAAAATCTAGCATATTTATTTTAATGTCCGTTGGTGAAACAGCACTCGATTTGGACCGTAGATTTTAGCAAGTACCCCGAGTAAGTTGGAAGTCAGATCACGCCTTGTTTATTTACATAAAAAATTACTTATAAAAGAATTATTAGTAAAATTATTACCCTTTAACATAACTATAAATCAAATCATTAATTTTAACAGGACTATTACTAATATTGTTACTTTTAACAGGACTATTACTTATATTGTTACTTTTAATAGGTTTATTACTTATATTGTTAATTTTAACAGGACTATTACTTATATTGTTACTTTTAATAGGTTTATTACTTATATTATTAATTTTAACAGGACTATTACTTATCTTGCTATTTTTAACATGACTATTACTTATAATAATACTTTTAACAGGTCTATTACTTATATTGTTACTTTTAACAAGACTGCTACTTATATTGTTATTTTTAACATGATTATTACTTATAATGATACTTATAACAGGACTATTACTTATATTGTTACTTTTAAGAGGACTAGTAGTAGTAGTAGTAGTAGTAGCAGAATAATGCCGTAGCTACTATATGCCACACCAGAAGAAGCCCCATGACCAATAACTACCAGACTTACGACAACGACGGCGCCCTTGCAACCAAGGAGCCTATCCGGTTCGGGGAAGGGGGGGGGGGGGGGGGGGGGAGGGGGGGGGAATGGGGGGGGGGGGGCGTATTTGACGCCAAGGGCCTTTCGGCAAGGCCTGTGTGATTCACGTGAGCATTGGTCAGCAACGTTTCCGGTCTTGTGATGATTCGCTTATCAAAACAGAAACAGGAAAGATGGATGACGGAGGATGAAGGTGGTGGATACAAAGCTTTTCGTCTCTCTCTCTCTCTCTCTCTCTCTCTCTCTCTCTCTCTCTCTCTCTACATAAAAAGGAAAACAAAGCACTTAGCAAGAGCAGTTCCCTTCGCTTTCTTTCTATTAAATCAGGGGAAGAAATTATAAAATAAGAATATAAATCTACAAAATTTTCTTCTCTCTCTCTCTCTCTCTCTCTCTCTCTCTCTCTCTCTTCAGGAACGTAAAAAAAATGCATAAAAGAAGTCATATCTATTAACATGATGTTAACTTCAGCAGATGATTGTAAAAGAATTATCACCAGAAATTTTGTTCGCAATGAACTATTCATCAGAGAGAGAGAGAGAGAGAGAGAGAGAGAGAGAGAGAGAGAGAGACTCCTTTGGGGCTGTTCAGACAGCTTATGACCTGAAGAAGATGAATGAAAGCACTTACGGCCAAACTTTAATACCAGGCTTCAGCCCAAAATGTGAGGGACGTGCAAGATTTACTATGCAATTTTGAATTGCTGTTGCTAATGCAAGATGTTGCGGGAAACATTAAATTTTGGTACGTACGTGCAGGCGTAATATTTGCATGCATGCACATACATATACAATATATATATATGTGTGTGTGTGTGTGTTTATATATAATAACACACACACACACACACACATATACACGCACACACACACACACACACACACACACACACACATATATATATATATATATATATAATATATATATATACATATACATATATACGTATATTATCTTATAATGGGCGTTATGTCTGTCCGTCCGTCTGTCATTCAATCACGGCCAAACGGCTGGTCCGATGGACATGGAACTTGGCAGGGTTATAGTGGGGACCCCTAAGATGGTTTCTAATGGGGTTTCATGCCTTGTGGGGGTGAGAAGAGATTCCCTGAAATGGAGCTGGTTCTGCCCGTAGACATAATTTCTGTATAGTATATATATTTAATACGTATATATATATATATATATATTATATATATATATATATATATATATATATATATATACACACATACACACATTCATATAACCTATTTTCTATTTTATATATTTTATTTTCCCAATTTTCTACATTATTTTTCAACTTTCATTTGGAAAGGCATAAAAGTGCAAAGTTCCCAGTTCTCTCACTTTTGGATTCCAGTCAAGTATTCAAGACTATTTCAATAGAGATATTAAAATCATATATCTCATTTAAGTCCTTCTGCAATAGCAAAAAAGATAAACCCATTGCCAATATCTCTCTTTGATTAGATACATTTGCATATCAAATTGATGATACAACAGTTCAGGTCAGTGACGCAGAAACAAACTTCAGTTTTCTATGACGCAACGACTCGTGTCACTGACGCAGAAACGAAAGAACTTCAATTTTTTATGACGCAACGACTCGTGTCACGACGCAGCAAAAAATATTTTTTAAAATAATTTTTTAACTCTCGAGAACGTCCTAAAACCTGAAAAGATCAGTCAGATTGAAAAAAAAATCTCCTTATTTCACTCATCTCAAGTTAACCCACACGGTTCCTGCTGAGTCATTTCCGGGGAACTCTTCTGGGCATTCAGTTTGTTTGGATTTTTTTTTCTGGTGTCAATCTGAGGTGAAAGTGCCCTCTTTTGCTTGGGGCATCTTTTCCTTATATCTAAAGTTATTGCACCTAGAAAATAGTAAATACTTTTTCGTTTATAGTAAAAATTTCTCTTTCTTACTAAAGCACTGTTAAAACTCATTAATATGGTTAGGCATTCATTAATGTATTGACCGAGTTTTCATTTATTTAATTAATAATTTCTCCATTCATCTTTCATTTATTTAACTGTGTATTTATTTCTTAATTTACTAAATTATTTTTTTTCCTGTTATAGCAGATCTCTTATTTCTGTATTTCCTGTTACTTCTTTCCAATGAAGTCTGAATTTCGAGTTAATGGTGCATGTGGACTTGTTCCATATGAACAGGGTTCATCTGAATAATAATAATAATAATAATAATAATAATAATAATAATAATAATAATAATAATAATAATAATTTTGTACCTCAGAGATAGGCATAACATGTATACATTTAGTAATTCCTATCACGTACAGACCCTTATTATTATTATTATTATTATTATTATTATTATTATTATTCGAACAACCTTACAAAACACTTAGGCCTCGGCTACATCAACAAGAACCCTCGAAGTTCTCTCGATATGACAACACGGAGGGAGCCCGCTTAGCCTTCAGAAGCCCCTACCAAAGTCCTCTGAATACTCTCTGAGTATATTTAAAAGGACCTCGGCCCCTACCCAGCACATCCCTAAATGCATACGGCATTAAGACCTACTTTCTTATTCAAATGCGCTTCTACTGAGAGAGAGAGAGAGAGAGAGAGAGAGAGAGAGAGAGAGAGAGAGAATAGCTTTCAGATGAGAGGGAATTACCCAATCAGATTGTACCACTGATACTAACGTATGAGAGGAAGACAGGTTAAAGGTTTCCATGAGAGAGAGAGAGAGAGAGAGAGAGAGAGAGAGAGAGAGACTACTTGACCAAAAAGGGGGAGATGGCAGAGATGATGAATAAAACAATGCGGGTTCCCCTCACTCTAGGGGGGTGGGACTTAAAGATGACAGAGAGAGAGAGAGAGAGAGAGAGAGAGAGAGAGAGAGAGAGAGGATGTTTTCCAACAACAGGAACGAGGATGAGAAGATGAGGAGGAGGAGGAGGAGGATGTTTTGACAGACGCTGAGGAATGAGAAATGTGACACAACTTGACAGAGGTTAATCAGGATGACGGGAAGGAGAGAGAGAGAGAGAGAGAGAGAGAGAGAGAGAGAGAGTAAACACCCTTAAGGATAAAGATGGTCCCTCGTGACAATGGCTTAGGTTCGTCAGCGAATTCACAATAGACGCACTTATACTTTCATTTATTGTTACGATTTATTAATTCAGTCAATAATAATAATAATAATAATAATAATAATAATAATAATAATAATAATAATAATAATAATATAAGAAGAGTGTGATCTAAAAGATTCGATTTGAGCTCATATTCAAATGTTGATAAAAGCAAAAAACAATTCGATGTGAAAAATGAAAAACTAACCAGAACAATTTTGACCTTACAACAATCATGAGCCCCATATAACTGAAACTATCATATTTGTAATTCACACCAATATTTACACCATAATCACAATACTGTAACTCACTGTAGAACGTCATATTATTAGGGTCATTTTTATTTTTTTTATTTTATTTTACCGACTGTTTCATAAACGTCTTTTACGATATCCATTACTTCTAAGACATGGAATAATTCCAGTAGTTATATCTGAAAATGTGTACTGCATTTCGCCTGATTTATAAAGCCAAGTAGTATATTACTCCTCAAAACTAAACCAAGTACTGTTAGTGAACTTTCGTCCGAGTTGACCATTTGAGTAAGTTGGCTGGCGACTAAGAGATATATATATGTATGTGTGTGTGCTTGTGTGTGTGTGTGTGTGTGTGTGTATGTATATATAACTACAAACGTCGTTTAATATCTAATTCACTCGATTTAGGGAATATATAGGTGTACTTTATTCCCTAGTTAAGAGTGCAGTGAATATTATTAAATTTAACTACTTTTGTAGCTTAATACTTGCGAATAAAAAAAAAATGTGACATTATGTAACAATAATTCTCATACATACATACAGACAATCATACAAACATACATACATACAGACACACAGGAAGACATACAGAAACAAAATGCTGTCAAAATCATAGAGACATGTAATGAAGAAAGATATCCAAGTGAATATTAAACTACTTTTACGCCTTGATAGTTACGAATGACAAAATATGTTACATTATGTAATAATAATTCTTATACATACATATATAAATACATATATACATACACACACACACACACAGGAAGACAGACAAAAAAAAATGTTTTCAAAATCACAGACATATAATGAAGAAAGTCATCCACATAACACTGAGTATAAACCCCCCCCCCCCCCCCCCCCCCCCCCCCCCCCCCCCCCCCCCCACCCCCCCCCCCCCCCCCCCCCCCCCCCCCCCCCCCCCCCCCCCCCTTTCCTTTCCCAATTCTATCTGTGTGGCCACAGGAACAGGCGACGAGCACAGAACCGACTTGTCCGGCAAGCAACAAGATCTCCTTTAATAAATCAAAAGTAAATGCGGTCGTTCCACGCTTTGGTCGAAGAGGGATGCACACACGCACACACACATACAAACACACACACGCAAGTCCCAAGACATTTTTCATGCAAAGAGGGACGTTCACTGAGAGAGAGAGAGAGAGAGAGAGAGAGAGAGAGAGAGAGAGAGAGAGAGAGAGATAGCAAACAATCATTGTGAACGTTTGTCATTGTCATTGTATTTTCATAAAAGCATACTTGACAATACCCACACTCATACACCAACGTATTAAATACTGACGTATGTATACACGACTATTCAGTTCAGTCCATGAAAAGAAAACCACGCACACACACACACACACACAACACAAGAACAGCAATCAGAGCATCGTTCAACAGGCCACAGGAATAACAAACCCCAAAAGCGAAGGAAAATGAAAAGAAAATAAACCCCCGGGGCTTAATGAATGTATAGGAAGGAGGAGAAGAGAGAGAGAGAGAGAGAGAGAGAGAGACTTCAGACCTTACAGACCTTACATCTTGTTCGGGTTGCCCCAGGTCCCTCAGTGTGAGGCGCCTCTAATGTCCTACCAGAGAGTTGCTAGTACATCTTCCGGATATATTTTGCATCTTCCAATCTTGGATGGTCTGGGATGCAGTTTAGATATTTGTCGAGCTTATTCTTAAACACATCTACGCTCACTCCTGATATATTCCTCAGATGAGCTGGCAACGCATTGAATAGACGCTGCATTATCGATGCTGGTGCGTAGTGGATTAATGTCCTGTGTGCTTTCCTTATTTTTCCTGGTATAGTTTTGGGCACTATTAATCTACCTCTGCTTGCTCTTTCTGATATTTTTAGTTCCATGATATTTTCTGCTATTCCTTCTATCTGTTTCCATGCCTGAATTATCATGTAGCGTTCTCTTCTCCTTTCTAGACTATATAATTTTAAGAATTGTAGTCTTTCCCAGTAGTCTAGGTCCTTAACTTCTTCTATTCTAGCTGTAAAGGACCTTTGTACACTCTCTATTTGTGCAATATCCTTTTGATAGTGTGATTCCATATCATATTGCAATATTCAAGTGGACTACGAACATATGTTTTATAAAGCATATCATGTGTTTCAGCTTTTTTTGTGTTTTTGTTTAAGTGCCGTAACAACAATCCCATTTTTTGCTTACATTTTGCCAACAGAGTTGCTATTTGATCATTGCATAACATGTTCCTATTCATCATCACACCAAGGTCTTTAACTGCTTCCTTATTTGTGATGGTCTCATTATTAGGTCCCTTATATGCATATAGCTTTCTTTCTCTGTCTCCATAATTTATTGATTCAAATTTATCAGAGTTAAATACCATCCTATTTACCTCTGCCCAATCATATACTTTGTTAAGGTCTCTTTTGTAGAGCGTTCCTATCTTCATCACAAGTAATTTTCTCTACTTATTCTTGTGTCATCTGCGAAACTACTCACTACCGAAATCCTTCACATTATTGTCTATGTCTTCAATCATAATAACAAACAGTATTGCAGCTAACACCGTACCTTGCGGCACACCGGATATTACCTTGACTTCATCCGATTTCTCGTCGTTTGCAATAACTATCTGTTTTATGTTGTGTAAAAATTCTTTTAACCATCTTCCTACTTTATCCACGATATTGTGTTTTCTAATTTTCTTCGCTAATATATTATGGTCTACTTTATCAAAAGCTTTTGCAAAGTCTAAATAAACACATCTGTTTCATTTCCGCTTTCATATTTTTGAATATGTTCTCACGGTGGACTAACAGTTGGGTTTGTGTACTTTTTCCGGTACGAAACCATGTTGTCCTTTATTAAACAAATTATTTTTTATTAAATGTTTCATAATATTTTTCTTCATTACCCTTTCATACACTTTCATAATATGTGATGTTAGACTCACAGGCCTATTAATTACTTGCCTCTAGTCTTGATCCACTTTTGAAAGTAGGGGTAATATATGCTAATTTGTGCTCATCATAAATCTTGCCTGTATCTACACTTTGTCTTAATAATATTGCAAGTGGCTTTGCGATAGAATGAACTACTTTCTTTAACAAAATAGCAGTAATTCCATCAGGCCCTGCAGCAGCTCCATTTTTAATTTCATTAATAGCCTGCACAATATCAGCTTCATTAATATCTATGTCAGCTAAATATTCACTATTTCATCCCTTACTTCTATATCATTATCTTCATTATCTATTCTAGGGGTGTGAATTCTCTCTTATATCGTTCTGCCAGTATGTTGCAAATTTCAGAGAGAGAGAGAGAGAGAGAGAGAGAACTCCATAGCAAATGTATTATTCAGACAAAATAATGACTCCAGGACATGAAAGAAAAAACTTTAATTAAAACCCCAATAATTACAAAAACAGATCCCGCACAAGACAGAACAGATCTTACTAAGATAATAAAACACCTTTCATTAAGCTACAGAAGATTTTACTAAGATAAATACAAATTTTACAAAAGCAGAATTTACCAGGATAAAACATTTTACTTGAACAACACAGAGTTTACAAAAAAAAAAAAAAAAAAAAAAAAAAAAAAAACAGGAACAGACTCGGAAACCGTGGACCTCATTCCCCCCTCTCCCCCAAAATTGTTCCCCCTTCACTTTAGCAATAGCAGAGGAGGGAGCCTTCTCCTCCACTCAAGACATCATAGCACAACATCGACCAAATCCGAGGCAATCACACCCCATGGCGGCCATTTCACGCTCTCTACCTCTCAAAATACGGCAGAAAATAACACATAAACACAGTGGCACTGCGTCCACCGATGTGAGGGATGTCTCTGTAGTCCATTTCTCTATTTGCGTTCTCTCTCTCTCTCTCTCTCTCTCTCTCTCTCTCTCTCTCTCTCTCTCTCTCTAAAGTGTTAATGAAAATCCCACCATCATAATATAATGCAATCAGACAAGATTATGTCAACATCTCTTTCGTCTCCTTTCCTCTTGCTTTCACAAACAATGTTTTCAATTGATTTTTTTTTTTGAAATCACGGTGTTTAAAGAAGAAAGTGTTACGCCATGGGAGCGATATTATATCATAAAATATTGATAATTCTAATTCATTTATTTATTTATTTATCTATCTATATATTTATTTATTTTATTCAACATGGCGTCATCCTCCCATGATTAAGATACATATTTTTTGAAAGCTCACCTCCGCGTTCTAAACCCTTGGCAAAGTCGTCTTGGTTGGCAGGGCGATCAAGCGGTCCATAACAGGCCTCTTATCATCCTCTTCAACACTTCCACTCCAGGCCGACTTTAGGCAAGGGCCCGTGCTGGCATAAGGCCACAATAATCAAAATTAACCAAAGCCACAAACCTGGCTCAAGTTATGGCGTAAATTAATCAGCAATTTGACCTATGGAAAAATTACTTTAAAATACTTGGAATAAAACTATCGTATATGTCAGGTAAAACCTCTATGACTCTTCACTGGCTTACTGATTGTTAGCAAATGCCATGTGATGAGAATAAATGAAAAGGAACATATCAAATTCAATATGTAAACACACACACACACACACACACGTCCTGAATTCTTGGTTCCGCGGTTCGCGCCCAAGAGCCGACGTATTTCTTATCGACCAAAAAAATTCGGTGAGCACATATGAAAATATATTAATTCCGAGGTAGAGCGAATTATAGATATTAAAGGACATTCGTAGCTTAATGCGTATATATGTGAATCACGGTGATGTGATAAGGCTTACACATTATATATATACATTATATAAATAATACAGAGAGAGAGAGAGAGAGAGAGAGAGTCACAAAAAATATTTGCAGCTTCACAGCAATCTCTATCACGGGTTACCAACGCCACAGTTGTTGGGTTATCCGTCCAAAACAAGTACAGATATTTACTCTCTCTCTCCTCTCTCTCTCCTCTCTCTCTCTCTCTCTCTCTCTCTTCTCTCTCTGCACCTAGAAGAAGCAGTCTGTACCTACCACTGCGTACAGGATGTGCCTGTCTGTCTAACTGTTCGGAGCCATCACGAACAAGAAGTAAGACCCGTTACTCCTCGTCGTCATTATTATTAATCTCCATCGTTCAAGATGACCCCAGTAATCTTCCATTTCGGTAAATAACCTGTAAAATGACACCAGGCACAAGAAGAGAGGAGGAGAGGAGGAGGAGGAGGAGGAGGAGAGAAAAAAAAAAAACCCTCTTTGGAGGAACAGGGAACGCCATTCTTAGGTAATGCAGATAGCAAGTTGCAGAGAGGGGCGGTACATTCCAAAAAAGCAACTTGCAACATCATTGCACATTTGGTTACGATGATAACATTCGCTAGGATATAAAGTAGACGAAAAGTATAAATCCAAACCACAATAACCACATCATTTAATCCACAGTCTTGAAAACGATCAGCTCAAAGGCTGGGCCGAGAGAAAGGTCCCCAAAAATAAACACATAATGAGAAAAGAAGTGAAAGAAGTCATACCTTTGGTAATAATGTTAATAATGCGAAGAAAGTGATGACAATGGAAAATATAAATACAAACCACAATGATATCATTATAATTCGTAATCTCGGTGACGATGAAGCGCAGAGGTTCCCAAAAATAAACAGATAATGAGAAATGAAAGTCAGCAGCAGATTATACAAGAAAACAATTCCTTGGCAATAACGATACGTCACAGCACAATGTGTGAAATGACAATAATGACGAAAAGGTCAAAGGAAAAACTAATAAAAAAAGAAGAAAATAATAACAACAGTGACAAGGAACCGACGACAACAGAGCGGAATCCGAAAACGACAGAACTATCATTGCAGAGAATTCCGTCTGAAGTTTGCAAGGAAGTCGTGAAAGAAAGGAACGACGAATTGCGTGCACTTTTGAAACAGGTCGGAAACTGACGCAGCGGCGTTCCGCAGGGAGGGTTCCTCTTTCCCCCCCAAAAAAAAAAAATTTGGGTTAGAACACCTCTCTAGACACACGCACATCCGCTCCGACTTGCGTGTCACACTGACGCCTCCATACGCCACAACTCTTTCTCCCAGATGATCATAGACGGAAGTGAATGCATAAACGTGCGTCATTTGAAAACACAGAATTCACCTCTTGATTATTATCATTATTAATTGTTAACAAATCCTCATAGTAGCACGAGTCTTCAAATGGAGAAACAAATATACAGTTATGTAAATGTACATATATTTAAATTTAAAACTTTAAGGATAGTTTTCACGAAAGCTATCCATAAAGTTTTAAATTTAAATATATGTACATTTACATAACTGTGGATTTGTTTCTCCATTATTATTATTTTATTATTATTATTATTATTTTCTTATTATTATTATTATTATTATTATTATTATTTATTTACTTAAATTTATTTATTTTTGGTCTAGGTATCTCAGTCCTCCATTTCGACTGGGTGGTATTTAGTGTGGGGTTCCGGGTTGCATCCTGCCTCCTTAGGAGTCCATCACTTTTCTTACTATGTGTGCCGTTTCTAGGAGCACACTCTTCTGCAGGAGTCCTGGAGCTACTTCAGACTCTAGTTTATCCAGAATCCTTTTCAGGGATCTTGGGATCGTGCCTAGTGTTCCTATGATTATGGGTACAATTTCCACTGGCATATCCCATATCCTTCTTCTTCTTCTTCTTCTTCTTCTTCTTCTTCTTCTTATTATTATTATTATTATTATTATTATTATTATTATTATTATTATTAATCAGAAAACCTCATGACAGAACGAGTCACTAAAACAGAGCGAATCCACAATGGTGTAAATGTAAATATATATTTATAATTATTATTATTATTATTATTATTATTGTTGTTGTTATTATTATTATTATTATTATTATTATTATTATTATTATTATTATTATTACAATTCCTATCAAAACGTATGAATCACACCACACATGGCCCAAGGGAACTCTTGGTGGGCCCGAGTGACCTCCTGCATTTTGGATGAGCGACAGAAACTCGACTTCTTGGTAGCGAGTCGAGTTCGAGTCAGGTTGAATTTCACGATGGCGGCGTCACAACTCTGGTTTAATTTATTGTATTCAATAAATAAATATGGAACTAAATTCATTTTGAAACTGAAATCAGAGCTTTACATTTAATAAATAAAAACTGAACTAAGAGATATCAGTGGTCCATAATTAATAAAAATCTTTTTAACTTAAAGATGAAGTGGTTTAAATGCAGTAAGTACATTTTGAACTAAGTAGTGTCAGTGGTTTTTAATTAAGATTTGTTTGTGCTAAAAGTGCCATATTGTCTTATTACTTACTATCACTGATGAGTCAACGTCACAAAGACATTGGTCATCAACGCCAATACGACTTCAACTATCAAATTGTGTCATATCAGTCAAGGTCGAACATTTCATTTATTCCCACCTAAAATAACTCTGGACACAGCTTATTCAAAAGTTACCTCAGGTGACATCTACTTCATTTAACCTTATCTTTCTCGTGACGCTTAAATTTCTGAAAAAAAAATTTTCTTAAAATTCCCTTTATCTAGAAATAATTTCTTGAGATTAATATTTTGGTAATCCTGAAAATAGAAACCGGAATTAAAATGTCGAATATATGAAATATACTTTTTTTTTTTTTGCTACGAGAATTCAGATTTCGTAAAAGTTAACTCACAAAAAAAAAAAATCAATTTTACACAGACATGAAACGAGAGATCTATCATTATTATTAATTTAAAAGTCTCCAATTGAATATGGTCCATAATGGATAACTTTTATAAAAAAAAATATTAATAATCAAATATACTTGAGGAGAGAGATATAACATTACTATCAATATGAAAATTTCACTGAATTTTCACGAACATCCTCCATATAATACTGTGTTCAGTTTCGAAGATCAGGTCCACAGACGCACAAAACAAAAGCCAAAACATTCATATTCACATGGGCTTCGAGAGAGGGGTTACAGTATTATTATTCATACAAGAAATCCATTGAATTTTCACGAGTATCGTCCTATAAAATACAATATTCAGTTTCCGAAATCCTGCATCAGAACAACACCATCACAAGATGGCGTCGGTGTTCCACTTTAATTTCAGACGAAACAATTTCGAACGCTTTTGGCCTTCTGCCCCAACCCCCCGAGTCCCCCTCGAATTCGGCGTTCGTTCGTTCCCCACCAACCCTATATACTCTGCTGCCTCCTGCAATTAACGCTGCGTTCCACATTCCGCAAAAAATAAAATAAAAAATAAAAAACAATAAATAACTTTCGAAAAAAAAAAAAAAAAATCTCCCTTCGAAATGCTCCCCTATCTTTCGTAGTTTCTATTTGTTATTTTTCTTTTGGGGGATGGGGGGTCTTGCGTTCCCCTAGTAGAACCCCCCTACCTGCTGCGCCCCCTCACCCCCCCCCTCCCCCCAACGGTTTCCATGGAACTCTCAAACAAATCTAAACGCAGTTCTGTTTAACCTCAACTCAACCTCCTCCTCCTCCTCCTCCTCCTTCCTACTTTCTCTCCCCCTCCTACACAGCTGGGACTCCACCCCAAATGCACAATCCACTTCCGGCATCAACCCAGCACATAACCACTTCCGAAATAACACACCGACGGGAGCTGTTGCAATGCACGAGATCGTCTGTTGTTATCGATGTTGATCAAAGTCTGCAACGGGAGCAAACATCCTCTTCATTAGGTTCGACTTTCAAAGCAATACTTCTGGAAAGAAAGTGTCAAGTTTATTAAAAGTATTCGACTGAGAGAGAGAGAGAGAGAGAGATAATTACCTCGTCGAGGCCTTCCCATTTCGTCTGCAGACATCTTTGACCGATCAATGAGAATAATTTTCATTCTCTCTCTCTGTCTCTCTCTCTCTCTCTTTCTGCCCCCCCACCCCCTTCCAACCTAGCTGCGACCCACAACAGTCGTCTAATGAACTAGGTTAACAATTCATCGCATAGGCTCCTGCCCCTCCTTTTTCCCATTTGTGATTCGAACTAAGGTCATCCAGTCGAGAGAGAGAGAGAGAGAGAGAGAGAGAGAGAATTCTTATTACAATATTCTAGCATAAATAATCACGCTACATAATTCGAACGCTGCCTCAGAAACCAATAGAAATAAAGAACATTTATTTAATATTCCTTTTCAATTCAAGGCACGAGTGTCGAAAACCACGGCAGCAAGGAGGACGAACACCCAGTGACTTATTCAGGTATACTTTAATCATACTCGTACCAAATATGCAAGTCACAGGACAATTTCGTGACGCGTACAATACACGTATTATTATATAGCCCGTCATTTACACCCTCCTCCCAAGGCCGTGCAACACTGCCGCAATTGCTACAGGAAGCAATTGGTCGATTTTTGCGTCAAGTAAGTCATCATCAAATACACAAAAGACTCCCCCCCCCCCTCTCTCTCTCTCTCTCCTCTCTCTCTCTCCTCTCTCTCTCTCTCTCTATATATATATATATATATATATATATATATATATATATAGAGAGAGAGAGAGAGAGGAGAGAGAGAGAGAGAGAAACATATATATATATATATATATATATATATATTATTATATATATGTGTGTGTGTGTGTGTTGTGTGTGTCTCTGGTTGGCAGCGGTCTGGGTTCGATCCTGACGTGGGTCAGAGAGAGAGAGAGAGAGAGAGAGAGAGAAGAGAGAGAGAGAGGATGCAGAGTACACGTGGTAGATGAGAAGGGGAGGACGGAAAAAATGCAAAGGCAACTGAGAGATAAGGATAGGGAGAAGGATTTAAAGGAGCAGAATGATGGGAGGGGGATACGGAGGGGTAGGAGGGGGAAGAGACGGTAGGACCACCGGGTGTCTCAGGAGATGAAGAGGAAGTAGAGATGGCCCTATATCTCCCTCCTTCCTCCCGTGCCGAAAGACTTCCGGTGTGGTGGGCCATGGTAGCACGTGGTCCCAAACATCACACGTCAAAAGTGGCCCCCTCTTTTCACCCCCCTCCCCCCCCCCCCCCAACCTCCACAGCACCCCCCAAAAATAACAGAGCTTTCCAAACATCGGCTTTAAAAGCCGGATTTAATAGAAGGGTTGACTCGGTACAAAAGCCATGAGGCAGCCTGAACAACAGAGGGTAGACGAAAGTTTATTCACGAGAGCGGGGGTTATTGAACAACTCTATAAACAAAGTGATTAAATTTAACATGAAGCTCGATTTGAATTAACAGCAACACTGACTGCAACGAAAACCTCAGCATATGTAGCAGTAAAATATTACTACTACTACTACTACTACTACTACTACTACTACTAATCAATAATAATAATAATAATAAAATAAATAATAATAAGAATAATAATAAGATAATAATAATAATAAGGAACACTAGGCACGATCCCAATATCCCTGAAAAGGAATCTGAAAAACTAGAGGCTGAAGTAGGCTCCAGGACTCATGCAGAAGAGTGTGATCCTAGAGACGGAACACATAGTAAGAAAAGTGATGGATTCCTAAGGAGGCAGGATGCAACCCGGAACCCCACACTATAAATACCACCCAGTCGAATTAGAGGACTGTGATAGAGCAAAAAAAAAAAAATAAAATAATAATAATAAAGCTGTTTCAAGAGCATTTAATTTATATAGGATCTTCTCAATTCTTCTTATTATCTTTTTCTCATCAGCATGTAGCTGATATACCAGCTACATGCTGATGAGAAAAAGATAATAAGAAGTATTGAGAAGATGCTATATAAATTAAATCCCGTTGAAACAGCTGTAATATTCAATGCTATACTGCCCTCAGAGAAGGCCTCCTCCCCAATAATAATAATAATAATAATAATAATAATAATAATAATAATAATAATAATAATATAATAATAAAATTCAGTGAAACTTCATTTTAATAACAGCACAACCTCCACAACCCAAATTTTTATACTTGCATCTTTCGCAGGGTTGTTATTTAATTGAAGCACAAAACGAAGCTTACTAACTAAATAAACAACTCCATTCAAGGGAAAATGCAACGCATTACTACACTAATAATCTCTTCTTCTTGCATTTTAATACTATCTTTTATCTATTTATCTATTTATTAATATTTTTCCTCTTTTCTGAAAGATGGGATCTCATCTTTCTGCATTTCACTTCCTCCTTAATTCTTCCCAATGAACACAATAATATTCTTTGGAAGCTTCAATTTCAAGTCAGTGGCCCCTTTGGTGGCTTTTGTTCCGTATGAAAGTACGCTTCAAAAACTTAAAAACTTAATAATAATAATAATAATAATAATAATAATAATAATAATAATAATAATAATAATAATAATAATAATAAGCCAAAAGAGCTTTTCCATGATAAGCAGTAAATTATAAGTAAAAATGTACAATACAAATTTACTACTAATACATTTCAAAGAGCCTTGCACATAAAAGTAGTGTTCAAGTGAATTCAATCACCAACAAGTCAAAAATGCGCCGAGACGAAGTTTCTTCGGCGCAATCGACTTTTCTGTCTAGTGGGGCCTCAGCCACGACCCATGTAACTCAGCCACGGTCCGGTGGTGGCATATGTTGTCGGTACGTATAGCGCTGCCAGGAGCATGATTATGGCTAACTTAACCTTAAATGAAATAAAAAAAAACTACTGAGGCTAGAGGGCTGCAATTTGGTATGTTTGATGGTTGGAGGATGGATAATCTATATACCAATCTGCAGCCCTCTACCCTCAGTAGTTTTTAAGATCTGAGGGCGGACGGGCAGACAAAGCCAGCACCATGGTTTTCTTTTACGGAACTAAAAAGCCTGATTTGGTAGGGAAAGGGATCTATTCTTAATAAAACAGAAAAAAATGTGAGTCGCACATACTACAGTAAATATGCTCACGGCTTTTGCTCTGAAATTCTGTCACGAATTTATAGTTTATCAAGAGCAGGGAGTCAACGACATATGCTAAAACAGATCTTCTTTCGCATGAAGTAAATTATGCATAAACAGACATAACTAATGTTTTATCCCTGTCACTCCTAAAAGGAATTAATATTTGAGGATCTTACTGTCATACATTGCATCCGAATGCAAAGGTGGAATGAGTAATATTCTAAGTTAATCCTATCCTAGGCGAGCGTTGATAAGGAGAGCATTGAATGAAACAAGCTTTACCTACGAAACCACACAGGTATACACATACCTACAGAAACACACACACACATACACAAACACAACCACACACACACACACACACATATATATAATACAGGGTGTCCATAAAATCCCAGTACCATTACAATCAATAAATGCTTGTAATTGTACTGGGACCTTATGGACACCCTGTATAACAAGAAATCTGTGATACCTCTTTCCAATACTCACGAACTTAATGGCGCAACAACAAAGTACACGTAAGAAATACATCTGAAACGAAAACAACGCATCATAACCCACACACCCAGTGTAAGTGTAAGGTCGGAACTCTTTCCATTGCTTCAAACTGAAGGAGGTTGTGTGAAACGGCACAAATTAGGAAGGTATCAGGTTTCAGCCCTGTCCCACGGGATGGCAGAAGGGCTCTTTCTCAAAATGAAACACAAGTTCAAGTACCGTAGTGCCGACACAGACCGTGTGTGTGGAACCTTAGGGCCATTTTTTAAAGGGCATAACAGGAGTAAGTCTCTCTCTCTCTCTCTCTCTCTCTCTCTCTCTCTCTCTCTCTCTCTCTCTCTCTTTATGTAGAATCTACTGGTCTTTTTTATTTACCTCGTCGTGATTATGGTATCGCGGGTTCGTTTTCCGCTACCGGACATCATGATTTCTTTCAAATTTCTTCAAAGTTGGATCTCAAGGCTTTGTAGTGACAAGCGTATCCAGAAAAGAGCAAAGAATGGGAGAAGTTAAGAGGGCATTGTTCACATTTATATATATATATATATATATATATATATATATATATATATATATATATATATGCTACATACATACAATACATACATACACACATATATGTATACAATATATTCATGTGTATGTATATGTTTGTGTGCACCATCAAACACGACAAATGTAATAAAGCTAAAATTGGAACTTGAAAAAAAAAATTGAAAAAAAAGTTCAAAAGAAAATAGCTTTTACAAACGCCAACATTTCGAATAGAATTTATCACCTCTAAAAGCGAGCATTCAATTATAACCGGAGATTTTCCAAATATGGTCGGCTCTAGAAAAAATAACCCGGAAAAATGCATTTCCACATTCACCTATTAACTTCTGAATGACATCTAAAAAAAACTCAGTGCAAATAAATAGTATAAAATAGTTGGGAAAAACATCTCTGTATTTATAGGGAAAATATTCTTTAAATACCATTGAAAACGAAGGAAGACTTAAGAGAATGTTTGTGTAAATATTTGTTAGCTTAAATAATATCCAAATACAAATTAAAACGAAGACTTTGAGAATATTCGTGTAAATAATTGCTAGAGTAAATAATATTCAAATACCAATTTAAACGAATGAATACTTAGAGAATATTAGCGTAAATATATTTTAGTGTAATTAATATTCAAATACTAATTAAAACTACTGAAGACTTAGAGAATATTAGTGTAAATATTCTTTATGGTTAATAATATTAATCTTCAAATACCACTTAAAACGACCGAAGACTAAGTGAATATTTATTTTTGTAAGTATTTTTAAAGTAAATAATATTCCAATACAAATTTAAACGAAGGAAAACTTATGAGAATATTTCTGAAAATATTAAACGAATGAAAACTTACAAGAATATTTCTGTAAATATTCTTTAGGATAAATAATATTAATAAAATAATTCAAACGAATAAAAACTTAGAGAATACTCTTGTAAATATTCTTTAAAGTAAATAATATTCAAATACCACATAAAACGAACGAAGGCGTAGAGAGTATTTATGTAAATATTTTTAGGGTAAATAATAATCAAATATATACCAATTAAACCTACTAAAGACTTAGAGAATTTTAGTGTAAATATTCTTTATGGCTAATAATATTAATATTCAAATACCGCTTAAAACGACCGAAGACTTAGAAAATATTTATGTAAATAATTTTTACAGTCAATAATATTCAAATACCAATTAAAACTACTGAGGACTAAAGAGAAAATTAGTGTAAATATTCTTTATGGTTAATAATATTCAAATACCACTTAAAACGACCGAAGACTTAAGAGAGTATTTATGTAAATATTTTTGGGGGCAAATAATATTCAAAAACCAATTTAAACGATTGAAAACTCACAGAGTATTTGTTTAAATATTTGCTTTTTAGGGTTCTTGTTTGAGAAAAAGCTAATGCAGATTTGAACAGTCGACTATCTCTGAAACCCGAGTGAGTATATATTATAAATAGCCCGAAGGATCCCTGAAGGATCCCTGAAGGATCCACCATAAATCCCAAATACTCAATGCCGGTATTTACGACCCACTGAACATCGACATTACGAGACGAACTCAAACTCGTCAAATTCTTTAAGTACACGTTGAGGAAATTGATGTTTCTCAAGTTAATAAGTTGGTGTTCCTAAGTAGATAAGAGGTTTTTGTGGATACTTGGGGCTTATCAATCATTTGCCTTATTTTCACTGACGTTTATTTCGCTTCAATTTTATTCGTGTTTATATTCCAGTTGTTTGTTTTATGTTATTTTTTTCTATTTAATTTCATTTTCAAACGACACACACAAACAAATATATATATATATTATATATATATATATATATATATATATATATATATATATATATATATATATATATATATATATATACGTATATATCATATATATTAAATATATATCAGTACATATCTATGTATATAATATTATATATAATATATTATTATATATATATATATATATATAGATAGTATATATAATATATATAAATATACATATATATTATATATGTCTATAAATATGTATATATAATATATATATATATATATAATATATATATGTGTGTGTGTGTGTAAATATATATATATATATATATATATATAATCTATATTATATATATATTAATTATATATATACTATATATCATATGTAATATAGATATGTATATATAAACCACACACATAAATACATAAACCACAATAAACAAACATTCGCAACAAACAGACCCACAAACACATAATAAAAGTCCTCCAGAACTCACACAAAAAACAATTCTACAAAACTAGAGACTTCGTAAGAGAGAACCTTCTCGTAAAGTTGGTCTGATAATGGCGATTTTTACCTCGTCTATTTCAACCAACGATCCAGGCCTCTAACTTCTCCCATTCGTTTGATCTAAAAAATGGGCGGTGTTGCCGGAGATAAAAATGCCGGTTCTTCCGTCCAGGAAGTGTGGGTGTTTTCCGCCCAAGATGGGTGGTTTCTAGAAGATAAATAAATCTATTAGTCCGTATTGAAATACAGCAATATACTGTCCAAATTAATTATATTTTGTCTATTTATTTATTAATTAATTTTTTTCTAAAACATTATCCTCTGTAATTTCTTTTAGAATGAACATCATATTCTTAGGAAGCTTGGATTTCAAGTTAATGGTCCCTATGGGCCTCTTCCATATGAATAAGGTTTATCTTGTAAATAATAATAATAATAATAATAATAATAATAATAATAATAATAATAATAATAATATAATAATAATTTTGCTTATTAATTAATATCCGAGTAAGTATAGCAGTCAGCTATAAACATAACAGGTATTTCCATTATATACAAAGAACTAACCATGATAGCAGCGAGAGAGAGAGAGAGAGAGAGAGAGAGAGAGAGAGAGAGAGAGAGAGAGAGAGAGAGAGCAGCGTACAAAGTTTTCATCACTAGAAAAGTAATTTCTCTTTCATGGAGCCTGAATGAGATCTTATTGGACCTGTGTATACACACTGGCAAGTATATTGTCCTTTTGGTAGGTTATAAATGCGCTCTCTCTCTCTCTCTCTCTCTCTCTCTCTCTCTCTCTCTCAAGATGAAATTATTCAGCTTATTTGTTTGACTACATAATTCCGTTTCATAAGCACGTGCAGTTTTGATTTCTGCTGTGGAAGACGTAATAACTGAGGGATTCAGCGCTTTCATACAATGGTTGCTATTAACATATTCTATCACTTTCATCAGAAATCTTTGTTTTACAATAATTAGCCTATACTTTCATATCGTCACCTTGTCTTGCGTTGAGGAAGGAAGCCCAAAATTCATAAAAAAATAAAAAAAAAATTAAAAATGCTAAAAAAAAATTTTTCTAAAAAAAATTCTAAAAATCTAAAAAAAAAAAAAAAAAAAAAAAAAAAAAAAAAATTCAAAGAACGCAACGAAAACATAGCTAAATTTGTGCCAGCCTTTGGGCCTCATAAGACAGTTGGGTCCTTATCACTCTACTTCCTGACAAATAAAGATAAGACAATGTATCTAATTGATCACCTATAACATATTTCCCTACCACACGTGACTCATAGGCCGCCTCGATTCAGGAATAGAATCTCCTTGTAAAGTAACAAGGCGTGCGCCGACCTCCAGCTTGCTCGGGAGCGTGCTTAAAATCTACGGTCAAATAGCGCGTTGTTTCACCAACGATAATTTAAATAAATACGCTATTATATGTGTTATTAGAAATAATTGTTCTGTACTGTTTAACATGAATATGATTTATTTTCTTATTTTTTCATTTTAATAAATAAATCATAAATCTCCTATCCTAAAATTCCTGTATCTTTAACTCAACACGAAACGCCCTTTTTCAGAACTTTTTAGGCTTTTCCAAAGGACTTTCCTATAAACTCCCCTGTCCCCCCCCCAACAACAACAACAAGAAAAAAAATTGCAAGAACAACAACAACATCAAGAACAATAACAACAACAAAGTAGTTTGAAGGCTTACTCCCCGAGAAAGCAAAATTCGTCGAGGAGACCGAATCGACTCCGGAAGAGAATCAAAATAAAAAAAATAAAAAAAAAAGGCGAGCGAACCCGAGTTCGCTGTCAGTCAAATATGAAAAGACAGGAGCACAGACAGACAGACAGACAGACAGACGGACAGACAGACAGACCGGCCGTTCTCCTCCGGACTGAACGAGATATAATTCGAAACCGTCATTACGAACGGCTGATAAAACTGACATCTTAAATTCTGCGGCTGCCATGCACACACAGACAGACGCCATCTGCGGCTAATTATCATATTCACGCTGGTCTCTCTGACTGGGGATGGGAGCATAGGGGGTTGGGGGGATTGTAGTCGATCCCTAGGAGCCGGTGAATAGCCTCAGATTGGATTCCTTTTGCTCCTTCGAGATGTGCTTATAAATAAGAACAGCTTTTATGTAAGCAACTCAGAATGTTTTGATAAGACAGTTTCTATATAAGTAACTCAGAATGCATTGATAAGAGTTTATACGTAAGCGTGTGTATGTGTACGTGTGTTCTAGCAAGTGTGCACGCATTTCAACTGTAGAACTCAAACGGTGGCAAGAACAAAGGATAGCAGGATATCAACTTCCATATGCAATCATTTAGAATGATAAGGAATCATATACGACACGTATAATGGCCATTTCAAAGCCTTCCTTTTACCCGATTCAGCAAACTCCTGCTCTCCCTTGCAGCCAAAAATCCTACGAATGATTCCTCTAATATCCTGTAGGAGGCTGCTAACAATTGGGTTTTTAATCCTAAAGTTGACTTGTGCATCTTTCAAGAGGCGACTAATATCACTTCCTTCAGTCGGGGTAAGCGGGTCTGGGCAGGATGCAAACTCAAGATATACGTATGTCCTGCGACTTATGTACAAAACTATTATTAAAATATATTTTATTACTATTTTAACAGAGAATAATATAAATCATTTTACACGGTTTTCATGGAATAAAATAACTCCAAGATACTTATCTCAGTAATGATTTATTTCTATGATATTTAACCATAAGCCGAATCCAACATGGCGAGACTTGCATATTAAAGAAAACTTCACTACATAAAAGGGCAGACAAGAATGGAGATACCAACTAAAGGATATGGAAATGAGAAAACAACGATAAAGGAAAACAATAAGAATAGATAAGTATCAAGGGTCAGGAGGCCAAAACCTTGGACCGAGGAAACAGTCGAGCAAATAAAAAAAGTTCGGTGAATTTATCTCTCTTCTGACGTTAACTGAGACCAAGGAAGACCTTTTCTTCCTCAGTGACCAGGGTATTTGTGACGCTAGATATCTCAGTCAAGGGGGTCAATGATTTGCTTTGAATATGTCAAAAGACAGCAAGAAATGCATCTATTTTCTGCTGTCCTTTTCCTTCCACGATATTGAGTAACAGAGGTATAATATTTCATATACAATCGTCTTCTATTCCAAAAAACTCTAGTGATGCACTCCTCACAATTTGTCAACATATTTGTCAACATATGTATTGATGTGACCTTTACAAACCACTGAGCTTCGTACAAATAGAACCTTTCCACTTTGTGAGCTGATTGCAAAAATATCTTCTGTGTTATATAGTTCCAAGGAACAAAGTCATTCTTACTGTGCTCCCTGTACAAAATCTTCCACGTCATTTAATTTCAGAGAATAGTTCCTTTCTTACTAAGCTTCTCGACACCACAGAACTTTAAATCAATCAATCTTATTTAGCACCAAATAAAAAAACCTTAATTAGTACCACATAAAAATAAAAATATCTATGTTCCCACATTCTTGATGTCCATATCCCTCGTTCCATTATGCAAATATTATAGACACAGAAACAATTCCAGCAGGAGAAATCGACGAAAACCCTGGAAATTCCAGTCCCGATAACCAACCCGATTTCCAGACACCTCATCACTGGCGCCAATCTCCCAATTTATTTTCATAAAGGTGATGGCTACATGCCCTTATGGATCCACGAAAGGTGATGGATCCCTTCTTTAATGGATCCTCGTTCGGTCTCGAGAGCAGCGGCTTTAAAAAAAAAAAAAATTGGCCGCAATCTGGACCCTTTGTCAGGATACCCTATTCATCTTCCATTTGTCACTGGTCAAAACTTTATTATTTTTTCCTTTTTTTTAAGTCCATTCGACGGACAGATTCATTTATCATTAACGAACGGCCATTTTTTCATCAGAAACGACCTGCCGTCGCAATAACAATGGTCACAGACGGATAAACTACATTATTTCACCATATCAAAACTTTATCTTTTTTTCTTTTCATTTTTTTTAACTCCATTCGAAGGATTTAACATTTAACATTAACGAACTGGCATCGCAAAAACGATGGTCACACACGGATGAAATACATTATTTACTGGCATAAATTACTATACGACAAAGCAAAAAGTCGAAAAATCAAGATACCATTTTTCTATTACAACATACTGGCATCTCAATGACTATAGTCACGGACGCACGAAACACACTATTTATTGATTTAAATTACAATAAATAAATAAATAAACAATAAATAAATAAATAAATAAATAAATAAATAAAAAATAAAAAATAAAAAAAAAAAATTCATTCACCTCTCCTAAGGTAATACTATCCACAGAAATGCAAGTTCTCGATATAACAACTTTCGGGTATTCCAGATCACTTGGGAGCATCGAAGCATTAAACTTCAGTCCACTGTGAAATGAAACACGACATCAAGTGAATTCCTCGTCAAGGACTCTGATGTTATCGAAAGGGTTTAGGACTGAACGGAAAAGCGAAAGTTCTCAACGAAAAATGAGTGAGTCTACTACTATTAATACTGCTACTATCACTGCTGCTACGATACTAATAATAATAATAATAATAATAATAATTAATAATAATAATAATAATAATAATAATAATAATAATAATAGTGTACTTAGGAAGCAGACCCTCTCTCAAGCATACTTTTAATAAATAATTAATAATAATAATAATAATAATAATAATAATATTAATATAATAATAATAATAATATAAATATTATTATTATTATTATTATTATTATTATTGTTATACAATTCCAAAGTTATCTAAATGTATATATACATAATAATGGATTTGTTCCCCATTTCAATACTCATGCTACTATGAGTATTTAATAATAATAATAATAATAATAATAATAATAATAATAATAAATTCTTCATCCTCAATAATAATAATAATAATAATAATAATAATAATAATAATAATAATAATAATAATAATAATAATAATAACAACAAATTCCTCATCCTCCAAGAGTGTCCCACATCTGTGGAGGGTGTCAAGTGACAAGCATCAACGAGGCTCCATCACTCACAGACACCTCTCTGGAAAACACAGTTTTGTCACACTTTGCACTCCAGGTGTGGAAGCTGTCCAACTCGAATTTTGGGGCAGGGTCCTAACACTAAACAGAGCACTACGCGGGGCTAAGAGCATCCCCGATATGAGAGAGAGAGAGAGAGAGAGAGAGAGAGAGAGAGAGAGAGAGAGAGAAAGGAAAACTGACCGCATTGTACACGACATAGGCGTGTAATATTCAAAACTATTATTTCACGGGGTATTATTCAAGTATGATATCTGCAACGCCAAACAACACGTAACCAATCGATTAACAAACGGATAAAAAGACATGTGAACTAAAAAACAAATAAACAAATAAATAAAATAAAAGCTAAATAAAAAAAACAAAAACTCAAACTGGGCTATCCAACAAATGCAGCCCAACAATACAATGAGTTACGCCCCCCAAAAGGAATCGCTCCCAAACGCTGAGGGCGATAGCATCTCCCTTGAAGGATCTCGGAGCATCTTCAAATAAAGGATTAAATCCATCAATTCCTACCTCCTCCCCCATCCTTCTCTCAGTATACTCCCCATCCCATAAACGGAGGGGAGAACTCCATCTACAAGCTATCTGGGAGAGATAAAGCAGCAGGTACAAACACAGACGGTGATAAAAACGCTTTCAGGGCGAAACTTCTGACCGAGACGAGATGCTGTGGCAGACCGCGGGTCCGGCCACCACCATCCAGCGCAACGTAGTAAACACACAGGCTATTAAAAGCCAATGAAGGCACCATTAAGAAACTTACCTTATTTGCCACCTTGGTCGAGATAAGGGCAGACGGGATGAGCCGCCCGAAGGAGCGATAAAGCCTCCTGAAGGAGTTGACGACGAAGGGAAGAAAGATGCACGTACGCTCGATTGGATAAGTCAGAATGAGGACATGCTGAGAAATGAAGGCGTTTACTTCACATTCTAAAGGAATGTGAGGAATTGCAGATCGATTCTTACCTTGTTTGACGGCGCCCAGCACTTTCTAATCGTTGACCTGACTTAAACGATTTTGCTTACCTGAAAGAAAAGAGAAAACAAGGAATTAAATTAGCTCGGGATAATCAAGAACACACGGACAATGGTTTTGCTATTACTCATATTGAAAGATATTTGAGTTAATATTAATATTGCCACTAATAATTGACGATTCTTCTGTTACCAACAAAATCATTTTAATGACGATAAATTCCATCTGAAAAATACATTTAAATAACTAAGATATAGAAGCCTCATAGATTGGAAATACAGAGGATGGAAACTGTTCATTAATAGTAACTATATATCACTTGAAAATATGCACTGTTTATTAATAGTAACTATATATATATATATATATATATATTATATATATATATATATATATATATATGTCACTTGAAAATATACTGTTTTAATTAATAGGAACTATATATCACTTGAAAAATATACACTGTTTATTAATAGGAACTATATATCACTTAAAAAATATACTGTTTATTAAATAGTAACTATATATCACTTGAAAATATACACTGTTTATTAATCGGAACTATATATCACTTGAAAATATACACCGTTTATTGATAGTAACTATATATCACTTGAAAATATACACTGTTTATTAATAGGAACTATATATCACTTGAAAATATACACTGTTTATTAATAGGAACTATATATCACTTGAAAATATACACTGTTTATTGATAGTAACTATATATCACTTGAAAATATACACTGTTTATTAATAGTAACTATATATCACTTGAAAATATACACTCCTTCTTAATCAACAACTTTCTTCCGACCACTTTCGCCAAAGATCAAAACCACTGACCGATAAACAGCACATTCCTCAAAGATAGGCCACCAACACTCATGCAATGAAGCATTTAACGCAAAAAAGATGGAACCGGCAAACCCAGATCAAGAACTCTACGGATCCAACACGTCCCCTTTTGCCTCTAAAAAAAACCCCTCTAGGTCACTCGAAATCATTTCCACAAATTAGCCCGCAATTACGGACGCTAAAAACGATTTGCCTCAAAAGGGGGAGCCATACAAAGAGAAGGGAAGCATAATGGATCATGGTGCTTCGTCAAGAGAGAGAGAGAGAGAGAGAGAGAGGAGGAGAGAGAGACGAGACGAGAGAGAGAGAGAGAGAGAGAGAGAGAGAGAAGAGAAGGAGCGTATATCTCCCTCATCTCGGACACGTACGAAGCCAAAAGGATGAGGAACGCTGATAAGGATGGAGAAGGACGCAGACGAGATCCACCCACTGAAGGATCCAAAAAACTCCTTCGTCCAGATCCTTCCACCGTCCTTCGGGCCCTGGAGCATTTCAGCCATTATCCTATCATTAACGTGGTGGGGCATCGCCGATATTGTAGCAATGGGGGCATTTTAGATTTAAATGATAATTCGTATAATACAAGCTAAAATCGAGCATACCCCACTTTTTTTTTCTTTCATTTTTGCATATCTCAACCAGGAGTTGGAGAGATATAGAGTTCACCATAAGGGTAATCAGTCTGATTTTAAATATGCTAATTCTCTCTCTCTCTCTCTCTCTCTCTCTCTCAGATGCTCGGTGCAACTACCTTCCACGAACATCTAAAAAATGAAGGAATCTTGAGTCATAACTTTCACAGTGAGTAATGAAGAATTATGAAGAACAATAAAACGGATATTGTGCAAGGTTGCTTTACACCATAGAACAGCCTGAGTGTCAAAATACATTATATACATCTATACATACATTTAAAGTATACCGCAATCTAGATCGTAACAGCGTGTTTGAGCGCGCTACATCTCTAAAATAGATTGACAGAAACAGACAAAAAAATACACTTCTATTAAAACTTACTCGTTAATGAGCATTATACGAAGAAATGTGTCATCATTTTCAGCTGAACGCAAAATATGAAAAGTAAAATTGTGCTTGAAACAAAACGCGGGAAATCAATAAAAATCTCCTTTTTGCCTCGCAATAAAAATAAACCTTTATTAAATATATCAGAATAAACTAAACCAGAGCCAATCGTTTTCCGCTTGTCGGATAACGTCGGATAACGTCGGATAATCGTAAATGCAAATTATCTCTATGATTAAAAGATACATTAATGACAACGTTCACCTTCCACTGGAAAAGTTAGCAAGAACAAAAGACAATAATATCTGAATAATACATTTTTGTCTCACCCTCAGTTGAACAGATATAAATAACAGACTCCGCTGATAATCGTCCCAGGTGCGTTGCCCACAACTGCTTATGCAGGTGTAAGGATACCTGGCAACACCTGTAGTATTCCAAGCTATACCCTTCGGCCGTGAACTTGAAGTGAACTTAAGTGTTGGGGAAAGTATATAAATGTACAAATTGAAGCGTGTTCAAACGCCATTATAAGATTAGCTTTTTTTTTAATTCGCATATATTTAACGTAACACTAAGCATAGGGCATTAGAGGTAGAATATTTTGACTTTAAATGAATTACAAGAGGGTTCAAATAATCACCTAAAAAAAAA
>NC_087207.1:23282531-23287531 GCF_015104395.2 Macrobrachium nipponense | reverse complement strand
GGAATTCGTTACACCCGTCAAACCCCATCTTCCCAAATGAACACTGTAGAAATCTATAATCCTCTGAGTTCATGATTCCTCCTCCTCCTCCTCCTCCTCCTCCTCCTCCTCCTCTCCTCCTCCTCCTCCTCCTCTTTCTTCTTCTTCTCACGTAAAAGTCAAACTTTGGAACATCTGATTTAAGGAACTTTCCCACCCGTCGAATTTCAAACTTGGGAAATTCTCGCTTCTTCCGTTTTCCCTAACCCTCCTCCTCCTCCTCCTCCTCCTCCTCCTCCTCCTCCTCCTCCTCCTCCTCCTTTTTCTTCTTCTCACTTAAATGTCAAACTCTGGAACTTCTGATTTAAGGAACTTTTTACCTTCCTCGAATTTCAAACTTGGGAACTTCTCGCCTCTCTTCTGTTTTCGCTAACTTTTATTGTTGACTTCTATTCCTTCTGCCTCGTCTGCCTCTCTCCTCCCTCGCCTTCTCTCTTCTCCTCTTTCCCTACGAGACCACCTGGGCGACGGGCCACGGACAAATTTCGGATAAGGCCCGCTCTTCCGAGAGGGCCCTCCGCCCTTCGCCCCATCGCAGTGACCTGTCTATCTGATATATGGGGCAACATTTGAGGTTCATTTTCATTATGCCAATCATCATAAAGGGGGTCATAAATTCTGTTGGCAACTGGCGTCGAAGCAGACATGTCTTTTTATAGTTGCCGTCCATTAGGGGGGACTGTTGTTCGTTAAGCCTATATAAGGCTGATAAAGTTGCCATACATTTCCTCGGCTCTGATACGGCGAGAGGCATGTTACATTACAACCTCTGATGACTCATAAAGTGACCCTTATCCTGTGCTTTACAACTTATTATCCAGTGATTGTTATTACATGATCAGTATAAAAGGCTCCGGTGATTATCTATTGATTTTTACTCATAAAAACCATTATTGATGATTATTTTATAAGATCTGTATAAAAGGCACCACCAGTGATAATCTAATGAACGTTACGCAATGAAAAATAATTTACGAATATCTAAAATATATATATATATGAATATATATATATATATATATATATATATATATATATATATAATATATAATATAATATATATATATTAATCAGTATAAAAAACCCCGTGATCGCCTAATAATCTTTACACAATAAAACAAATAATTGATGATCACTTACTAAAAGATCTATATATAAAAGACACCGGAAAAGACAATTTACAATTATTTATCATAAGATCTGAATAAATGACACCGGCAATCACTTATTACAATCTTCACACACTGAAAAAATAATAATTGGGGATTTTATTTATTTATTTTCATAAGACTAATGAAATAAAATCGACCACTCACAAGTGATCTCTATCATCTTATATTTGAGACCGGAACTAAAACTGATAATTTAAAAAAATTCCCACTGCGTCTTTCCTACTTCAAAAAGGTCTCGGATCACCACCGTCTTAGGAAACAGCAGATGTAATAGGCCTTAAAAAAAAAACAGTACTGAAATTCTTCAAGAGGACATAAACGTTATCAGCAAAGTTGTAAAATGAAATGAAAAGGCCTTTTTGATGTGAGTTCAAAAACTCCGACGTTATAACGGATTAACAAAACCAACTGGGAGAGAGAGAGAGAGAGAGAGAGAGAGAGAGAGAATGGGGGGAGGGGATTTGTAACCCAGAAATAGATGCTGTAAACGGTCCTAAAATCTACGTGATTTTTAATGGTGCGACAACAACCGGCCCCCCCACCCCCCCCCCCCCCACAAATCCTCCTTTCACCCCCGGGAACGAGGAGGGGGGGGGGGGGGGGGGATAAAAAAACAGATGCTGTAAACGGTCCTAAAATCTATGCTATTTCTTAAAGTGAGACAACCCCCCCCCCCAACAACCCTCCTCCCACCAACAACCCCCGGAAGGAGGTTGGGGGGGAGGGGAATACCAGCATTATATGCTCTTCAGGTGCAACCATCATTTCAATTTATTTGTTTGCTTAAGGAGAAAGACAGACAGACAGACAGAATCAACAACAAATCCATGTATGTGTGGGAAGGGGGGGGGGGGGGGGGGGGGGGGGGATACCAGCATTATATGCTCTTCAGGTGCAACCATCATTTCACAATCCAAATAAAAGGTTTCTGCTTAACGGAAAAGAACAAGTCGAGCCGTCAGAGACCTGGACGATCGAACCGTGAATACAAAACAAATTGTCTCCCTTTTTATCGGGCCAACATCGGCGCCGTCAGCATCCAACACAATCCATCACAGCAACAGATAGAGGAATGTTTTATGGAAATCTAAATGTTAGGTCCACGGGCGTGGTGAGATACAAGGTTGGGGGGGGATAGATAGGGGAAGACGTGGGATGCATTAAATGAAGGGAATTGGTGATAAAGCCTCGAATTAATAAAATGTTTTAAAATCGACGAATTGGTGATAAAAACCTCTAATCAATAAAATGAAAAAAATCGACGAAATGATAAAAACTCGTTTTAATAAAATAAAAAATCGACGAATTGGTGATAAAAACCTCGAATCAATAAAGTTTAAAAAATCGACGAATTGCTGATAAAAATTTCAAATCAATAAAATAAACAAATCGACGAAATGGTGATAAAAACCTCGAATTAATAAAATAAAAAAACTCGAAGAATTGATGATAAAAATCTCGAATCAATAGTTTAAAAAATCGGCAAATTGGTGATAAAAACTAGAATTAATAAAATAAAAAAAAACTTGACGGATTGATGATAAATATTCGAATCAATAAAATAACAAAAAAACTAGACGAATTGGTGATGAAAACCTCGAACTAATAAAAAAAAAATTCGATGCATTAGTGATAAAAACTCCCGTTAATAAAATAAACAAAATCGACGATTTGGTGATAAAAACCTCGAATCAATAAATAAAAAAACTCAACGAATTGATTATAAAACCTCTTTTTAATAAATTAAAAACCGACGAATTGGTGACAAACCTCGAATTAAAAAAAAAATCGAATTAATATTCGTCTGGACGGACACCGATACGGAGATTCCAGCATCTGAAGAAGACGTTCCAGACCAAACATTTCTTCGAGCGAATCAAGACTGTGAAAGACACCGACAAGGAAGCAAGACAAACAAATCTGGCAGACATGTGGACGCTTTTTGCTTTGACGAAAATCATTATTCTTGTGGATTGGTAATAAGTAGACATGCAGTTTTAGTGCGGAGTATTTCCAGTTGACCAACATCATCGCCTGATATTATTATAATTTAAAAATTCCTCATAGTAGCACGAGTCTTCAAATGGAGAAACAAATCCACAGTTATGTAAATGTACATATATTTAAATTTAAAAACAGCAAGGATAGCTTTCGGGAATCTGTTTGGTTACCCTTATCAATCCTGTGGACTTGTTTCTCCATTATTATTATTATTATCATTATTATTACTATTATTACTATTAAACCTCTGAATATACCCTATGCCCCTATACAATATGCCCTGCGCCACCAAGACGGTAATAAACAAAGACTCAAGTGCTCATATTCAATTTTAAGAAAAACGGTATTGCCATAAAAAAAGACAGTAAACACTACATCTGCAACATTGCCCTAAGCCGTAAGGACAGCTCCAGTGGACAGAGAGAGAGAGAGAGAGAGAGAGAGAGAGAGAGAGAGAGAGAGAGAGAGAGAGAGAGAGAGAGTTACAAGGTTCAGGATGTCTCAAAGACTTGTTAGTCCATCCTAAGAGGAGACATCGTGTGCTCACTTATCTCTAGGAGCAGGTTTTGCTGTTCATTCACAGTGTCCTCCTGATGATTCTGACGAGAGAGAGAGAGAGAGAGAGGAGAGAGAGAGAGAGAGAGAGAGATGAAACATCCATCCAATTAAAGGCCGCTCGAACATGAATCGTCCACACGAACCATTTTTAGGTGGGAAAATCGAGCATCAGACGATTGCTTAACTGGTAAGGAAAGGTCAATGAGTGGGAGAGGAGGTAGGAGGAGGAGGAGGAGGAGGAGGAGGAGGAGGAGGGGGAAGAGGAGAATTATTTGTGTTTCACTTAAACTTTCCTACCTCCCTCGAGAGAGAGAGAGAATATATACCCATACAATGCCAGCACATTACTGCAGAAAAGGAAACCATCTGAGAGAGAGAGAGAGGAGAGAGAGAGAGAGAGAGAATATATCCATACAATGGCATGCAAATAAAAGGAAACCATCTGGACGAGGAAAAGGAAAGATAGAGAGACTGAGAGAGAGAGAGAGAGAGGAGAGAGAGTGCGTTTTTTTTTTTATGGGTTTTTTTCCACGCACAGAAGACGGCGGCGAGTGGGGGACTCCCGCTGACACCCCAGCCCCGCCCCCCTCCTCCTCGCAAAGGGTAGATGTCAATCATGAGCGAGTGGCAGAACGCGAGAGAGCAATGAATCACAAATCACATTTAGGGAGACATCTGTCTCATCCTCGAGATCATTCGTACCCCTTGCTCGTCATTGGCTATGATTCTTTCCTCGAGACATTTCGTCCCTTTCGCTCGTCGCAGGTTCATTTGTTTTTGTTTTTGTTTGCGAGGGACCGTTCTCTGCTAAGTCTTGATTTTCTTCGCTGTTATGTTCCTTAGATTTTTTTCAAAGTCAATATTGCTCTTCTAAATGTCAATCAGTCTGGCTGGGAAGGTGTATGTCCTCTTTAAGTAACATTTAGTATTTTCAACCTCCAGCCAGACAGCCAGAGAGAGAGAGAGAGAGAGAGAGAGAGAGAGATTTAGAGAGAGAGAGAGAGAAGCCTTTCATAGCTAGAGCTGACATAACTGTGCTTGAGCTGAAAACAGAGAGAGAGAGAGGAGAGAGAGAGAGGAAGAGAGAGGAAGAGGAGGAGAAGAGAAGAGACTTTCATAGCCAGAGCTGACCAATCAACCAATCACAAAACTGAGACGAACGAAAGAAAAAGAAAAAAATACGTATATAATAAAAACTGAAAAAAAAAAAAGAGAAGAGGTCCCCCCCAC
>NC_087207.1:23235031-23277531 GCF_015104395.2 Macrobrachium nipponense | reverse complement strand
TCACAAGTAGTGTGCACAACCGTCCCTACTTAAAAGACGCGATTCAGGGGGTACTCCGGAAATAACAAACGTAAGAAGAAGAAGATGGGTTAAGGAGAGAGGTGGAACAGCTTGGATTAGCGAGAAAGATAAAGTATGTTGAGAGATATCCAAGGCGAGAAAATGTGTGTCAGACATGTTACCTGTGGAATTATATTAATTCTACCATCAAATAACGCACGAATAATGTTCGTCGTTTTAACTGTGGAATTATACTTTCATTATCAAATAACGCACGAAATTACGTCACAGATCCGCTGTCCTCCACGAAAATGCGCCCCCCAATAAAAAGAAAACCCCAAAAACCTTCCGAACGCTTTCAAAAATAGAACAAACAAATGCGTAAATAAATGCGATGTTGAGTCACAGGTGACAATGCGTAGGTATGGTCGTCTGCTACGGTCGTCGATTCTGATACTGAGGACGACACAGAATAATGATTCATAAATATGAAATTTATCAGCTTGATCGGAGAGACGACCAAATGGCTTAGCCTTGTTATGATCCGAGATAAGAGGACTAAGAATCAAGGACTTAAATCAAGGACTAAGAATGAAGGACTAGGACCAAGGATTAAGAATCAAAGGACTACAATAATAATCAATGGAATCAAGGACTAAAATCAATGACTGAATGACTAAGAATCAAGAGATCAGAATCAATGACTAAGAATGTAGGACTAAGAATCAAAGACTAGAATCAATGACTAAGAATGTAGGACTAAGAATCAAGAGATTAGAATCAAGAACTAAGAATCAAGACTAGAAATCAATGACTAAAAATGTAGGTCCAAGAATCAAGAGATCAGAATAATGGACTAAGAATGAAGGACTAGAATCAATGACTAAGAATGTAGGATCAAGAACTAAGAATCAAGGACTGGAATCAAGGACTAAGAATCAAGAAGTAGAATCTGGAATAAGAATCATCTATAACTGAGGAGTATCCAGAGCTCCTTAGAATCTTATAGCCCTAACGGTCAGTCTCTACCTTCGACCGACTGGACTATAGAGAGAGAGAGAGAGAGAGAGAGAGAGAGAGAGAGAGAGAGAGAGAGAGAGGAACAAAAGCCACTGAGGAGGGCATCCTTCGGGACACACAAAGGACGCCAAAGAAAGGTGGAGAGGATACCTTCAGCAGCGTCAGGCAGGCAGACGATGGGGGTCAGGGCATCCCCAAGACGCCTTGGACGCGCCTGTCTTCCTGGATCTCTTCTGTCCTCCTCCTCCTCCTCCTAAGACACAGCAGCGACTACTCTCTTTCCCTTCCTTTCATTACGGGTTCGTAAACAAACAAGGAGGAGCTGCATTGAAAGACTTCGTCTGCAACAGCGGGTCGCCCTCAAGAATAAAGTGCCCCTCTACCTTTGTAAGCAGCCTGTTTATTATCGCTGGGAAGAAAGAGTAACGGATTATAGTAAGTGCTCTCTCTCTCTCTCTCTCTCTCTCTCTCTCTCTCTCTCTCGAGCAGGGCGACACCGATGTACAGGGTGTCCATAAAGTCCCAGTATCATTCTGAGCCATAAATACTTGTAGCGGTACTGGGACTTTATGGACACCCCTCCACTATATACGGTTGCATTAAGGCTTCCTAGAAGCAATCGACATACACCCGAAACTCTTTGAGCAAATAAAATGCCAGCTCTCTCTCTCTCTCTCTCTCTCTCAAGCAAGACAACACCGAAATACTATTTGCGATTGCATAAAGGCTTCCTAGAAGCAATTGAGTGGTAAAATACACCTCTCTCTCTCTCTCGTTAGTAACCTAACACCGGAACTGCATCAAGGCTTCTTACAAGTAAGCTCAAGGTACTACTATGTGTCCGAAGGTACACAAACAATCGGTGTTCTCAATGAGAGCATGGCAGTTCCTTGAGAGCGAACTGATGGTAGTGTTCACACACGGATATAACAGAATCGGATTCATGGACCACGAACTTCCTTTAATGAGAGAGAGAGAGAGTTAATTCAAAATTGTTAAAATATGAGAGAGAGAGAGAGAGAGAGAGAGAGAGAGAGAGAGAGAGAGAGAGAGAGAGAATTCGAAATTCTGTTAAAACACGAGAGAGAGAGAGAGAATTCGAAATTCTGTTAAAATATGACAGAGATAGAGAGAGAGAAAGAGAGAGAGAGAGGGATCCCTCTAAATTCTAAAACTTAAACGTACAACCAATTTCACGTGTAATGCGTGCTAAGTAATGTGCTGAGAAACATCACAAATAACTAAAAACCTCATAATTGAATCATAAAATGAAGCCCCCTCTGGCACAATAACGCTGCTTAGCTGGCCTTATGCCATCACGGCCTCCTATTCCGATGACAATTTTAACGACTATCTTCAATAAATTTATATTTGGGTCATAACCATCCGCCGCACCCCCGCCCCCCGAATAATTGTACTTTTCATCCTTTTTTTAAAAAAATTTAAAAAAACAATTTACCAGTTTCATTTTGACAATGCAATAACCATATACAATTATAAGTAATTTTTTACGTCAAAAGTGCAAAATCAACAAATATAGTCATAATATTTTTTCATAATCAATATACTTAAATTTACTATGTATATACATACATACAGATACCCATATAGGATAAAATAGTCCAGTTTAACAAACTCGAAAAGAAAGCGACAATGAAATCTTGCTGTAATGATTCACAGATCTTCACCAACAAAGACATTAGGGCGTCAGAACAGCTGTGAAAGGGATCGAGCCCAAGTGTATTTAATAAACGAAATATGAAACCTTAATATTCTGTAAAATGTGGACTACGTATAATCCATACTACTTATACAGTGTATCATAACAAACAAATGAAGGGTGAGCTACTACACGCAGCCTGTTATCACAACACCAGAGGGAGAATGCAAAGGTGCCCTTTGCTGGCTATAGGTCGAGAGAGAGAGAGAGGGGCGTAGGACACCACCCATGCCAGCACCGCGTCTAGACAAGGATACGGACTGGGCGAGTGATAGGGGCCTTTTGGTGGGTGGGTGAAGGGGTGGGGAGAAATAAGAGATTACGAGGGAGATATGGGCGGGAGGAAGGGTAGTACGGGGTGCTACAAGGAGGCGTGCTCAGAACCCCTTTTGTTTGAGGCTTTTCGTCGGAGGCCTAACCCGGGCGGCCCCCAGCGCCCACTCCGCCCTTCTTCTCAGCCACATCTCTACGACACCGTGTAGGCCAACAATGGCTCCTAACAATACGATAACATCGAGGGAGTCCTCAGACCGGGTCGTTAATTATTTCACAAAATAAAAAACAAAATAAATAAAAAAAAGGGAATAGGCGACACAACACAGTGAGGGTAAAGATATAAAGAAAAAGAAAAAATAAAATTAGCAATATCTCCATGAAGTCGAGGACTATGCTATATTTATACGAAGAAAGAAAAATCACTCTGAATATACATGTGTCGTAATACTTAAAATTGATAAAACTGGTAAACACTGGGAAGCACAAACGAATACAGTTCAGAAACTATTACGAGCTGCTCTAAAAGGCCAGAAAAAAAAAAAGTTTACAAACTTTTCTACAGTTTACGCATAATCATTATTAGCAGAGAGAGAGAGAGAGAGAGAGAGAGAGAGAGAGAGAGAGAGAAACTTGACGTCTGCACAAATAAAACTGAGCATGGGACGAACATTAGCAAAGGTATAAATTCAATACATTTCCAGAAAGTATGTTACCATCGAACGATAAATTCTTAAGACGAATCGCAAATGTTTCTTTGGAGGACTGTAAGTACATTTTTTAATTATATAAAATGATTGACATTTAAGAAAAATGTGTTACTTTATCCTTATTAAAAATATCAATGGAATGATTTCAAATCCACAGGTAAAATGTCTGTGAAAATTTGATGTGGCCTCTATCATCATATACGGTTTTGTACCAAATGAAAAAAGTTTACTAAAGTAGCTTTGAACAAAGGCAAAAAAAGTTTTGCCATACAGATACATTTTAATTCATTCTGAAGATAACATTAAGAGATAATGAGTTTTTATTTATTCTACAACGTGCTAAAATGTAGGAATGATTCCGCTCAGCTTCAAGAATATAATTTCTCAGACGAGTTCGTTCAACAAAGGTATCTTTCTTCCCTTCACCCAACAAACCTTTCATCAGTCTGTGAGCTTTTCCCGTTCCATATCATTTCCTTATCCTCCCTTTATTCATTTTCAATGTCGAGATCGTTTCATTTCTCCCACCATCCACTTGTTGAATGCTACGTTTGCACTTGTAACTCCGAGCACTTTCTCCCACTCAGCCCAAGAGAGAGTTACAGATCTTTCAAGAGCACCTGAGACTTCAAATTCGTCATGGTTCGCTTTTCATTCATTAGGTCTGGATATGCATTACCAATTATCGTCTTCAAAGTTATTACGTGCTTCTAAAAAAAAACACTTATCTCCTTGATGAATAACCAGTTTAACATCACATCCATGTATGCATGCATACTTACCTACATGCATGCATACATACAGACATAAGTACATAGTAACATATACATCTAAATCTAACACTAAAATAATAACTTTCTGAATTAAAATACACACTTTATATATAAATACACACACACAGTAGATATATATATATATATACTATATATATATTATATATATATATATATAAATATATATATATATCTGTGTGTATGTTCTCTGTGTATACATTCGCGCACACATTCACAAGTACAAGCAGAGATTGATAAACAGATGCATATTCTCATACCCTGAACACTCCACCTTCAACGTGCAACACTGCAATAAGCTATACACAACTTCGTAGCTCAGGCCTCAACCCATAATAGCTTCTCCTACAGAAGGCAAAACCTGACGACGGCGGCGGCGCCACAAAAGAAGCGATTAGTAGCGAAACAGCAGCTGTATCGTGTGTCGTCATTACCCTTCGGACGTTTCGTCCCCCCCTAAATGACGAGGTGCAGAAAAATGGGAGCCCCTCATCCCGAAGGGGACCGGGGAAGAGCATCATCCATCGCCCTTCCCTCCTCCGGCGGGCGGACGGGAGGCCTTTTGTCCTCCTGAATAAGCCGATGACTAACGCTGGGAGAGGGGTGCAGGGTAGGGGGTTAGAGTAAAGAGAGAAAAAGAGAGAAACGGAGATTCGTTTGACAAGAGACGATAATGGACGGCAATTATGAGCACGTGCTTCGATGCGATCTCTCCGTTTGACCGATCGATATACGCAGTCGAAACCCGCACAGTGTTCGATCATCTGTTAAGATCGGGGGACGCGAATCGATAATTGTTGCACATGTTTCCCGCGAGTATTCGTAAGGTCTTTCGAATGGGACAATTCACGTTGAAACTCAATCCTGATACTAACATTAATTTCCAAAGAGCAGGAACAATAAAAAAAAAATTCACACATTTATCATTTATTAAGCTTGCAACGTTACTATAAACACTCGTTTTCTAGCGTCGAGTTGAATACTACTCAGTGTTCCAGGAGTTTTTATTTCTTTTTTTCACTAAAATGTAAAATCATTTGCCTATACAGTTGTGGAATCATCCGATCTCCCAATGTTTAAGCGATGAACAAATTCATTCTTTGGGGGGTGGGGGGAGGGTTCCACTAAAATGTAGAATAGTTTGCCTATATAGTTGTGGAATCATCTGATCTCCAAATGTTTTAGAAGAGAAGCAAATTCATTCCTGCTCTCTGCTTCTGCTGACGTCTCCTGAATTTCAAGTTATCGGTTTTATTTGTATCCCCTCATTCTTATTCATTATTCACCTTTTCCTATCACTTGCCTCCCTCTGGAGGCTGATTTCTCTTTGGAGTCCATTTGGTTTTATAACCTGTTGACTGTCTATAATGAGTTTCAGCTGAAGATTTAAAGAAAAAAAGATTTTTTTGAAAAAGCCACAAAATGAAGAAAGGATAAAAATCGAAAGGACTTCACTTCATCACCTCAAGAGCCTTTCAATAAGGGTCCTCATTCAACATCTCGGAAACTTATGTAAACAGATTCGTCAGCACCCATTCAATGAATTCGCACCGCTCAACGTAACTGGTGTGGAAAAAAAGGAGAAAAACATCCAAGTTGTGGATGTCATTTACCCCAGAGAACCCAGAGAGAGATCAGGGTAATAAACCAGGGCATCAACATAGGGTCCTGGTCTTTTATAGCTAACTCTTGTTCTCTTGCTTCTTCTCTCGTGGGGGGGGTGGGGGGGGGGGGGGGGGGGGGGGGGGGGGGGGGGTGGGGGGGTTTTGGGGGGGGGGGGAATAATGGCTGGAACTGCTGCAAGTCGACGGGGCAGTGAAATCTTACATTCGGGGATGACCAAATGCAGCATCCTGTTGCGACTACAAATCACAGCGGATTGGCCTGCGATAGAAAGTGCATAGTCTCTCTCTCTCTCTCTCTCTCTCTCTCTCTCTCTCTCTCTCTCTCACATCTCTCTCTTAAGAACAAATATAGAGAACAAGAACTAACAAAAACAAGAAGTCAGGCCAATTTACCAATTTACTAAGAGGTGCAAACCCCCCTCTCTCTCTCTCTCTCTCTCTCTCTCTCTCTCTACTCTCCTCCTCTCTCTCTCTCTCTCTCTCTCTATATATATATATATATATATATATATATTATATATATATTTATATATATTAATATATATATATGTATATATTATATATATACTATAGGCGGTTAAATTCCAGCAGACGCACAACAAAACGTTAATCACTTAAAAATAAAACCATCTTCTCTCTCTCTCTCTCTCTCTCTCTCTCTCTCACGCACACACACACACACACTTCATATTCATCCACACACACACACACACACAGAAGAGTACAAGAGAATGAAGCTGCTGCCGAGCTTCCACTAAAAAAAAAAAAAAAAAAAAAAAAAAAAAAAAAAAAAAAAAAAAAAAAAAAACGAACAAACAAATGAATAGATAATAGGAGAGAAGGTGGTCATCTCGAGAAAGTAGGAAGTAAGCCACATGCATATGAGGACTTTTAACACCACAGTAAATCACGTCAGGTAACAAAGATTGCATCATCTCTTTAAGAAATCTTCAGGGAGCCGCGTCTATCACTTACAAACACACACACACACACACACACACACACACACACACACGCATTTTATGGGAGTAAAGTGTGGACGCTGAATGCAAATTGAAGAGAGAAGATTGGAGCTGTAAGATGGATTTTGTTTTGTTTAGTTTGTTAAGTATTATAAAAGGAGTGAAAGGCCGAGAAATATGGAGATACGAAAAGGAGGTGGTAAAACGGATGGTTGAAAGAGATTTAAAATGGTTTGGTCATTTGGACAGAATGGAGGACGATAGATTAGCGAATGAAAGTTATCATTTGATAGTGTCAGAAAGGAGAGAGAGAGAGAGAGAGAGAGAGAGAGAGAGAGAGAGAGAGAGAGAGAGAGAAGGCATTAAATCTAGGAAAGGCCATACAGAGAGGAACTGTGCGTGGCGAGATGTGACGTGTAGTTGATGAGCTTCTGTGAAGGTGTATGAGCCAACTAATATTGCAGAAGTTTCCATCCTGGAGTCAATAACAAAGCTTGAATTTGGCTGTCATCTTTTTGCTTTTTTCACAGGAGCCATCTACACACAGTGGAAACAGCTTGATATTGAATACTTTATACATACATACATACATATATATCCAAATAGAAAAAGAACTGGATCTAGGCTTAGCATTTCCAGAGTGTGAAGAAATCGAGAAGTTCAGAGAGCAATGTGGTTATCAAAATGACATAGATACCTGGTAAAAATTGAATGGTAGATTCTGAATATATCTGCGCGTGTATGTGTGTAAAAAAATGAGCGATATAAGGAAATAAACACAGGGAAGTGTTGGATAGGCATACGTTAAGAACGTGAATTAAATACACTGCATAGGTTGTGAAGTGATCAAAGATGAATAAAAGGCTTCCATGAACAAAGGAAGTTGGTTGTAAAAAAAAAAATTATTGACCACAACTCAATAAGGCTAAAAAACAAGATTTTTCTATAACTTTTGCACGCAAAATTGAACGATATACAGTATGATTCAATACTACAACAATAAAAAATACAAAAACATAATTGACGGTAGTTTCATTCTTTCCTTTCCTCTACCTTCCTTCCCTCCAACCCTCCCCCCCTCCTCCGGCACCCGCCCACACCTTTAGATACTTTGGAGGGGAAACGTGAAGACTTAGGAGGGATGAAGTCGGCTTTTATCTTCCCAAACCAGATAAATGCAAAAAAGGGAGAGAGAGAGAGAGAGACGGAGAGAGAGAGAGAGAGCCACGCCTTTTTCCCTCCCGAACACATTCTTGCCGCAAAACCCACCGCCGCCCTTCGACGCGCTTTATTTATGGGCGGGGCCGTAGGGCCGATTCTCCTGACGACGAGACGTGCCGGCGTCGTCCTTAGGAACTTACCCTTAGGGAGATAAAAGTGTACAGAGAGAGAGAGAGAGAGAGAGAGAGAGAGAGAGAGAGAGAGAGAGAGAGAGAGAGGAATGATTAAAGGAATAGGGGAGATGCGGGAAGAATCGCTAAACTAATCAGTTCCGTCAATTAAAAATAATCAGCGGCGTGTTGCAAGGCATTGCAAAACCGCCGATTCGTTGCATCTGCTTTGCAGGCGGAAGTGGAATCCCTCGTTTTTTTTTTTTTTTTTTTTTTTTTTTTTTTTTTTTTTTTTTGGGGGGGGGGGGGGTTTTTTTTTTTTTTGGGAGGGGGGGGGGGGGGGGGGAGCGACAACCAGCTCGAAATTTCCAACAAGGCACCGATAGTAATCTGCAAATTTCAAGAAATATCACGTATTACTGTTTCAAAAGCACTTTTATTACGTTCTCTAATTATTGGGCCATTTGTCAATTGTCCAGCCGCATCGATAATATACTAGTTACGATACGTATTAAACACGAGTAAAACTAATTAGCAAAAACATGGTGCTTTTTTGCTTATAACGGAAATTTGCTGTATAGTCCTCTCGTGTTCGGCGGTTCAAGACCGTGAGACAACGAACGACCCATCAATTATAATTCCCCCTCGGTATACATATTATATAATATATTATTACCGAGGTAGAGCGAATTGGATATTAAACGACATTTTGCTGCTTAATGCTTATGTATGCATGGATGTAGGTATATATATATTTGCTTAATCTTATATATGTATGTATGTACTATATATATATATATATATATATATATATATATATATATATATATATATATATATATATATATATACACACACACACACATATAAGTCATATCACATTACCGTGATTCATATACATACATCGAGCTACAAATGTCCTTTAATATCTGATTCACACTACCTCGGAATTAATATATTTTCATATATGCTTAACCGAAGGGGAATTTTATTAGGCGATAATAGAATTGTCGTCGCCCATGCACGAATCTAGGACACCATACAAATCCAGGAACGTCAGTGAAGCTTTTACCCACTCCACCACCGCCTAATAAAATTCCCCTACGGTTAAGCATATGTGAAAATATATTAATTCCGAGGTATTGTAGCTCGATGTATATATACACACATATACATACTGACAGCCCGACTGAGCTGTTGAAGAATCCCCGTGAATCCTTGAAGCCTTTCACAATTTTCAATATTTAATATAAACTTTAATGTGGTTATGTCATTTGCTCCGTTTCAAGCCTGAGAGATTATGACTCGTGCAGGGTTGAGGCAATGGTGGTGACAACACTCCAAAAAGAGACAGTTCAGGACGTAACCCGGTTGAGGATTTCGTTGGACTTGAAGGCCATTATTATGAGAAAGAAACAGCTAATTATTTTGATGCTTTGATCGTCGATGGCGAGAGAGAGAGAGAGACCTTACCTTACCTTACAGACCTTACAGTTCGTTCGGGTTGCCCCAGGTCCCTCAGTGTGAGGCACCTCTAATGTCTACCAGAGAGTTGCTAGTACATCTTCCGGTATATTTTGCATCTTCCAATCTTGGATGGTCTGGGATGCAGTTTAGATATTTGTCGAGCTTATTCTTAAACACATCTACGCTCACTCCTGATATATTCCTCAGATGAGCTGGCAACGCATTGAATAGACGCTGCATTATCGATGCTGGTGCGTAGTGGATTAATGTCCTGTGTGCTTTCCTTATTTTTTCCTCTGGTATTGTTTTGGCACTATTAATCTACCTCTGCTTGCTCTTTCTGATATTTTTAGTTCCATGATATTTTCTGTTATTCCTTTATCTGTTTCCATGCTGAATTATCATGTAGCGTTCTCTTCTCCTTCTAGACTATATAATTGTTTGAATGATTGTAGTCTTTCCAGTAGTCAAGGTCCTTAACTTCTTCTTTATTCTAGCTGTAAAGGGACCTTTGTACACTCTCTATTTGTGCAATATCTTTTTGATAGTGTGGGTACCATATCATATTGCAATATTCAAGTGGACTACGAACATATGTTTTATAAAGCATAATCATGTGTTCAGCTTTTCTTGTTTTGAAGTCGCCGTAAACAACATTCCCATTTTTGCTTTACATTTTGCCAAAAGAATTGCTATTTGATCATTGCATACATGTTCCTATTCATCATCACACCAAGGTCTTTAACTGCTTCTTATTTGTGATTGTCCTCATTATTAGGTCCTATCTGCATATAGCTTTCCTTCTCTGTCTCCATAATTTATTGATTCAAATTTATCAGAGTTAAATACCATTCCTAGTTTTCTCTGCCCAACCAATCAATATACTATTTAAGGTCTCTTTGTAGAGCGTTCCTATCTTCATCACAAAGTAATTTCTCTACTTATTCTTGTGTCATCAGCGAAACTACTCACTACCGAATCCTTAACATTACTGTCTATGTCTTCAATCATAATAACAAACAGTATTGCAGCTAACACCGTACCTTGTGGCACACCGGATATTACCTTGGTTTCATCCGATTTCTCATCGTTTTGCAATACTATCTGTTTTCTGTTGTGTAAAAATTCTTTTAACCATCTTCCTATTTTATCTACGATATTGTGTTTTCTAATTTTCTTTGCTAATATATATGGTCTACTTTGTCAAAAGCTTTTGCAAAGTCTAGATAAACCACATCTGTTTTCATTTCCGCTTTTCATATTTTTGAATATGTTCTCACGGTGGACTAACAGTTGGGTTTGTGTACTTTTTCCGGTACGAAACCGTGTTGTCCTATATTAAACAAATTATTTTTTATTAAATGTTTCATAATATTTTTCTTCATTACCCTTTCATACACTTTCATAATATGTGATGTTAGACTCACAGGCCTACTTAATTACCTTGCCTCAAGTCTTGAATGCCACTTTTGAAAGTAGGGGTGATATATGCTAATTTGTGCTCATCATAAATCTTGCCTGTATCTACATTTGTCTTTAATAATATTGCAAGTGGCTTTGCGATAGAATGAACTACTTTCTTTAACAAAATAGCAGGGATTCCATCAGGCCTGCAGCAGCTCCATTTTTAATTTCATTAATTGCCCTGCACAATATCAGCTTCATTAATTTCTATGTCAGCTAGATATTCACTATTTTCGTCCCTTACTTCTATATCATTATCTTCATTATCTATTCTAGGGGTGAATTCTCTCTTATATCGTTCTGCCAGTATGTTGCAAATTTCCTTTTTTTCATTCGTTAATCTCCCTTCAATTCTCAGAGGGCCTATTTCTATTCTTCTATTCATCTTCTTCGCATATGAGTATAATAGTTTGGGGTTTTGCTTGATATTTAATAGGGTTTTTTCTTCCAATTCCCGTTTTTCATTTTCTTTTGATTGTATAATCTTTTGTTCTGACAGAGAGAGAGAGAGAGAGAGCGAGAGAGAGAGAGAGAGAAGAGACCCAGAGAAGAGAGAGAGAGTGTGTTAGGATGTCTCAAAGACTTGTTAGTCCATCCTTAGAGGAGACATCGTGTGCTCACTTATCCCTGGGAGCAGGTTTTACCGTTCATTCATCAGTGTCCCCCTAATGATTCTATCCAGCTTTCTTTTAAACTCTTCATCCACACTGTTGCTGTTGACAACTTCTGGTGGCAGTTTATTCCACTTGTCACATATCTTGTATGCGAAGAAGTTCCCGCAATGGTATGTGCTGTATCACTTCAGCTAGAGAGAGCAAAATCTGAAATTCTAATGAGAGAGAGAGAGAGAGAGAGAAGAGAGAGAGAGAGAGAGAGAGAGAGAGAGAGAGAGAGAGAAATGGGGGGGGGGGGGGGGGGGGGGGGGGGGGGGTTAGTGGAAACGGGGGGAATAAACTAAAACACGAATGGACTCATGTAGACACGTGACACGGAACATAATTACTTTACACACCATCAAAAAATTAGCATGACAGGACGTAGCAGGGGGGGAGAGAGGAAGAGTCACTTTGAAATAGTAACCAGAGGAACAACCGCGGCAAACAGAATTAAAAATGAACTGGGTGTCAAGCTTGGTCAAATGAAGCAAAAGAATATTTAACTTAATACTGGTGATGGACAAAAACATACGTAAAGAATCACCTGGAGGAAACTGACATTGGTCTCCAAGGTTAATTTTAACCTAATTCATTTTGCTAATTTGTGAGAGCAAAATTAAATTGTTCATATAAGCACATACGCTAAGTACAATAGAAATTTTTTGGGGAAAAATGCTTGTTTAGGAGAACTATTTTCGAACTAATAATTCACAAAATAAAAATGTGCATAAATATAGGAAAATCTCGGGACATATTCTACTTTAAAATCACCTAGCACCGATGACAAATACTATTCTTGGATGAATAAAAGAATGCTATAATTTGCTTGACAATTGCAACGTCAAAGCCAGCGCCTTCAATAACAATTTATGTACTGCATAGCGTCGGTTAAAAAAGAATAAGGCTATGAAAGAGAGAAGTAATACAATTGAAAGAAAGCAAGGAGAATAAAAATATAACAAGCGCGAAAAACAAATCAACAACATAAAATGAAATGTGAGAGAGAGAGAGAGAGAGAGAGAGAGAGAGAGAGAGAGAGAGAGAGAGAGAGCACGTATTGCTGGTCAGTGTGATTCAGGCGCCCCATATCTCAGGTTTATGTAGACGTTATCGTAATACCCTTCGACCAATGAGAGGCAAATGGAATTCTTTCATTAGCAGACCGAGAAGAGAGCACGAAAGAAAACGGACAATCCCCAACCCAAGAGTAGGCGGGACTCAAACAGGTTTGAAAGAGAATGTCTGTCTCCCCAGCCTTGTCCCATTTTCATATCGTGCATGACCTGGCAGTCCGTGTTATGAAGAACATGCCACGACATATCACGAAGTCTGACTGTGTGTGAGATACGCCTCCCTAGAGACTCAATGGGCCATTTCCTTTGCCCCGACGGGAATGACATTACTAGGGGTCAGAGGTGATCAGTGTTTGTCGTGATGGCAACTTGGCACTTGAGAAGGGAGGGGAATTAAGTGTCATTATCTCGGCGAAAAAGCTGGTATATACCATATATTTGGACTTCACTAAACAAATAAATAAATAAATAAATAAATAAATAAATAAATAAATAAATAAATATCAAACAATTGCTGAAAACTAAACTCCCAAATTACTGTAGTTAAAAAGCACTTTCAGCAAGCATTTCTTTTTTGTATACGGTGGCGGGGTTTATTTCAATAACAAAATGATTAATCATAAAGTAGCATAGTCGTTGAATTTCTTGAATTAATTATATAATTAAATCACTGTTGTTAGTAATGGCTGTTAAACCACATACTATTTTATTAACAGGGCATTCTAAGGTAGCGTAGAATACATAGTCAGCCTTTAAATGTACGTTTTCTCTTACCACTACCGTTCTCTATTTCAGAATAATAGGGTAGACTACGTTATTTTGAAGATACACTTTGCTGGTCCTTCAGGTGTTATATATGTGCCACCATTTCCAAACCTCTGTACATGAAATATATTTATTTGAAATTGATCGAATGAAAACTGATTTTGTTTTTGACACCACTGGATCAGTTTTACGTGAGCCGTTTCCAAGCACAAATATATTTTCTCTGATAAATAAATTGATACACTCGATCAGCGTAAGTCCCACAATATTAACGTAACTGATAACAAATAGTAAAAATGAATGAATAAATAAATACATAAATAACTTAATCTGGATAGCTAACAAATAGCTCTTACAAATCGCCATCTACGGATTTTAACAAAAAAGTCCGTATAGACGCAGCTCATTTTTCTTCTGTACAGTCACATCACTTGAGAAGATGAATTACTTTCCACGTATCAAAGGATCACCGCCTATCTACGATTTCCAAGAACATCACAACACCACATGTGGTTTCTAAGACATAAGATTTCGACATAGATTTTTCCTTAAGTATTCAAACACGTGCCATATTAAAAAAAATCTGTTTCCACAAATAGCTTTGTATTTCATAATTTTTCATAATATATATTGCTATACATGATGCTCGATAAAACACATTAAATGTATTTGCATTTTTTCATTTTGTTAAAAAGTTAGACAATTTCTTTGCAACGTATATCTGTTCTGTTAAATAACATCTCCAAAAACACAATATAAAAAAATATCGGTTCTAAGTGTCACTTCAGCCAAGGTTTCTATTTTTGGAAAGAATTTCAACATTTTCGTGGCGAACGATTCAGGTATGCAGTGCATGACTAATTCTACACAATTTATCAGTGGACATCCACTTAACTAAATTTGAAATGCTTTCGATTTTTGTTTCAGGTTTACAAAACGCTTCTGAGAATCCGTGTGAAGTAACTGACGGGGTGGTGAAGCAGTTCGCATTGGTACATACACTTACAGTGAAATGCCTCAAGGTAAGGATCCCGCCCCAATCTGTTTCTCTGAGAGTAACTTTTTTTTTTTTTTTTTTTTTTTTCAGGCGGCTATCTGATCTTTCGTCTTACTTCGGGCATGCAGCAGATAAAGGATTTTTTTATGCTCTCTCTCTCTCTCTCTCTCTCTCTCTCTCTCTCTCTCTCTTCTCTCTCTCTCGTCTCTCTGTCTCTCTTCTCCTCTCTTCTCTTCTTCTCTCTCTCTTGTGTCATTAGTTTCACAAAAAGAAAACAGAAATTGAGATGGTTTTTATATATATATTCTCTCTCTCTCTTCTCTCTCTCTCCTCTCCTAGCTCTCTCTCTCTCTCTTCTCATCTCCCCCCCGCCTCTCTCTCTCTCTCTCTCTCTCTCTCTCTCTCTCCATTCTTTTCTTCCCTTCACATAAAATAAAGCAGTAACAGTAGAAATATTGTGGAGTTCCACTGCATATCTAACTACCTATATGTACACTATTCACAGGTGTCCTTTCACCAAAAAAAAAAAAAAAAATAAAAAATAATAATAATAATAAAAAAAGACATAGGATTCGCTTTTACCACTTCATTTTTGAAGAGCAAAGTCCAATGGGAAAAGAAACATTACACCCATTTTTACCAGCCTAAATAAAATGTAAAGTAATAAAAAAAATTTTTTTATCAGAATACTGATGTAGAACTTACCAATTACACAGGGTTTAGCACCATTAGCAAGAGGTTACTTCCTTAGGGAAAGTTTTAAAATATATAAGATTCTTCTATCAGTAGCCGATAGACCATGCAATATAATACACGTATGTAGTCTAGCCTTCATGGAAATACGAAACACAGTAAGGAAAATAATAATAATAAAAAGAGCTAGAGTTGTGTTAAGCCATAGGTATTGATACCAAGGAAGGTTATAAACACCAGAAAACACGGAAGCACGAGGAAGTAGAAGGAAAGAAATACATCACAGAACGGAAAAATGTAAGTAGATGCATAGACGAAAATTTTACAAAACTTAAAGAAGATAAATCACAAAGCATAATGAATGAGTTTCCTCGATTATTACTCACAGTCGCTACCGGCAAGTCGTGATTACAACCACAATCACTCACCTGAAAAGATAGAAAAAATTTAAATAATTATTTTTGAAGAATTGAGGACAATGGTTACACATTTATATATCGTATTCCTAAATCTAAAAGATATAAGCAATTACAATACTAGGAGCATTATGGAGTACAAAAGTTGTAATAACCTAATACTGACTAAACGTATATGAAAGAAATATAGAAAAAATAGATTGAAAATCAGCTATATACGGCTGTTGCATACTTTGAAATATATGAAGTATAATGTATAACTTCCAATATACATACAATACACACACACAATATATATATATATATATATATATATACTATATATATATATATATATATATATATCTATATATATATATATATAATATATATCTGTGTGTGTGTGTGTATTTGGAATTATGCATTACTATCCTTAATATATTTCAAATTATGCAATACCCATAAAATTGATTGTATATATATATTTTTTCTTCTATATTTCCATCATGTACATTTAGTTTGTTTTAACTTATTACATCTTTGTGTGGTGTGTACTGTGTGGTGTGTGTGGGTGCTTGTGTGTGTGGTGTGGTGTGGTGTGTGTAACTACTTTTCAAGTCAAATAAGTAGACTATCGGAGACTAGCACGCAATTGTTGTACAGTGACTAATATTACTATAATGACATTTCGTAAGTTGAAAAGGTTCAAACTTACTAATAAAAGTAAGAATGAAACGATAAGGAATAAGAAGCGAATAAAAGGGGGTGTTCTCAGATATCCCAACGGGATCCCACTCATCAACATCACCACGCCCATCCCTGCGACTACCCTACCTGTACAATACCCAGGACCCTGACGATACCCAATGGCCAATCAGACCCAGGTGCGTCGATAAGCCTCGCGGAAGCCACGCTCTTTCATTTCGGGACTTGGGGCCGGCCTTAAAAAGCCCGAGCCCGAGGTAAATGAATGGAGCAACGAGTGTTTAATGACAGGGGGAGAAGATCCACAGCCCAGACAGCAAGCAGCTGTAAAACATGTGTTTCATTACGAGAGCCCTCCCTCCGCATACCTGTAATGAGTGTTAATTCGTCGGCGAGTAACGGTTGGTTAGCGAAAGGGCATCCTTACATATACGTATGTAAAAAGGGGGAGGGGGGTTCCTTAGATTAGGGGAGGGGCGGGGGCGTGTGTGACCTATGTCTCTGCAATGACTTGTTTTGTTGTGTTGTTGTTGTTGTTGCTTGAAAAAGCAGTAAAATAATTATTTCGCTATTACAAAAGAAAGTTTTCCCTTAAAATGGCAAAAACGATATCTGTTTCTATCGATATCGTTCAAGAATTATGTTTTGCAAAGAATCCGGTATCATTGAAAAAAGACCGAGACAATTTATCAAATATCAGCCTAGGATTATTAAAGTTGATGAAATTCTAATGAATTTAGCATTGATTATCTTTTTTAGCATCGTTTGTCTGGCCACGAAGTCTTCTTGTGATCCTAAATGTGTTTTCTTGGCCCTGTACCTTAACCCAGACGAAGTGTAGAAATACATGAAAGCGCTTGGTTCAAGTCATTTCTTTACACCCTTCTCCTGGCTGAATGCATACATACATACTTTTAAAAAAATCACAGCAAATCCACGTGACTTCATTAAATAAGCGAATGCCACAGGAAAATGATAGGCAGAAATCTAAGCGCTTTCGTCTTTAATGTCTCAGTAAAGACGAAAACGCTTGGATTTCTGCGCATCATTTCCCAGTGGTAATCGCTTATTTAATACATACATACATACTCAGAGGATATTTATTTCCATACTTTAATCAATGCATCACTAATAAAAGTAATGGTTTGTTTTAACAATACTCTCTTGATTCTCAAATAAATAATCATCGCCTCTGTATAAAAAAATTCATAAACTAACAGGTATATAAACAATAAACACCTAAGTAGAAGGAATACGCCTTTTCCATGAGGAGAAAAAGTCCTCTAAATAGAAATGAGAGAGAGAGAGAGAGAGAGAGAGAGAGAGAGAGAGAGAGAGAGAGAGAGCTTTTAAATCTTAATGACCCTAGTCGGCACTTCTTTTCAATTATTCATGACGAAGATCTCAAGAGTGACTTATGACGACGGCTCTGAAATTTAACGTCAAAATATTATTCATTTTTTCATAAGATTTTTTTTTTTTTTTTTTTGGCTTTTCTTTGGGCATTTTCTCATAAGATTTTCCATTAAGTTCCTCTATCCTTTATCTTTATCGGTATCATTTCATCTTTTACCTATTGACATTTATCACTTCATACAATCATTCCCTGAAATTACTTACGAGACCTTGACATTTAACTTCAAAAACTTTAATTTCTATTTATTCAAAAGATTATATATTTTTTTTCATCTAATCGTTATCAATCAATCTTTTACTAATTAATACTCATAATTCTATACACTATTCCTGAAATGACTTCTGATGCCTAATATTTAACTTCAAAACATTCTGTTTTAATTTTCATTAAAAAATCATTCATTATTTTTTTTCTATGCTTTACCTATTCGCTAATAATCAAACTGTTAAGAATGAATTTTCTTTATATAATACACTATACTCGGTTTTTTTTCCATCTGCCTCCACCAGCCTGTGTGTTTGCGCCTTTATGGTAACACTGCGTTCAGGGCATTAGATAGTTACATTCAGCTTACATTCAACAATATAAAACCTACTCTTATTTCGAAATTAAACGGTGTAATTTCGCATACAGTAAATTATTAAAACACTTTTCAGTTGCAAATGTACACCAAGATATCCTTTTTATTTACCCAACACTTACACATAGCGTAACTATTTAAAGCCCGGGACGCAGTGTTACCATGCGCGCAGGACGGGCGGGATGGGCAGATGAAAAAAAAACAGAGTATAACTGCCTAACATTAATCACCATTTCTCCTTTGCTTTGTTAAGAATTACCTTCATTAGCTTACAAAAAAAATTTCATTATTTTTTTCTATGCTTTATCTATTCGTTACCAATCAAATTGCTAAGAATGAATTTTCTTTATGTAATACACTAATTACCTAACACTAATCACCATTTCCTCCTTTGCTTTGTTAAGAATTACCCCTCATTAGCTTACAAAATATCGTTAATCTTCAAGAAATCATGGGAAACTTGAAGGTTTACAATACAAAGAAGATGCAACGAAAGCGTAATAATAGACGAGCAAATTACGGGCGTAAAAACCGACTGCACAGCAGAGGAGAAAATATACGAGGGTAATAAACTCATAAAGAACGAACGAAGGACAATAAAAAAAACAAGGTAGAATTATACTCATCAACACAATGAAGTCATCCATCCATCATGACATGATCTTCATACCTCCACTTCCTTCATTAACCGATTCGACCACCTTGTCCTCTGGTAAAAACTCTCTCTCTCTCTCTCTCTCTCTCTCTCTCTCTCTCTCTCTCTCTCTCGCTACAGAAAATTGCAGTGGTCATGACGCTCCCTTCTATCAAGACGTAATTAATCATTAAAAGTTAATAAGAAAATCATCATGGGAGGGTCTCTCTCTCTCTCTCTCTCTCTCTCTCTCTCTCTCTCTCTCTCTCTCTCTCTCTCTCTGGTATCAAAGCTCCACCCAAAACAAGATAATTTTAATTTCCCTTCTTCTTTTTCTTTTTTTTTTTTCTTTAACGAAGCCTCACTTAATTGATTCACAACGGTAACAGGCAGAGGTTGTCTGACTATTGAGATGATGATCACCTCACGGTGTGTAACCCCTCACGAGGTTTAGACAGCTGGGTTCGTATTAATTTTCAGACACACAGCACACACACACACACACACACACACACACACACACACACACACACACACACACATATATATATATATATATATATATATTATATATATATATATATATATGGCACATCACCACATTCCACCTAGTACATTGCAACACAGAATGGCGATAATTGTTGGCAAGAGAACATGCAAATGCATAATTGCACCTACAGAGTTCCTGTACGAGCCAAAATCATTACGCATAAAAATTGAAAGTGCGTGTTACTTCAAACACGGCCCCATTATTGCTTGGCAATTCGCGATTGGGATATTATGCCTTCCGGTTTTGCCCAATTTCATTATTTAATTATTCTCAGAGCGTTCCGCTCACGTTTAGTAGGAGGAGGAGGAGGAGTTACAAGGATTAGGATGTCTCAAAGACTTGTTAGCCTGATAGCCAGAAGGGAGGTGGAGGAGGAGGAGGAGGAAAGGAGGAGGAGAGGAGGAGAGAGAGAGAGAGAGAGAGAGAGAGAGAGAGAGAGAGAGAGAGAGAGAGAAAGTGTATTACAGACAGTTCTAGAGGCAAATTTGTAAAGAGATTATTATCATTCTTATCCTTTTCATATTCACACACCGACACACACCACACACACACACACACACACACACACACACACAGAGAGAGAGAGAGAGAGAGAGAGAGAGGATTCACCTATCATTAACATACTTATTATGCTATTGAATTAGCATAAGTCCTCATTTAAATATCTGCCAGCGGCATAAACTTGGAATAAAATGCCGTGTGCTTTGAAAGAAAAATATTATAAAACATTATCCAGCTTGAAAAGAATTATTAACTATAAATCTTATCTGACTTATTTCGAGAGGTAAAGGCGGTCCTTCAAATATATGAGCTGCCTAGTAGAATATCAACCACATTTCAAATGAAACCCACCGGGTTTACAGAAAAACTAACTTTAAAACACTTCTAGTGCCAGATTCCACCCAATATGAAGTGGAGGAAAAACAGCGAATTTCTCAGTGTGAGGAAAAAAATGATTATATCTATACAAAAGCGTATTTAGAACATATAAAATTCCATTTTTGAGACACTTTTCGTGCCAAATTCAACATAATATGAAGTGAAAAAAAAAAAATTGAATTGACTTTAGCCATACAAAAGCATACTTAAAAAGGCCATGGTTTAAATCTAACCCAAAAGTTTTTTCAATATTACCAAACTGAAAATATAATTCAGGGCGAAGCCTAACGTAATATATCACCATTACTTTTTTTATATATATATAAAAAAAACTACATCAAGAGTTTTTTTCAATAAAAACCAAACTGAATATTCATTGAAGTAAAACAAAACCTAACTATAAATATCCATTGATGTCAATCCAAGCCAACCGTCTTTCCTCGGACTCAGTTGAATCCTCCTTTTTTATTTAATGTAATTATTTTAATTTCATTTAATTTAACTTCCATCTGAAATTGGATAATGGAGCACCGAAACGTTCTCTATATAGGCGAGGTTCCTCGTAATACAAAAGCATTTCCTTTTTATTTTATTTTTTTCTTTGCCTTCCTTCTTTCGTTCACGTTCGTTTTCTGGACCGTTAGAATGCAGCATCTTCTTCTTCTTCTTCTTCTTCTTCTTCTTCTTCTTCTTCTTCTTTCGTCACGCCTCATTTCTTTCAAGGATTCATTTCACTTTTCAAATGGCTGAGGAGGAGATGCAACTGACAGGCCAACTCTTCGTTAATTGTCTTCGATCAGGCAGAGATATTGTGTTATCGAGACTATTATTATTATTATTATTATTATTATTATTATTATTATTATTATTGATATAGAAGTAGTAGTAGTATAAAAAGCTCGATTATATAGTATAGTAGTAGTAGTAGTAGTAGTAGTAGTAGTAGTAGTAGTACACTTGCTAGTGAATGTAATGCTTTCGTCACTGATGGTGTCAGAAAATGAAATCCAGCCGAACAATCTTTCACAGACAACTATAGAATAAAGAGGAAAGCAGAGTGATAGGCAAAAACACTAAATAAACACGCATAAAATGAATCCTCCTCTTTTCGCACGCGCATATGCAAACACACACATACACACACATACAAATACACACACGGATACACACCAAACTCGCCAGGTGGATTAAATAACAGCTCATCAGAGTCACCCCTGGGATAGGCAAGGTGGAAGAGAGAGAGAGAGAGAGAGAGAGAGAGAGAGAGAGAGAGAGAGAGAGAGAGAGAGAGGGTTATATGTCTCTTGCAGCATCAAATACACCGCAATAACTACCAATTTCCTGTTACTACACCATCGTCGTTATCATCAGCCGGGAGTTCGATGACTTGACTCAATCCCAAGCACACTTACACTTAGTACACTTACACACACACTTTGTGAGTGTATAAGTGTGACATACTTGGCACGTCATCGATCGGTGACTTGCACATTTTTCCATTATTGGGTTTCGCACACTTGTTCTGAATGACTTTATTTGATAGAGAGAGAGAGAGAGAGAGAGAGATAGAGAGAGAGAGAGAGAGAAGAAGAGAGTTTTTAGAGAGACGAGAGAGAGAGAGATATACTGTTTGAATGCACACGTGCATATGTAAGTAAGATATAAAAAGATTTAATTATATATATATATATATATATATATATATATATATATATATATATATATATATATATATATATATATATATATATATTATATAATATGGCAAGAGGATGGATCAGTGCACGTCTAGATGTGGACTGACGATTATCATGAACTTAAGTCCATCATCTTGAAAGGTAAATATTTCCATGACGAAAATAAGATTTTCAGTAACAGACAAACGAGAATCACCTACTTTGATATTCTGCAAGTACAGAATGGGTCGGCTACATGAATAGGTTAATATGGATAAGCATTTATAAGCCTTTTCCCGTTACTGTCTCTCAATAGATTTTTTTTTTTTTTTTTTAAGGTCATGGGAAATAACTTATCAGAACAAACAGAAGCAACACAAAACGCAAACACTAAATCTTCCCCAAAACAAAGACCTGAACTGCCCCATTCAGAGAGAGAGAAAAAAAACAACAATTTCCCTCTTTGACTGAGGGAGAGAGAAAGTGGGAGAGACAACTCTTGTGAATGTGCTTTCTCTCTCTCTCTCTCTCTCTCTCTCTCTCTCTCTCTCTCTCTCTCTCTCCATCACATGCAACTGGCCTCTCAGCCGCGGCCTATGCCCCCAGGGTACTGGAGTATCAGAGGGGTAGTGGGGGAGAGAGACAGAGAAACCGTAATTAGCGAAAGATTCTTTTAGGCAGAGGGTTTGGTGGGGGGGTTGTCGGGCGTATCCGGGATGCTGAAGAGAGTGATTGGGGATGGGGGGGGGGTGGGGGGGGGGGCTTTGTGGAGGGTATGGGCACCAACACCAGCTGGTGACGCACCAGATGTTTGCCTTGATTCTCCTGCCCACATTGACGCCACGATCGGCGGTATACTTCCTCCCCCACGTATCTCACAGGGCATGCAATCTATCAAGTCCATTCTCGTGCCCTGTGCCCTTCAAAATCTCCTGAAAATGCCCGAGAAAGCGCACATCTGGGCAGCTCCATGCCTCGCCCCACCCCCCTCCCCAAATCTCTCCCTGGCGCCCCGGAAGAGAGAGAGAGAGAAGAGAATGGAAGAAAGTGATGCCAAGCGATGCCCGAATGCTGTGTAACCCCTTGGGCACCCTGTAATAATGAGAGGGGGTGGGGGTTGGGGTGGGTGGGGAGGGAAGGGTATTGCGCCAATCTAATACCCACCTCCTTCGTCCTGTTACAAGCATCTCTTGCATCTCCCCCCCCCCCCCACCCCACCCCAACGCCCTACATGCCCTTCCCATGCCCTCCCACACTACGTTTGCAAGCCCGGTCACGCCCACCAAGCATTCTAACCTCTAGTCTAGAGTCCTGGCACCCTTCAGTGAAATAACTACATCTCTCTCTCTCTCTCTCTCTCTCTCTCTCTCTCTCTCTCTCTCCAGGCAAAAGTGAAACATTAACAAAAGACTATTATCAACCATTATACAAACTATATATATTATAAAAACATCAAAATATGAAAACAATATATATTGGAAAATTTGACATACAAGGTTAACTCGTATTAGAAAAAAAAACAGACAATGAAACTAAGCATCGTCTACAATAAGCTTAAAATAAGGCTTTCCACGGAAAGGTCAGCTTAGGTCAAACCACAGGGTGACAGAGTATGAACGAATAAATGAAAATGTCCTCAGAATCAGAAAATATAAAGGCGAAACTATATTGAATAGCGCAACATCAACTTTCTGAAAATGATATGAACCAAGTTTTAAAATACCTCATGTGAAAACCTTTCTTAAACTTCTGTTCACACGTTTAAAACTCCAGAAGTTTAATAAATTTTAAAGATATTCTTCGATATTCTTACTTGTCTTCAAACAAGCATTTGTAGATTTAAAAAAAAATATTTAAATCTGAAAGTTATTCACTGACAAATATTTTTCAGGCACAACCAGTTATATTTTATCCGTCTCATGTTGTTTGTTAAAAAATGTCATTGCATAATAAACGAACAATGGTTTTTATCGTGGTAACTCACTACTAATATTAATAAATCTATCTAATGAATGAAGTTACATTTAAAAAGATTCCGAATATATGAAAAACTTGAGCGTAAAAAGAGACAAGATATATTCTAGATATCTTACGACATTGTATCTAATCCGTTTACACCAAAAAAGCTACGTACCGATATTTCTCAAGATTAAAAGATATTAAAGTATCAGTTAATACTATTAACTGATCAGAAGTTTAAACTATAAATACGACGGCAATCACGTGGACCCGTTAAAAAATAATCAGAAGAAAACATAAAAAATGCGGCGAAGAACTTCGGCGCAATCGAGTTTTCTGTGCAGCGTATAATGCTATTGGAAACCTTCAGCCACGGCCCAAGTAAATCTTACCCGCGGCCCATAAAACTCTTATCCGCAGGCCATGACACTCAGCCAGCTTCGCTGATGGCTTGTATTGGTACCTAAACCGATGCCAGAAGTACGAATATGGCGAACTTTAACCTCAAATAAAATAAAACTGCTGAGGTTAGAGGGCTGCAATTTGGTATGTTTGATGACTGGAGGGTGATTGATCAACATACCAATTTGCAGCCCTCTAGCCTCAGTAGTTTTTAAGATCTGAGGGCGGACAGAAAAAGTGCAGACACACAGACATAGCCAGCTCAATAGTTTTCTTTTACAGAAAAAAAACAAAAAATTAAAAGGAAAAGTAAATTTCTAAAGCCTCGCCCAAAAAAAAAAAAAAAAAAACCATCAGCTTCATACAGATACAAATTCCTAAGTTACTATAAAATATATAATATGCCAGAACTTGCCAAAGAGGTCGGGTATCCAAACAGACACTGATCAGGTATTTAAGCGATTTGCTGACTCTCATTAAGTAATTACACAAGCGAGAACCAGCCTGACAGGTTGGCCAGGTAGTCCAGTAAGTGCAAAGTGAACTCTGTTTAATTACAGCTATCTAGTTTCTTATTGGGTGCCCAAGACACTTCTTCCTTCTCTCTCTCTCTCTCTCTCTCTCTCTCTCTCAGACATGACCACAAGAAAGCATGAGTCAAAGATGCTTTAATTCATCTACTATAGGTTTATCATTCCATAACTTTATCTGACGTTTATTGCATTCTCTCTCTCTCTCTCTCTCTCTCTCTCTCTCTCTCTCTCTCTCTCTCTCTCTCTCTCCATCTGACTACCTATCGATTGTTCAGTACATTCATGTTTCTACCTACTTTCCCTAGAACATTCCATAAAATGATTATCGCAAGTTACTTAGTTACATAAATAGTTATGTATTTGTTTTGAACTTTTTTTTTGTACTTGAGAGCGTAAGTTCGTCGTTTATTCGATGGAAATATCACTATATATTAGCTCTCTTGAGAACTTCATTTAGAAGCAACTATATTTAGTCTAATTATGATACATAAATACATACATACACATACGCATGCATATATATATATTATATATATATATATATGTGTGTGTGTGTGTGTGTGTGTGGGGTGTTAGTGTGTGTGTGTGTGTATATATATATATATATATATATATATATATATATATATAATATATATATATATAATCCTCTAGGGCCAAGAGGATTATCCCGTGACTGCCACAAGATTAAAAGGGAGCTCCTTCCTGAGGGCCAGTAATTCACAGCCTAATAGAAGACCAAGCCAGGATCATCTCCCCGATCCGAAGACCAGTGGTGTCTTTTTTTTCTTTTCTATCTCTGCAAGAGGATTCTGAAATCCCTCTAGGGGAAGAAGATGAAGAAGAAGAAGGTAGAAGAAGAAGGAGGGGGGGGGGGGGGAGGATGATGATGATGATGATGATGAGTGAGGAGGAGGAGGAGGAGGGAGGAGGAGGAGGAAAAATACTTGAGCACATTCCTTTGGTCCAGAAACAAGCCGTGAGGCTGCATAGGATTATCAGACGTGCCGGACCTATTGTAACCAAGAATTCTGCGACGCCTGTTTCCTTGACAGGTATTTGCGCCCCCCCCCCCCCCCCCCCCCCTCTCTCTCTCTCTCTCTCCTCTCTCTCTCTCTCTCTCTCTCTCTCTCTCCTAATAGTCTTCGTTCTTTTCATTTCACAGTTTCTTTCAGTAAAGATACTCTAGTCTTCACTAAAGACTACATCATTTCAGTTTTCTCCGTATTTCGACGAATAACTGTGAAACGAAGCACGCCCTCCATATATATATATATATATATACTAAATACGTATAGTATTTGTATATGCCTGCCTTGCCTTCCAAGTATATCAATGTAATACCCGTCGGGCTTCTTCTCTTCCATAGCAAATGGCATCAGAATAAAAATTAGCTTTGGAATTGATTTCCCTACTTTTTCTGTTCTCCCTAGTGCTAAAACTATAATATACCATAATATACACATACTATATATATATATATATTTATATATATATATATATATATATATTCCTTTAATATAATATATATATATCATCTTCCGAGTCTCACAATGTCCTTTTTTAATATCTAATTCGCTCTACCGGTCGGAATTAATATATTTTTCATATATGCTTATCCGAAGGGGAATTTTTTTTTCTATTTATCGATAATAGACTGCCTGGACCAGGGCGCGAACCCATGGATCCTTTCAAATCCAGGCAACGTCAGTGAAGCTTTACCTACTTACACACCGATAGAGCAATAGATATTAGCATAATTTTCAGGACATTGTAGCTCGATATTATGTACATGAATCACGGAAATGTGATATGACTTTTTGGTTTATATATATTTTTGAGGATATATATATATATATATATATATATATATATGAGAGAGAGAAAAAAAAAATGAGAGGAGAGAGAGAGGAGGAGAGAGAGAGAGAGAGAGAGGGGGGGAGGGGGGGCGAGGAAAAAATCCAAAATTTGCCATTTTGTTTTATCTTACAAAAAAAATAAACAAGCAAAAAAAGAAAGATTATATATATATATATATATATATATATATATATATATATATATATATATATATATAGAGAGTAGAGAGAGAGAGAGAGAGAGAGAGAGAGAGCAAGGAAAAATCATTCCGCCAGGCTGTGTTCCCAAGTCATAATTAAAGCAGACACTTCACACGACGAACATCCTGTTGGACTAAGCAAAAACGTCCATACGATTCTTCCTGGATGGGTGGTAATGGGATAGCCTTCATCTTCATTAATCTCTCGCATAAAAAGAAACAGGAAAGAGAGAGAGAGAGATAAAAAACACATCCTTTTACGCTTCTCATGATGCCTTCGGCGAGATAATAATAAGGAAATAAGAAAGATTGCAGAAGAAAGTTTTTTTTTTTCTTTTCATCTGGTTAAGATATTCATCTGGAAACTCTAATCTCACTCGTCAATTTCTGGCACTCACTCCTCTTAGGAGGGGAGTGCCGTCAGTGCACCTCTTGCGGTGCACTGTAGGCATTACTCCAAGTTCTTTGCAGCCTCCCTTTGGTTCCTAGCTGCAGCCCCTTTTTCATTCTTTTTACTGAACATCCTTTCTATCTCGTTCTATATTCTATATATATTATATATATATATATATACATATATATTATATATATATATATATATAGTATATATAGGTATATACTCTTATAAAATAAAAATAGTTTTCAATACAATAGTTTATAAAAAAATCATTGGTTATAAGCCAATATTGGTTATAAAATAAATTTAAGTTTAGAAATTTTCAAAACAATACTGTTTTTCCTTAAAAAAAAATGGTTATAAAACATCTTGTTTACAATTTTTTTAAAACGATATTGTTTACATTTTTTTTTATAAAACAATATTGTTTACAATCTTATAAAACAATATTGTTTAAAAAAATTTTTATAAAACAATATTCTTTACAAATTTTCTTATAAAAATATTGTTTACAAAACAACATTGACTATAAAAAAAAATTACTTACAAAACAATATTAGAAACATTTTCCCAACTTAACGCCCCTTTCCCCCCCCCAAATTACGCCCCCCCCCCCCCCCCTCCCCCCCCCCCCGACCAAACTCTTCCAACCGTAGGAATCCCCTCAGCTGAAGGCGAGGTATCCTACATATCAAAATGACAGTATAGGATTCAGCGCCCTGGTCCTTCGTTCTTTGTTATGGCCTCGCCGAAGTATTGTTCCCATGTCTGGGTGTCCGAAGGACCCGTGTCCTCGTCAGTAGGACCTCTTGCGGGAGATTCTAGTCTTTGATAAGGATAGTACAATGCTTAGGTTGTATGTTTGTGTATATTATATGTTCTGCTTGTATAAATGTGGCTATTATATAACAAGTACCTTCTGTAAGTAGCGTGTGTTGAAATTATCATTATTACTATTGAATAAAACAATTGTTATTTTTATTACAAGTAAATTTTATACATCAGTATATGGCATAAGCTGAAATAAAGCATTATTATAATTATCATAATTAGTATTATTTCCTGATTACTTCTATAGCAATAAATTACATAATCATATGTTATATAAAAATGTTTAATATAAAATAATTCCTGTTATTATATTAATTATAATAATAATAATATAATAATAATAATAATATATAATAATAATATATAAAATAATACTTCATTCAGCATATGCCATTGAACGACAGCAGAAAATTAGTTCCATAAAACCTAATAATAACATAATAATTAATAATAATAATAATAATAATAATAATAATAATAATAATAATAATAATAATAATAATAACAATAATAAATCAGAACTTTACAGAACTTTCACTTCATCGAGCAATCTACCTTAAACAAAAAAAGAACAAAGTGCTTATTAAATTCTAGAATGTAGCTGGTTCTCATAATAAAAAAATTCTCTTCTATATTAAATTCTAGAAGGCAACTGGTTTTGATAAAAAAAAAATCTTTTAAGATAACCTCTACCGGAATCATTACTAAAACCTCCTCAGTTTTGTAAAGCGATAGCTTTCATTAAACTGTTAAAACATCGCATTTATAACAGACTCTCTCTCTCTCTCTCTCTCTCTCTCTCTCTCCTACTGCGAACAAATTCATTTCCTTTTCAAACAATAAATATCCGTTTTTTTTATTTCACCTCATAAAAAACTAACCCTCTCTCTCTCTCTCTCCTTCTACGAATAAATTCATTTCTTTTTTAACAATAAATATCTGCCGTTTTATTTCTCCTCATAAAAAACTAACTTTCTCTCTCTCTCTCTCTCTCTCTCTCTCTCTCTCTCTCTCTCTCTCTCTCTCTCTCTCTCTCTCTCCTTTTTTAACAAAAACATAAGTTTTTTATGTCTCCTCATAAAAAAACTTACTTTTTAGCAAACTGAAATCCACAACTATCATTTCACTCCGTATACTTGTCAGTCACCTCATCAGCTCTCGATCCTTAAATGGAGACTCATTTTAAGTTCCAATCATGTTTTACGATCCACCGGTTATAAAATTCTATTTCGTTATAATCATCCATTAATGGCTATAGTATACATATTGCTTGAGATCCGTTCTCCTCAAGTTCGTCTGCGCAAACTAAGGCTACTGAACAAGGCTGAACTTGGTAGCTTCTTTAAAGTGTTAAGTTATTTGTCTAATTTGGCAAAATGCTGATGCAATACGTCATTTACTTTAAATACCCTTTCGGTACATACGTCGTTATTAAAGATTGTTTTATTGGCCAATGAAATTTCACCAACCACTTTCTTATAAAATATTATCTATTGGTACAGGTCATTTCACAAAAATCAATCGTCAACTTTTCCAGATACAGCTATTGCAAGCGACAATGTAGCTTTTCGTAGCACACCCCCACACACCCCCTCTCTCTCTCTCTCTCTCTCTCTCTCTCTCTCTCTCTCTCTCTCTCTCTCTCATGAAAAAACGTGAACTCCTTTATGAAAGGCAAACATTTGTTGGAGACTGGCTTATGATGTAGCGACGATATGTGGCCTCTCTCTCTCTCTCTCTCTCTCTCTTTCTCTCTCTCTCTCTCTCTCTCTCTCTGCGATAATAATTCCCCATTTCACTCCAATCCCCTGGAAGCCGCATTCATCTCTCTTCTCCCCTAGCAGTAGGGGAAAATATCTCTTCTGGGGATTTCCCTACGAATTCTCTCCCTGCCTCCTACTATTTCGTTCCTGTGCCTCGTATCAGCAGTATAGCATTTTTGCTCTCCGCCCTTTCACCGCCTGTTATGAACTGCCCTTAGTTTAAGCGGCTCATTAATCTTTGATATCTGTCTTCCTGCATATACCAGCGTGAATTACACTTAACACACGACTACATACACACATACACACATACATTCTCTTACGGATTTGCTTTTTCATCTCGTATACATACTGACAACGATTTATTTGAAAACAGGTATCCAAAAAGACATAAGGTACCAAAGGCAGAGGAATTTGACATTTAGCAATATTCATGAATATATATATATATATATATATGTATATATATATATATCTATATATATATATATATATATATAAACAAATGTTAAGATAAACGAGACGTTATCCCTGCCAAAAACAACACAACAACACATTAATAATAATAATAATAATAATAATAATAATAATAATAATAATTAATAATAATAATAATAATAATATAATAATAATAAGACGAAGATGAACTCCCTGAATACATTTTATCTATAAATGCAAATAGTCTCTCTCTCTCTCTCTCTCTCTCTCTCTCTCTCTCTCTCTCTCTCATCCTGCGACAATTGGGCGGCAGAAGACGTGAGTGAAAGTGATAATCAAATGAAATATCATCGCATCGAAGAGAGAGAGAGAGAGAGAGAGAGAGAGAGAGAGAGAGAGATGCTTAATTATTTGAGAAAGGGAGCTAATGTTGTCGTTACATCATAAGCCTCAACCAATAAGTGTTCCCCTTTCGTAAAGTAGTTACGCTTTTTCGTGAGAGAGAGAGAGAGAGAGAGAGAGAGAGAGAGAGAGAGAGAGAGAGAGAGACTCAATCATTTGAGACAGGAGCTGTATATTGTCGCTACACCATAATCTTTTCTCCAACAAGTGTTTAACTTTCATAAAGAAGTTAGGTTTTTTTCATGAGAGAGAGAGAGAGAGAGAGATGAAAGTATTCTTAGACGAGGCTCCTCATCTCACATTTTTGAGGAAACTTCAGACCTGAAATACTTCTGACGTACACTAGTTCAGATGGGAAAAAGTTCAGACGTTAATTAGTATAAGAATTGTAGTCCAAGAGTTAAACAGTGTAGGAATAATACTTTGGGTTCGATACTATCCAGACTTCAATGCAAATAAGTTCAGATCTGACATACTTCCAAGGCAAAATATTCATACAATAGTTCCGAAGACGTATTTCAGAATTAAAACACTGGTAAATTTATAAATACAAAAATGAATAAATTAATTATTCATTTACGTATGGGAGAAAAATATACCACCAATATATCACAAAATAAGAGCATTTCAGATTACGCAAATGACCTCACACACCTAGGTCAGCTGCTAATTCGCCTATCACTGCACGAAATTATATTACCTAACAGGTCAAGGCCTCGTTCATGAGAATAATCGTGCTAGCTATTATCTGTAATCGCGTGTTATGAAACGGAACGGCTGAACGCAATGCAACAAAGTCAATGCGAAGTCAAATGTTATTGCAAGGTTAAGTGTTAATATGTACTGCATCGCCTTCACCCTTCCACCAGAGGGGATTCACTTTCAATCGCTCCACCACCTGCAATTAGGTGAATATATTTGATGAACGTACCCATGAATGGAAGGCTAATTGGGAGAGAGAGAGAGAGAGAGAGAGAGAGAGAGAGAGAGAGAGAGAAGAGGGGAGTCGCTGATTATTATTATTATTATTATTATTATTATTATTATTATTATTATTATTATTATTATCATTACGAAATTTAAACGTAGGTGAATTTTTCGAATTCAACGACGATTTAAAAACATAATCTTACTATAATGGATGTTATGTCTGTCCGTCCGTCTGTCATTCAGTCACGGCCAAACGGCTGGTCCGGTGGGCATGAAACTTGTCAGGGTTATAGTGGGGACCCGTAAGATGGTTAATAATGGGGTTTCATCCTACCTAACCCGGCCCCCTTCCCAAGGGGGTGGGGGTGAGAAATGGATTCCCTGAAACGGGGCTGGTTATGCCCGTAGACTTCGTTATTTTACGAATTTATCATACATAATTTCTGTATACATAGCTAGTTTTGCTAATAATAATAATAATAATAATAATAATAATAATAATACTAATATTATTAATTATTATCAATAAATTAATTACGATTTTTGTTTTCAACTTTAGGTGAATACTTCGAATTCAGCAATATTTAAAAACGTAATAAAAATAATAAAAAGACTCCTCCTCCAATTATCCCAGTCACAAGGGGAATTATCCCCGTCACAAGGGGAATAAAGGGGAATTTGGTATCTGGTTTTCTGCTGGAATGTCTTTGTTTGCCCACAATCCACGATGCGTGCCCCCACCCCTACCCCACCCCACCCAACTCCACCTCTCCCCTCCCACCCCTAAACTAAGGCTATGCAGCAGAGCATGGCACCCCTCTTGCAGATTCCATTACAGCGATAAGTGTCAAGTCAGGTTCTTTGATCTGCAGAGCTAACCACTAGAGCAGCAGCAGCATTTAACAGTGTGAGAGAGAAGAGAGAGAGAGAGAGAGAGAGAGAGAGAGAGAGAGAAGGTGGGGGGGAGAGACCGGAATTTTTTGATGAGAGAGAGAGGGAGAGATCTGGTATATTTGGGCGAGTTCTCTTATCCTCTTGCGTGGAGAAGGGATATATTTGTATATCCTACCGAGTCACTATTGCTACACTGAAATAGGCCGTGTAAGTCTTATTATTGCTGCCAAAAATTAACCTAATGCAAGCGCTATACTAGCGAACGCACACACACACACGCGCGCGCGCGCGCACACACACACACACAGATATATATATATATATATATATATATATATATATATATATATAGATATATATATATATATATATATAATATATATATATATATATATATATATATATATATATATATATATACGCGTATGTGTTTGTGTGTAAATAAGTTCTTCTGTTAAAACAGGGTACTTCTCAAACATAAAAGGCCCAATAAAACATTCTCGTTTATATATAAGGGAATGCCACAGGAAACTGACAGGCAGAAGGTCAGTAGCACGCGCTTTCTCATGTGTTTTATTTTACTTTATTTAATTATTGATTTATTTACTTTTTGTTCACCGACGATGCCTGAATAAACATGAGAAAGCGTTCAGTTTCTGACTTTCGGTCGCCTGTCATTTTCCTGTGGTATTCCTTTATAGAATGAAGTCACGTGCATCTACTATGAGTTTAAACACATATATACATTCATATATGGATGACACAGTATTGCACACATACACACACATATACACACCCACGATTAAAAGTTAACGAAAAGTTTCCTCAACTTCGCCTCTATTGCGAGAACGAGTCTTTCGTTAAGTCATTTTAGCTTGTAAGAATATATGCCTACAACTCAAAATATAATTGTTAGTAATAAATTAGGACGCGTGAGACCACCATGGAGTCTGAATTTTTTTTCCCTTCTCCCCCCCCCCCAACACACACACACACACACACACACACACCAGGGGTAGCTAGGAAATGTATGTGGTAAAGACTCGAAGGAAAGTATTTTGCTGAACAATAAACCAGATAGAAATAAACTAAATGCATAAATCAAGGATATAATCAACACAGATGACAGCTTGAAGTAAAAAACTGTTTTGTCGTATCATGTTTGAAGGGCACAAAATATGAGAAGAAGAAGAAGAAGAAGAAGAAGAAGAAGAAGAGAAGGAGGAGGAGGAGAAGACGAATAATAACTAGACGAATAAAAAGAAGGAAGAGAATATGAATTTTAGTGTAAATGAAAACATCGATAAAAGTTAAGATAACAACACATAAGCCTTAAAATACCCTATCCCCACACTGACTTCACTAACAGCGCCGGATAAATAGGGATGGTTGCAACCCGGAAGTGACTCATTAAAAACAGCGACCCCGACCAGAGATTAAGCTTTTTTTTTAATCAGAGGCAACGGGTACAGCCACGCTGGAAAACATTAGAGTTCACTTGCGTTTACAGGCGCCTTTATGGAATTCAAATGTCAAGGAATCCACAGAACCACTAATCTCATGCGACCATTAAACTTCAAACGCCTACGCCTTTTACAGCATTCCAACATAACTTGGGAATGGCTAAGATCTCAAAATCTCTCTCTCTCTCTCTCTCTCTCTCTCTCTCTCTCTCTCTCTCTCTCTCTCTCTATATATATATATATATATATATATATATATATATATATATATATATATATAACACATACATACATGCTTACATCAAAAAGGTTTTGCGATCATCTTTACTACTATGTATATGTATAAACAATTAAGACAAATTATTTGACCATATTTAAAAATATGGCAATGGAAAGAATAAAGGATTTAATTCTAATTTCAGTTATACGACACGGTAACCTTTCAAAAGTATCAAATCGACAAGAAAAAACTAATAATGAAACCTCCAAATGTTGGAAGAACACCCTCCAAATGTTGCAAGGAATGCTTCCAAATGTTGCCGGGACACCCTCCAAATGTTGCAAGGAATGCTTCCAAATGTTGCAGGGACACCCTCAAAATGTTGCAAGGAATGCTTGCAAATGTTGCAAGGAATGCTTTCAAATGTTGCAAGGAATGCTTCCAAATGTTGCCGGGACACCCTCCAAATGTTGCAAGGAATGCTTCCAAATGTTGCCGGGACACCCTCCAAATGTTGCAAGGAATGCTTCCAAATGTTGCCGGGACACCCTCCAAATGTTGCAAGGAATGCTTCCAAATGTTGCAGGGACACCCTCCAAATGTTGCAAGGAATGCTTCCAAATGTTGCAAGGAATGCTTCCAAATGTTGTAAGGAATGCTTTCAAATGTTGCCGGGACACCCTCCAAATGTTGCAAGGAATGCTTCCAAATGTTGCCGGGACACCCTCCAAATGTTGCAAGGAATGCTTCCAAATGTTGCAGGGAATGCTTCCAAATGTTGCAGGGACACCCTCCAAATGTTGCAAGGAATGCTTCCAAATGTTGCAAGGAATGCTTCCAAATGTTGCAGGGACACCCTCCAAATGTTGCAAGGAATGCTTCCAAATGTTGCAAGGAATGCTTCCAAATGTTGCAGGGACACCCTCCAAATGTTGCAAGGATAACTTCCAAATGTTGCAGGGACACCCTCTAAATGTTGCAAGGACTTCCTCCAAAAGCTCCAAGAACTACCTTCTAATGCTACTAGAACAATCTCCAAATACTTCAAAGGAAAGCCTCCAAAAGTTGCTAACACAACCCCCAAATGTTACAAGAACAACCTCCAAAAGTTGTTGCGACAACACACCAAAGTTGCTACTCAAACCTCCAAAGGTTTCAAGGATAACCTCCAAAAGTTCCCCAGACAACCTCCAAATACTGCAAGGCCACCCTCCACATAGTTCAAGGCCAACCATCAAGTATGACGAGCTTCCCATGCCCACAATATGCTAAGCAGCAATGCATACAATCTCTATTCCGGATGATCTGAATACCAATGCATAATATCTGAGCACTCTGTTGCCAATGCAACTTTTCGAACCTGCACTGATAATCATTTTTAAAGACTTGTTTGACTCAGATTATTTTAATTATTTATTTATTTATTATTTTGGACGTTCTAAAGATCATGTAATAACTGCTTCAGTATATTGCAATAAGTGTCAAGGCGCATTTAAAAAATTTTTTATTGTGAATTTCAAATGGCATTTTAAGGTCACGAAAGCAACTGACCTCTCTCTCTCTCTCTCTCTCTCTCTCTCTCTCTCTCTCTCTCTCTCTAATTTTCCACAACAAAGGCCAAAACCACCCAAAGACTACGCCGTAAAAATAACAAGAATGAATGGAGAGAGAGAGAGAGAGAGAGAGAGAGAGAGAGAGAGAGAGAGAGAGAGAGAGAGACCACACCCATCACATCTATACTGAGGAACCAGGTATTTATTATGATGACCTGGGTTCAAAGGAAAAGGTTATCCTCAAACCCCGAAGGCCATCAGTACCATCAGGTCAACTTCATCTCTACGCTCTCAGCATCACGACCCCTATCCTCCTCTCTCTCTCTCTCTCTCTCTCTCTCTCTCTCTCTCTCTCTCTCTCTCTCTCTCTTTCATCCCCCGAAAGAGATGATTCGTTTAACGAGGCACTGATCTGTAGGAGTGCCGCCTACCATGGCACTCTTCATAAAACTGTCATCGCTAGCACCCTGAGCTATTTAACCCCCTGAGCGGCGATTAACATCGCTATGTACTTGTGCCTCCGAAGAGAAGGGCTATAAGAATTCTTTATTTATTTAGCTTCCAGATCTTATTGATATAAACTATAAATTCCTCTCCAGCGGAGTCTTCTACCCGGCAGCCATGCGTGACACTCATTAATATCTAATCACCAGAAAATCATTTACAAAATGACGACGCGCATTCCTGCACACGGCCAATTAACCTCGGGAGGCACGTGGGCTTAGGCCTAAGAAGGGGGAAAGTCCTGATCTCTCTCTCTCTCTCTCTCTCTCTCTCTCTCTCTCTCTCACTCACTCAGAGATCTGGTATATTTTCTCAGTCACTGGATAAGTAACTCTCTTAAATGCTAGGTAAATTCTTCAACCCATTCTCTTCTCTCTCTCTCTCTCTCTCTCTCTCTCTCTCTCTCTCTCTCTCTCTCTCTCTGTGAACGTTAGGTCCAGATAACATCGGAGTCGAAATTGTTTTTCGAAGCTCGGGGCCAAAGCTGTTAAGATTCCCAAAATAACGAGCCGTTTCAGTAGTTCGTAATAAACGACGAAGGTATGAGAAGTGGTCATAACTGAAAAAGGTAATAAGGAATAGCTCTGGTTTCGTGCGATTTTATCTGATAATAATTTATTAATGGTAATCAACTTTCTTTTATGATAGGTCAAAAGTAGTTACCCAACGGAGTGGATTCTAATCCATCCAGAAACACGGTCCAATCAAATGTTCTATGGAGATGAAAAATACTTTTCACCTCACCACAATGAAATTCATTTCCATAAATCACAAATGACCGAGATGGAATATTAGATAAGGCAGGGAAATTTCTATAAGTTCAATTAAAACACTATAAATTCGAGTGCATCGAAGAAACCCATATTTTAAATAATGACGAATTAAAAGTCAGGAGATACGCTTGCTTCTAGAAGACAGTGATCAAAATTTCGATTTTTAAGGAGTGTACAGTTTTAGTTATCAATGAAAATGTTCACCACAGCGTTCTGAGAGGGAGAATCTTAACCAAAATTTTATGTATGAAAAACTTTTTGCAGAGGAGAACACAGTTATAGCTTTAGCTTTAAGTTGTTCATCCATATACATACATATATATATGTATATATACAAATACGCATACATACATATTTATACATACACTCACGTACATATATATATGTGGTGCATGTATAAATATGTATGAATGTGTATATATATGTGTGTGTGTATATATATATATATATAATATATATATATAATTATATATATATTAATTATATATATATATATATATATATCTATATATATATATACGGATATGGTAATAATATATATATATATATTATATATTATGTATATTACACTAAAAGCGACTGCCCGCGCCCGAGTGCTGTTCCTGCTGCGCTATTCAGCGAGAGCGCACGGTTTATAATAATACCACATACCCAAATACCCAATTCAGCCGCGACCGCAGCAGGCGCATATAACTCCGGCCTTTTACGAAATGGGAGAGGAAGGGAAGTCATAGATTCAGCCGGACCATCAATCATGAGATTTGGGGGCGATTGAGTTTCCACAATAAATCAAACTTGGCACACCGAAGTACCATCACAATCCCGCCCCTGACCAACAATTTCTGACGGTTTCAAAAAAGGGGAAAAATGGCAGGGGGCTGACGGCCCCCTTTTTCCCCCTCATCGTCTCCCTAGCGCTTTACGTAACAAAATTTAAAAATAAATGGAATGGACCCCCTCCCCCTGCCTTCCCCCTGCTTTCACCACGAGGATATAATTTTTTTTTTTTTACGGCACAAAACGTAAACAAAATGAAGAGGTATGCAAAAAAAATAATAATTATGGATGGAATAAATCTCAGCACACAACAAAAACCAAATGAAGGAAGACACACAAAGTAAAAACTATAATTATGGAGGGAATAAATTCCGGCACACAACAAAAACGAAAGGAAGAGAAAGGTAAGAAGAAAAATAATATAATTACGAATAGGAGACACTCTTACAGGACGTGAATTCCGAACAGAAATATATAAAGGAAAATACCAAAAGATAGAATAATAGGAGAGGAATTCGAGACACAAGACAAAAAGTAAAGTAAAATTATATATATAATATATATATATATATATATATATATATATATATATATTTATCTATATTTATTTATTTAGTAAGTGACTTCACACAATGACTGAAGATACGATGGCAAGATTTCTTTTGGACGCCTTGCATGACAGAAGTGATTTTAGGAGAAACTATATAAGTAAATAGATATGTAAATAAATAAGCTACTCAATTAACTGCTTAATATACAAATAAATAAAAGTGAAGCACAGAAACAGAAGGGCAATTATGGAGTCTCTCTCTCTCTCTCTCTCTCTCTCTCTCTCTCTCTCTCTCTCTCTGTGTGTGTGCAGGGAAATCTAATGCAAAACACCTTCCGACTAATATCTCTTTTTCTCCTCCTAACACAGCTGACATCTGGCCAAGAACTTATGCAACAGCAGGCTCTTTTTTTCCTCCCTTTCATTTCTCTCTTTCTATCTCCTTCTTTCAACTGACAATGCTGTCAATCAGGAAGGGAGACATTTTGGTCTGTTACCGTCTCCTTCGGTATCACTACCATCATCATCATAGATGCAATAATAAGATAAAGACTTTATGAAAATATATATTACCAATAATACTTATGACGAATATTTCGTCGTTATGAATCTGAGATATTTCATATCTGTTGAATTCATTTTCTAGTACCATCTACCTGATGGATCGAAGACAACTCCTTAAAAGTCTCTGAAATATAGTAGTTCTTACTTTCCATATTTTGGTGTTTTTATGGGCTCCTTTTATTAGTTGGAATTCTGTTGTAACCGAACATTTTTATCAGTTATTTTTAGCCCATTATGGAATTCGACCGCATTTGTAAGTTTGTCCGCTCACACACACACACGCACACTGTGTGTGTGTGTGTGTGTGTGTGTGTGTGTGTGTGTGACAGAATAAAGAGGAACTCCCTCTTACACATTATCACACCCAACATCGCAAAACCTTACGAACAGGCTATTTCAGAGTCGTGGGGGTTTGGCATCACTCTTGGAAGAAGCCGACGACACAAGACAACCCCCCCCCCCTCCACTCCCCAATAACACCCACCGTCTCCCCCTCCCTCCCGCGCCCCACCCAAGTCCATCCCGGCAATAAGTAACGAGCGCTTTGGGTGGCCCAGGTGACAGCCGGCGCAGATACCAATCATCTTCACAATCGGAACAAACAGTCGCCATGCAAGAACCTCTTCTCTCTCTCTCTCTCTCTCTCTCACACACACACACACAAACGCATGAACGAGTGTGCTATCGCTCTATGGACATCAGTAATGACAATGATAGGTACGCAAGCACATCGCAAGCACTTAATAAAAGTCAAACCTACCTAATTCAAGCAAACGTCAACACAAAGCTCGGATGACGTCATCACCGCGCATGCGCTCGACGGCGAAGCTGCGATCAAAGGAAGAACGAGATAGGCAGAAGGGAAAAGATGGAATATAGACATTAAAAAAAAGGGAGAAGAAAAATGAAGTGAAAAAACGTCATGAATAAATATCAGAGAGGATGTATAGGCGCACACACACACACAGAGAGAGAGAGAGAGAGAGAGAGAGAGAGAGAGAGAGAGAGATAAGGGAAGCGCTGTGTATTGAATATCGCTCACTTTAAAAACCCAAGGGGGGGAAAAATATTCAGGTTTCAAAGCGAATTTTTGTTCTCTATAAAAAAAATAAAAAACGAAGAACAAAATACCTTTTTTTTTTTTCAACCAATATTTTAAACCTGAGTAACAGCCATGACACAGGCATCCTCAATATCGGCTTTTTTTTTTTTTTTTTTTTTTCCTTTTTTTTTTTTTTTTTTTTTTGGGGGGGGGGGGGAGGGGGGGGGGGGGGGGCGCGGGGAGGAGTCCTAAAGGTAAAATAAAATAAAAGACGAAAAATAGAACAATCAAAACAACGCCATACTGTTATTGATGACGACGATGCGTTGTACCTAAGAGCATCGAACCACAGCAAAGGAATTGCTTAACTTGAGGCGAGGCGGATGGGGCAGGCGATCTGATAAATTTATCTAGTTAACTCCTACAGGAGAGAGAGAGAGAGAGAGAGAGAGAGAGCGAGAGAGAGAGAGAGAGAGAGAGAGAGTATACTGGAAGCTTAATCAAGCATCCTCTCCTAATAAGAAAATATGAAACAAAATATTATCATAAAACCCCAAATTCTTATTTCAAAACCTTATATTATCAACATATATATCTATCTGTATTCTTAGAGAGAGAGAGAGAGAGAGAGAGAGAGAGAGAGAGAGAGAGAGAGAGAGAGAAAACGAGCACTAGCGCTGATTCAAGACACCTCGTTATGCCACCCACTTATATTCCCGCCGCCGTAAATCACTTGACCCGAGAGGGCGCGCTTTGAGCACCACGAGACGCCCATTCTTCTCGGGACCTCTTCGACACCTCTGGAGAATACGCCCACACTCGACCATACACGCCTGCTGGGCGACAACGCCCAGTAGGAGATGCCCACACACCCAGACAGACAGACCCCTCACCTACTACACGCGAGAGACATGTAGTAGACAAACGCCGCGTATTTGGGTAGGATAAGAGGGACTTGGCAAGAGGGGGAAAGGGAGGGGATTGTGGAAGGAAGATTGGAGTGGGGGAGGGGAGGAATCAGGGAAGATTGGAGGGGTGGGGAGGGAACCAACACCAACCAACCAAACACTTCAGAATTCGAAGGTCCGACGAGTGTGAATGATAACGTGGAACTGACGATAATACCTAGAAGTCGTCCGCCCATACTTAATGACGAAACTGAATACGATTTTCGCCACAAAGGTTACCTGACCGTAGCTACCTATACCTATGTAGAGCGGAGGTCATCAGGGCGCCTCAGCCGTAGCGGTCCTTAAGGACTCCTGGTTCCTTTTACGAAATTTTCGAAATGATTACAAAGGGGTTCAGCTCTAATCGCTATGACTTGTTCGCTATAATACGGACAGGATCTGCCTGAAGAAATGGACATAACCCGATGCTACTGAGAGGGATTTAAGAGATGAATATTAATGAGAGCGATGTTTGGCTTCATCCCCAATCGTTGCCTTATAAATCTTTTTACTTAGACTTATTATTCAGTATTTATTCCATTCCTACCAGCTCCTTTGTGGGTAATTCCTACACTGTGACTTATGCGGAGCGCTGTGATCATTATTAAAAAGTTCTAGTAAGCCACGTCCTTTTCATTATATCGCTAGTTTTTTATTTGATTCCCTGTCCTCGGGTCCTTTTATACTTTTCTCTCTCTCAGCTGTCCAGCTTCTCCAACTGTTCCTTGCCGAAATTTTTTGGGGAGTCTTCCTTTTCCCAGCGAGGTCTGATTTATCTGTTGGCCGACTCGGCAACGTCACTGTCCGTCCTGATTTCGTTCCCGTCCACTGGACGGTGGTTCGATCCCATGAGGGGCCGAAATTATTATCAACTAAAAATTCCCCTTCGGTACATATATAAAAATTATTCAATTCCGAGGTAGAACGAATTAGATATTAAAGGACATTTGTAGCTCGAATGATTTATATGAATCACGGTGATGCGATAATTATTCATATATATATATATATATATATATATATATATATATATATATATATATATATATATATATATATATACACAACCTTTACTTCTTATCCTTATTAAACATTCAGGCTTAATAAGCGAAT
>NC_087207.1:23220031-23230031 GCF_015104395.2 Macrobrachium nipponense | reverse complement strand
AGTATAATAAACCCTCAGATATTTCCAGATGTTTGGGAACAAGTCTTGACACTAAATAGTTTTATGGCAGATCTTAAGTAAGGGTAAACCAGGTGTAGTTGAGACGGCGAAGGGAGGCTGGTTGAGGCAGGGTGCTCCTGAGGTGCGAAAGGTTGCATTCAAGGTGAGAAAGAGAAGAGAGAGAGAGAGGAGAGGGAGCGAGAGATGGAGAATAGAGGAGAGAGAGAGTAACTACTACCGATTAATTAAAAAAAATTAAAAAATGTGAATCCCACTTTGGTAAAAAAATCTGATTTTGTTAAATCACTCGGTATCATCAAAATCAAAACTAAAGAACAATCCACCCGCACAAAAAAAATAAAAAAACATAAAAAATAAAAAATAAAAAAATAAAATAAAATATTGAATCCAATCTCCCCTCCCAAATCAAAAAGGCTTTTATTATTCAAATTTCAGTTCTTTGTCAAATAGCGGGCCGGAAATAAAAACCGGCTCGGCCGGCCGTACTTTTGTTCAATAATCAATCAACTCATTTGATAGGCTTGCTTTTCCATATGAATAACTTAATTACGGAACACAACCTACCGTATTCCGGTCTTCCGCAAGCCTATGTTCGCATGATGAACCCGGAAGTTGGAAAATGGAATCTGGAACCTGGATGTGTGTTGTTGCGCGAGTTTCTAGTTTGGCCAGGCGCAAAATCGCGTCATGGCAGCTCTTACTCTTTCCTTTAAAAACTTACTAGAGGAAACCCTGGTTTTTTTAGTTACTTATTGATTATTATTATTACTTATTATTATTATTATTTATTATTATTGTTCTGGAAGTAAACCCCTTTTTTAAAAAACATGTTTTTTATTAAAAGTTAATTGCTACTCATTGCTACGCAGCCTTGCCTTAATAGACGAAAACCTTTATAAAACAAGTAATGCAGCTTGAGGCAGCGAATTGTTACTTTCAAATAAAAACATATTATTTTATTTTTTTTTTATTTTTTTTTTTCTTTTGCTCTAATCACAGTGTCCTCCAATTCGACTGGTTGGTATTTATAGTGTGGGGTTCCGGGTTGCCATCCTTGCCTGCCATTCCTTAGGCGTCCATCAACTTTTGTTCTTAAACTAATGGTGCGGCCGGGGCCGTTTCTAGGATCACAAAGGCTCTTCTGCATGAGGTCCTGGAGCTACGTTCCAGCCCTCTAGTTTTTTCTAGATTCCTTTTCAAGGATCTTGGGATCGTGCCCTAGTGCTTCCTATTGATTATGGGGTTAATACGATTTCCTTCCACTGGCATATCCCTCAATATTCCTTCTTATTTCTCTATTTTCAGATCTTGGATACCTTATATCCATTTTTTTTTCCCTTTATTTTTTTTTTTTTTTTTTTTGTTTCCCTCTTTCTTTCTTCTTTCCCTCTTTCTCTTCAACTCTGGTGTCCCTGGTAAGGTATTGGCGAACATCAATCAGTTGGATAACTTTCTTCTTCTTGACTTTGGTCAAGATCAACGCGGGTCACGTCTGGTCTATTTGCACGTCTCCCCCACCCTATCCCGTTTCTCTGATACCATAGTCCCCAAGAGGATCCCCCCCTTTGCCTGATTCGTTTTCCTATCACTCCCACCCTCTGGTTGGTGCTCGTACCACTTATTAACTGGCAAGGTAGCTTGATTTTGTTTCTTGCACGTGCCTCCAGTGGCGGGCTTTTGTGCCACTGAACTCACAGTGCCTCTATCAAAACAACTCTAATTGTACCTGATAGAGTTTAGACGGCACGTTTATAGTGCAGGTTTGTTTGAAAATTTTATTATTCAGTTATTATTAATTATTATTATTATTATTATTATTGTATTAAGTTATTCTAACGTGTGTGTATGTTTACCCGTAAACATGCAATTTTGTTTGTTATAAATTCACGAACATTAAGCCACAAACATATCGTTTTGATAAAAAGCAACACACCCAACAGTTGAAAAACAAACTCCCCGTCAAAGAAAGTAAGGCCAAATGATGATCTCATGAAATTAGCGTCCTTTTTTTAAATACTTATAAAAGGTCACATGGACTTTTTATAAAAATAATAAGAAGTCTATTGATGGCAATAAGCCCCAAAGCCCAAACCGAGCAATTCATACTGATGAGAGAGGAGAGGATAGAGGAGAGGAGAGATAGAGGAAGAGGAGGAGAGATAAACATACTCCTACACAACAATGTACAGCAATCCCCACCTCCTTGTAAATGACAGCTATAAGGGAACATTTACTTACCTTACAAAAGAAAAATAACACCGACGATAAAAAAAAAAAAAAAAAAAAATCACACTGAAGAGGTTAAGACAACCTTATTCGTAAAACTGTATCATCTGCCTTAACTAACAAAATATCAGATGGCATAAGATGTGAAAAACAACGGGTAAAAATACAAAATATTTTTTAATAAAGAAAAAAATGGCTTAATTTTTTTTTTTTTTTTTTTTTTTTTTTTTTTTTGTTTTTTTTTTTTTTTTTTAAAGGAGGATTTTGTTGTAAGCGACATACCCACCCAAACCGTTTAAAAATATAATAATCGCGTACCCCTTTTATATTCAAGGCAAACGGCGCTCATAAATTACGGGCACCGCTTCCGTACGGGCATTTATTAAGGCTCATTATTTAACTTGGAAAGTCCAATCTCTCTTCCGTGTATGCGTTTGTTTATTTACTGTGATATACGCTTATGAACGCTCTAAGTATCTTAGCATCTAAACGCAAACAACAGAATATAATCCTTTAAATAATAAATGATTCACTAAAGTTCATTATTTAACTGGGAAAGTCCAATCTCTCCTCCGTGTATGCATTTGTTTATTTAATAAAATATACTCTCATTAACGCTCCAAGCATCTTAGCGTTTAACGCTAACAACAGATACTTAGAACAGACTTTAATCCCTTTAAATAATACATGATTCACTAAGCTCATCATTCTCCTCATAACAAATAAGATTCCCCTTTAAATAAATGATTTACCAAAGTTATCTCTAAGCAGTTAATAGCAATTAAAGCATTTTAGCATGTAAATGTAAATAAAAAAAATAATATTCCATTTAAACAAATGATTTACCAAACTCATTTCTAAGCTCCAACAAATAATGGATCACCCGAAGTTAAGCTCAGATCGAAGAGGGTACGATGATAAATGAGAAGAGGCTGTTTCTTTGTCTTAGGCCTAAAAGGAGGCCTAAAACTGTCTCATCCGTTTTCATTCACTTGCGGGGCTACTTTACATTAAGACCAAAACCAAGCCCCCCCCCCCCCCCCCCCACCCCCCCCCCCCCCCCCCCCCCCCACACACAAACACCTTTCCTCTCCCCAACCATTCTTTTCTGTTCCTATCTTTTATTTTATTGCACCTGCTTCATCGTCTTGTTCTCAGTATTATATGGGACATAACATCACGATAATTAATCTCAAAATAATAATAATAATAATAATAATAATAATAATAATAATAATAATAATAATAATAATAATAATAATAATAGCTGATTCTTAAACTGGAAAAACAAATCCACAGCTAAGCATTTATACAAATATATTTTGACATAACTGAGAATTTGTTTATTAATAATAATAATAATAATTAATAAAAATAATAATAATAATAATAATAATAATTAATAATAATAATAATAATAATATAATAATAATAATAATAATAATAATAATAAAAAAATAATAATAATAATAATAATAATAATAATAATAATAATAATAATAATAATAGAATAAGAAGAAAAGAAGAAGAAGAAGAAGAACGCCTTTGGACTACATAATCATGATAGATCAAGAGTTGATTGGCCTACAAAAACGAACCTAAGCCGGGCGGTTATTTGGTTAAATGGTATATCTGGTGGTAATTAAGAAATAAATTGTGACTTCCTTTGTTATAAAGCCATTAGGACCCAAGGTTATGGTAAAAAAGAGAGTGAGCCTCTGGTCAAGACAAGAAATTACATCTCCTCTCTCTCTCTCCCTCTCTCTCTCTCTCTCTCTCTCTCTCTCTCTCTCTCCTCCTCCTCTCTCTATATATATATATATATACTAATATATATATATATATATATATATATATTATATATATATCATCAGGTTTTACCACATCAAGGAAAACCAAAAATAGTAAAGTTCTGTTACAACAAAAACATAAAAAACACTGACTATGAAATATGGAAACCCTTGGTTAGAACCTCTGGTTATAAATATGACAGACTTCCTAATCTAGTTATTATCTGCTTATAACCATGAAATTACAGCCTCTTGATTTAGTTAAAGAAAATGCGGCAGCTAGTCATAACACAGGCTTATAACCAAACTTAGCCTGTAGTTATTAGAACAAAAATAGCCATTGGCCACATTTATAGTATCAATTCTTAGCATAACCTCTCTTCCATCTACTCTTCAAGCATCTATCATCAGAGGCAAAAAAAAAAAAAAAAAAAGGACAAACCAATATCTCCATCTATTGCATAAAACAACAATGAACAAATACACGCAACGAAATCAACAAAAGCAGCTAAAAAAAAAATAAAAAAATAAAAAAAGTCGTATCTCAACATCGACCAATTAGAGTAGTACTCCATCAACAGGTCTCCTGGCTTGAGAGTCGTTGCCAAGGACGACTTATCCCACATTCGAATTTCGCCGACAACTCCGATATTTCCGAGAAATTCTTTTATTTAGGAATCTTCGTCCACCTGAGAACTTTTTCGAAGTCCCGTTCAATTCCAGGAAATTCTTGTTTTTCTCTTCTACGTGAGAACACGAACGAGAATTTGAGAAAATGGTTGTCATATTCAAATGAAATAGACAGAATTTGACATTTGACATTCATGATAAAAAATGACATTACCATACAAGTACGATGTGTGATTATTCCATCTTAAGTGTACATATTTTCATTGACTGAAGCTAATGGTGTTTATCATTGAGTGTAACAGATTTGTTTATTCAATCACGTACCGACTTACGCTATGTTTCGTCTGAATTTATCAGGAGTTCTCAAAATATCTCTTGTACTTTTCGCACGACTACGTAGGCAAGGTAAAAAAATTAACTTCAATAAACCTTTCCTGCATCAATTCTAAAATAAACTTCAAATATACAGACATTTCACATTTCCCCCTCATCTTGTCATGCTGGACATCAAACATTTCACTAACTACCTGAAAATGAAAAAACTAAAAAGATTTCCGTGCTGTCTCTACTTATTGATTGTAAACGTTTTCCAATAATTTGTAAAATGCAGCCTCATACATTAAAAAATAGCTTGGAAGTACATTCTTCAAATGTTTTGCCACAGCTAAATACAAACTTCAAACATTTTTACGATATCTAAATACAAACTTCTAGCATTTTTACAGCTTTGAAAAAAAGGACTTCAAAATTTTTTCCAACAGCTAAATAAAGACTTCAAAATATTTTTCCCACAGCTTAATACAGACTTCAAATTATTTTTCCCACAGCTAAATACAGACTTCAAAATATTTTTCCCACAGCTAAATAAAGACTTCAATTATATTTTTCCCACAGCTAAATACAGACTTCAAACTATTTTTCCCCACAGCTAAATACAGGCTTTAAGATATTTCCCACAGCTAAATACAGACTTCAAAATATTTTTCCCACAGCTAAATACAGACTTCAAACTATTTTTCCCCACAGCTAAATGCAGGCTTTAATATATTTCCCACAACTAAATACAGACATCAAAATATTTTTTCCACAGCTAAATACAGACTTCAAAATATTTTTCCCACAGCTAAATACACTTCAAAATATTTTTCCCACAGCTAAATACAGACTTCAAAATATTTTTTCCACAGCTAAATACAGACTTCAAACTATTTTTCCCCACAGCTAAATACAGGCTTTAAGATACAGCTAAATACAGACTTCAAACTATTTTTCCCCACAGCTAAATACAGGCTTTAAGATATTTCCCACAGCTAAATAAAGACTTCAAACTATTTTTCCCCACAGCTAAATACAGACTTCAAAATATTTTTCCCACAGCTAAATACAGACTTCAAACTATTTTCCCCATATATACCTATTTATAGACTTCAAAATATTTTTCCCACAGGTAAATATAGACTTCAAACTATTTTTCCCCATATATACCTAATTACAGACTTCAAAATATTTTTCCCACAGCTAAATGCAGACTTCAAACTATTTTTCCCCACAGCTAAATGCAGGCTTTAAGATATTTCCCACAGCTAAATACAGACTTCAAAATACTATTCCCCACAGCTAAATACACACTTCAACATATTTTTTCCCATAGCTAAATACAGCGTTTAAAATTTTTCCCACAAGCTTCAAACATTTTCCCCAAATCTAAATGCAGACTTAAACATTTTCCCACTGCTAAATACGGACTTCAAGCATTTTCCCACAATTAAATAGACTTCAAACATTTTCCCCACGGCTTCATACAGACTTCAAACATTTCCCACAGCAAAGTACAGATTTCAAACATTTTCCCCACAACCTAATACAGACTTCAAACATTTCCCACAGCAAAGTACAGATTTCAAACATTTTCCCCACAGCCTAATACAAACTTCAAATATTTCCCACAGCAAAGTACAGATTTCAAACATTTTCCCCACAGCCTAATACAAACTTCAAATATTTCCCAACGGCCAAATAATGAGTTCAAAAATTTCTCCCACATCTTAATACAGACTTTAAACATTTCTCCCCACATCACATCTAAATACGGAATTCAAACATTTTTCCCACAGCTAAAGAAAGACTTCATAGGTAGACCTCAACATGTTCCATGCACTTTTATAAATACAGAATTCAGGCACTTTTCCAAGTCTCTTTTTTTTTCTTCGTTAATTGAGACTTCAGTATTTTTCCTATATGGGAACTTCTACAAAGACTTCAAAAGAATTTTTCGCAGTTCGGAAAATACTAACATCATAAAACCACCTCCAACAACAGTACTGAAAATACCTTCGATGCTGACAGTTTCCCTACATTTTCTAAAACACTATAAACAAATCACTTTTTTTCTCCAGGAATAAATCGAATTCTCCAATTACTCGATTCAATTTTGCATAACTCAAAAAGTAATTAACTCCACCTTCCTCTTCTCTTCTCTTCTCTCTCTCTCTCTCATCGTCTCCTCTCACTCCTCACAGCCTCTCTCTCTCTCTCTCTCTCTCTCTCTTTCCAGCCAGAAATGTGAGAGTAACGATAAAAAAGGGGAAAGCAATTGGGGTTTCGAGGTTCCAGGAACAAACATATCAAGTGGTCGACTTTGTACCCTGGTATGAGTGTGTGCGTATTTAAAGACAGAGAGAGAGAGAGAGAGAGAGAGAGAGAGAGAGAGAGAGAGAGAGAGAAACTCAACAAGCCAGCAGCAGGGCGTGGGCGTGTAGACGAAGATACGCGTATAAGCCGTGTATGGGTTGACGAAGGGAAAATCTAATTTCGAAAGCAGCTTCCTAAATGGTCAGCGACAGTTGAAGGTCACGACCAGGAAATGAACCGTTCCATAACCTTTATCCCCCCTCCCCCTAAAAAAAAATAAGGAAAAGGGGAAGAGCAGGGGGGATGAGGGGGAGGGTGATGATTTCTATTGAGGGAGGGGGGCGGTGTTCCCTTTTACAAAACCCTTGCATTAAACTCATCAACATTGACCCGTCTCCCTCGCTTGCTTTGCATAATGGGGCATAAGGTTCATGGAACGTTGGCTTGATTCCTGGTGGGAATTCATGCCTTTTCTACGTTTGTTTCTGCGGAATATTCATAAACGCCAATCAGTAACTACAAACACCCTTTTTTTATACAATACAACAATAATAATGATGTAGTTATGAACGTGTCAATGATAAAATAAGCTGACTCGGTTTTAGAGTTAGAAATTATACCAAAAGTACTGTCTCTTATATGAGAAGGAATTTGAATTGCACCAGGAACATTCCGCGGTTGGCAAACTTATTCACTGAATAATAATAATAATAATAATAATAATAATAATAATAATAATAATAATAATAATATCCTTTATTTCATCTTAGAGCAATACACAGCGCTAAACAATGTAGAAGTATTACATTACATAAAATTGCTGTTATTGCTCATCTTCTAAGAAGAGCGATAAAAGTCATCATAACAACAGTGTTGAAAATAATAATAATAATAATAATAATAATAATAATAATAATAATAATAATAATTAATAATCTCCGAGTGGATCTTTCTTGTTTGTGGCCGTCCCAGTGAGAGAGAGAGAGAGAGAGAGAGAGAGAGAGAGAGAGAGAGAGAGAGAGAGCAGGCGGACGTGTCTGCATGGCCGTTGCTTAATTCGCTCTCTTTTATGAGCCATTAAAGCGAGAAATCCGTCCGAAATGGAGAGCGGATGCCTCAAGAGGCCATCGCACTAAGAGCTCCTTCTGCAGCATCCGCCCCCCCTCTCCCTCTGATCCCATTCTTCAGAGGATACCTCTTCACGCACATCACAGTTTACATACATGGTCTTATATAATTAGCATTCACGTAAATATTTATAAATACGTAGCGATATGCATCTAATGTACTATTTATTTCTCTTGCACTCTTTGCTGTATATTGCATATGCCTATGCATATGTAAATGCATAAGCGTTTATATATATATATATATATATATATATATATATATATATATATATATATATATATATACATATATATATATATATATATATCCTCGCTAACAGAACGGAGACACTTACAACTCTAAACATTAAACATCACAAAAATCTAATGAAGAAGAACTAACTAACAAAAAGATATCTGATACTCAGAACGGTCTCAAACTAAGACATGGTTACAAGGACAAAGTGCCTGTACGGACTGATGCAAATGGCATTCATGGTCTTATATAATTAGCATTCACGTAAATATTTATAAATACGTAGCGATATGCATCTAATTGTACTATTTATTTCTCTTGCACTCTTTGCTGTATATGCATATGCCTATATATATATATATATATATATATATATATATATATATATATATATATATATATATATATATATCCTCGCTAAACAGACGGAGACACTTACAACTCTAAACATTAAACATCACGAAAATCTAATGAATAAGAACTAACTACCAAAAGATATCTGATACTCAGAACGGTCTCAAACTAAGACATGTTACAGGACAAATTGCCTGTACGGACTGATGCAAATGGCATTCATTCGTAGTGAGAGGTCGAGAGTCAAAGATTAAGATATATTTTTGAGGGTTAAATTCAAAATTGAATACATTGGGAGGGGCTGAACATCAACGAGACAGATCAACAGGTGGCTGGCAGCGTCACCTTATGACCAAAGAGGCACGTCGAAAATATAATTTTAATTTAAACAAATTGGAAATAGAATTTTTTCTTAATTATTGTGGTGATTACCAAAAATTCACACTGACGTTCCTTTAAAATAATTCAAAATCTAAATTTTTCAAGATCATACTGGCTATTACCAAAGATTCACAAACTTTCCTAAAATATTTGGGGATCAAATCAAATCAATAAAAAAAAAAAAAACTAAAAAAAAAACCTGGAATCAAAATTTATCATCAAGATCAGACTGCAACTATGACCAAAGATTCACACTGATATTCCTACAAATTTTGAGAGAGAATAAATATTGAAAATAAACACTGGACATAAAAAAATTGTTCCCAAAAACTTCACACTGACGCTCCCAAAGGATTTGGAAATAAAAAAAAAATCACTGAATAAAAAAAATAAAAAATAAAAAATTTTCCAAGGTCAATATAGCTACTACCAAAAATTCACACAGACATTCCAAAACGATTGAAAGAAAATAAATCACTACTGATTTAAAAAAATTACAGGGAAAATCAACAATTTTTAAGGGGTCAAATATCTGGGCTGGTTACCACAAATTCCCACTGACGATTTCAAGGGATTTGGAGATAAAAAATTAAAATCAGTGA
>NC_087207.1:23205031-23215031 GCF_015104395.2 Macrobrachium nipponense | reverse complement strand
AAACAGATGCTCCTCATATATACGCATCCAATTCAAACCTGAGACCATCATTCTCTCTCTCTCTCTCACAAGTCTTTTTCCTTCCTCTTCACACCTATTCCTTCTCCTACATTCAGAATTTTCTTTCTGATTTATCTCTCAATTCTAAAACCATTTTTTCATTTCTTATTTTTTTCCAAATTTACAATCATCATTCTCTCTCCTCTCTCTCTCTCTCTCGTCTCTCTCTCTTCTCTCTCTCTCTCTCTCTCTCTCTCTTCTCTTCTCTATCTCTCTCTCTCTCTCTCTTCTTCTCCTTCTTCTTCCTCTTCTTCAAGCTTAAAATTTTCATCCTCTTTCTTTTCACCCCCTTACACCTTCATCCATTACTCCTTTCCATTGTCTTCAATCTAAAGACAGATACTTCATTTTTCTCCTTGTATTTAAAGGTTACTACTACTACTGCTACTGCTACTACTACTACTACTACTACTACTACTACTACTAATAATAATAATAATAATAATAATAATAACAATAATAATAATAATAATAATAATAATAATAATAATAATTCATGGAATATTTCTATCACTATCAAGACTTCTAAAGCTGAAAATCATTTACGATTTTGAGCGGAAGTATTATTATTATTATTATTATTATTATTATTATTATTATTATTATTATGCTCTCGAAGTGAAAACAAACCAAGAAGTTAACAGAAAGAAAAAATAAAGACACTCAGTTTGACACAACGTCCGAAGTCGCACATATAACTTTAACGGAGAAGAGTAACTTCCAGAACCGTTCCTGGAAGCCATTCAGAAGACAGAGAGAAGCGTAGGAATGAAGTCTCTGTCACACTGACGAGTTTAAAACAAGAAGTTAAAACAAAAAAAATATAACGAAAATGGCAAGCAGCCATCATCAGCTGGAAGAAACTTCCGTGACGTGCTTGTCGGCAGTGCTTGCAGAATGAAGTTTGGCATTTCAACGCTTGCTTTTTTTTTTTTTTTTTTTTTTTTTTTTTTTTTTTTTTTGTGGCAGTTGGGATGAAAAGTCTTTGCATAAATAAAATAAAAATAAAATGATAAACAAATAAATAAATAATAATCATATTAATTAAGAGACAATTGTTTAAATTTAAACAAGAGTACCTTGTAAAGCAGTAATCTAGTGTCCTTTTTTCAGAGAACATTTTTAATTAGCAAGAGGTAACAAACAACAAGTCAAAACAAACAATTCTGTTATACTCTTAAAAATGACCTCATCAGCAACATTAAAAATAATTACGAAATAAAAAAAAATAAAATAAAATACTGTACTGAACACGAAAATAATAATAAAAATATCACAGGATATAACTCATTCGATCAATGTATAAAACATTGGTACATTACAAAAATTATCTCTTTCTCTCTCAATATATCAGAAAATGGACAGGAAAAGAAAAGTCAGGTTTTTTTTCTTTTTCTAAGATGTCTATCATGAAAAATCTCTCTCTCTCTCTCTCTCTCTCTCTCTCTCTCTCTCTCTAAATATCTAAAGAAAATGAACAGAAGATCGTGTTTTTTTTCAAAGATGTACATCATCAAAAATATATTCTCTCTCTCTCTCTCTCTCTCTCTCTCTCTCTCTCTCTCTCTCTCCCCGAATCCTTCATGTATGTTGGAGGACTCTCGTCTCGTGGAAATTTAGTGATTCATAATTCGTGTGGATAAGTTCAAACAAGCACCAATATTGATGTGACGACTGCGTCCGCATGCAAAAAAAAAAAAAAATTGGTTGATGGATGGTAGGGTACTCAGGGATGTGTATGAATGTATGTAATCAAGTATGTAGGTGTAAATGTATTATATGTGTTTATGTATACACATACACAAACATATATATATATAATATATATATATATTATATATATATATATATATATATATATATATATATACATACACACACAAATGTCCTTTAATACCTAATTCGCTCTACCTCCTAACTGATATATTTTCCATATATGTAACCGAAGGGGAATTTTTTTTAGTTGATAATAAATTCGTCCCCTCGTGGGATCGAACCACCGTCCAGCGATTTACACATATGAAAATAAACCAATTCCGAGGTAGACCGAATTAGATATTAAAGGACATTTGTAGCTCGGATAATTTATATGAATCACGGTGATGTGATAATTATTCTATATATATATATATATATATATATATATATATATAGTATATATATATATATATATATATATATATATATATATATATATATATATATATATATATAGAGAGAGAGAGGAGAGAGAGAGGAGAGAGAGGAGAGAGAGAGAGAGAGAGAGAGAGAGATTCACATTCTAGTGACCATGACAATCGTTTAATAATGCACGTAGTAGGTACTCGAGTGGAATGAAGCACAAAATTCAGTTTGAAACGCAAAAATATGAAACGGACTGGATCGCTTAGCCCAAGGAAAAACATTTCCACGTAAATGTTTTCATTCCAAACTTTTCCCCGTCACACCTCATCGCCCCTAACAAGGATTCCGAATGAGAATTAGTTAGGAGTCGACTTGGCTCTCATCAATTTCAACGATCCGCTTCTTAGTCGATGAAGACGTCGACCAGTTGTGCCTCCGTCAGCTTAAATTTAGCTCTCGTGTCCCATCACCGAATTGGATATTATTATTATTATTATTATTATTATTATTATTATTATTATTATTATTATTATTATTATTATTACTTTGGAAAGACTCTCAATCACGAGAGTATATATAATGTTCTAAGAAGGGGGGTCCACAACAATAATAAAAAGATTTACTAGTTCGTGTATAATTTAAAAACACTTTACAAACAAAGCTTTCAAACCCTTCCCTGGCTTCATCTTCAGTGCAAGATGACCCCAGGGCTTTGTAAAGTGTTTCTAAATTATTCACGAACTATTAAATTGTTTATTATTATGGACCCCTAGAAACATTATTATTACTATTATCCAGAAGATGACCACCAAATATATGAAAAAGTGGCATTATGAACAGGTTTGAGTAAATTACAAGCATATACTTCTTTCAATAATTTCCTATTAGTGCTCTCAGACATATATTACTGACCTTTGACCTATCTTCTACGAATCTTTGGCTTAAAACCTTTGATATTTGACTCATCTTCAACGAATATCAGGTCAAAAACCATTGATTTTTGACCCATCTCCCAAGCATATCAGGTCATACACTACCCTTGCCCGATTCAAAACCGAAACGAATTTCCATTTACGAAATACTTCTGGCTAACAAACAGACACACAGACAGACAGACGAAGACAGACAATAACGTCATTGGTTTAGCAATTAAAGGAAGGAATTCGGGCAATTCGATAAACTGCAACCATACGCAGGAAACGGGCGCTTCAAACACGCAAGCAATTTAACCTAGGGAGGTGGAGGGGGTAGGGGAATGTGATGAAAGGGTGGGGGTAGGTGGGGAAGGGTTAACATCTATTTACATACCTGCATTAACATGCCAGGAACAATGCCTGCCTACATCTCAGACCATTTCAGAGAGAGAGAGAGAGAGAGAGAGAGAGAGAGAGAGAATTTCAACCTATATCATACATACAGTATACCATACGAATATATAGATACGGAATGGGTGTGAAATTTCAATTGAGAGAGAGAGAGAGAGAGAGAGAGAGAGAGACTGACGGACCTATGTCTACAATTTATAAACGACACAATGCTATATAGATGCAGAATTGGAGTGAAATTTCAATTGGGGAAGAGAGAGAGAGAGAGAGAGAGAGAGAGAGAGAGAGAGAGAGAGAGAGAGAGAGAGAGAGAGAGGACCTTGACGATGCATCTGGCCAACCCTTTCAGTTCCCAAGCTTAAGGATTAAAAGCTGATAATGCCGTATTATAATGGCCTGGAGCCAATGAGAATAAGCCGGAGTAGGAGAGGATTAAGATATTATGGCTCTAAGAAGACGAGGCGTGGGAGACGAAGGGAAAAAGGAAGACAGAGAGAGAGAGAGAGAGAGAGAGAGAGAGAGAGAGAGAGAGAGAGAGAGGGTGACACCCAGGCGATGAAAAAATGAAAAATATATACATGGCAGTTTTAAAACGAATCATTTTTCCTTTCCTTATCCATTTTTTAAATTATCTCCCTCATTAGATAATTAAATTGTTCGCCAATTACCCATTTATTATCAATTAAGCGTATATGCAGCTTTATCCTCACCTTCTTCATTTGCTTTCTCGTTATGAATAATAACAATAATCATAATAAACTGCTCACTTATGGAAAAACACATTTTTCAATAATACAGCATCAATAAAAAGGAATAGTTTTTTTAACATAAATAATATAATAAGGCCGTGGGAGCTTTGAGGGAGATATAATGGTAAGCCGAGTTGATTGCCAAGGTTAGATCACACTAAATCTCTCTCTCTCTCTCTCTCTCTCTCTCTCTCTCTCTCTCTCTCTCTCTCTCTCTCTCTCTCTCTCTCTATATATATATATATATATATATATATATATATATATATATATATAGTAGATGCACGTGACTCCATTAAATAAGCGAATACCACAGGAAAAGGATAGTCAGAAAATCTAAGCGCTTTGGTCTTAGTAAAGACGAAAGCGCTTGGATTTCTGACTATCATTTTCCTGTGGTATCGCTTATATATATATATATATATATATATATATATATATATATCTATATATATATATATATATATATACATATATATATATATATATATATATATATTGATATATATATATACATACATATATCTATATCTATATATATATATATGTATATATATATATATATATATATTTATATATAGTATGATATCTAAAGTGAAATTTTGTAGTACTCAATCCTCAGCAAGCTTGGTCATTTTTAAAAACCTCTCTCTCTCTCTCTTTCTCTCTCTCTCTCTCTCTCACTTCACTTAGCACCTTATCCTATCCTATAGTAACTCCTCAGCTCCCTTTAGCCATTTCCTTGTAGGTCCTTTCCTTCTTATTTATCACCTTCCTCCAAGAACCCATCATTTTCAGACCGTCATCTCTGTCACTTTAGCGTACCGTCATCTCCGCGTTTCCTAGTCTCGTCTATTTTATCTTATCTTCTCCTTCCTTCCTTTCTCCTCCTGGGTCATTTGTAGATGGATATATAACGTTCGATTCCGAACGCTTGCATCTACGTAGTTATTCCTTCAGATGTGGGCAGGATTATTAGGGAAGGAATTTAGGACGTTTTATGGAAAGTCGTATGTATGTATGTATGTATGTGTGTGTGTATGTGGTTGTTCTCTTTTATATGTTTTTTTAGTGCGTGTGGGTATATATGTCAGTATGTATAAATATCTATATATATATATATATATATATATATATATATATATAATATAATTATATATATGTGTGTGTGTGTGTGTGTGTGTGTGTGTGTGTGTGTGTGTGTGTATAACTGAATCACGAAAGTTTGGAACGTGATAAATCCATAAATAAAGGTATAAGCCACGAAGGAAAAATAAACGACGGAGTTTCTGCAAGATCTTTCGACTGAACGTCCTTTACTCAGCAGACAAGTTTGTCTGCTGAGTAAAGGACGTTTCAGCACGTTCAGTCGAAAGATCTTGCAGAAACTCCGTTGTTTATTTTTCCTTCGTGCTATACCTTTTAGATATATATATATATATTATATATATATATATATATATATATATATATATCTATCGTATATATATCTCCCCACGTGTGTGTGTATTTAATATACATATAGGAATGGCTACTATAAGCTAATATCGTATATTATATATATATATTATCATTATATATATATATATATATACATATATGGTTATAATAGATCTTATTATCTATCTATATATATATATATATAATAATTTTATATAAATATATATATATATATATATATGCTGTCAAAACATACACACATCCATAACATACGAAGGTGAATAACCAGACACACGCACAGAAACGCACAGTAAATATACGAACCCACAATACACAAGTTCGTCCTTCCTTCCTCTTAACCCTATACACATCGGAAAGCATAAATACAGATAAAAATATATGTTCGGAATCGAACATAAACATCCGTATACAAATGTGACCCAGGAGGAGGAGAAGAAGGAAGGAGAAAATCAGAAGATAAAACAGACAAGAAAAGGAAATGACGGAGATGAAGTGGACGGGAAAGTGACAGAAACGACGCTCTGAAGAAGATGACGGTCCTCCAGCAGCGAGGAAGATGATAGATAAAAAGGAAATGACGAAGGGAAATGGCGAAAGGGAGCGGAGGAGTTATAGGATAAGGTACTTAGTGGAGAGAGAGAGAGAGAGAGGAAGAAGAGAGAACCGAGAGAGAGAGGAGAGAGAGAGAGAGAGAGAGAGAGAGAGAGAGAGAGATTCGTGTGACCTAGCCTCAGCAATCGACTCTACTTTCTTGAATACACAGTTAGTTGTCGTTCCCACGTAAGTACTACGCAATAAAAGTAAGTAAATAAAATAAGTAATAATAATAATAAATAAAAAGCAAGGAAAGGCTCACGTAACCTCAATATATATACTTCCACGACGCCAAGAACACAATAAGGAAGACGCAACCCTCATAACATACAGAGCTGAGTGCCACTCGGGGTGCCAAGTGAAGAAGAAGGAATTGTAATGGACCGCACTCGTCCTGCAGGATCTTAAAGAAAAAAAAATGAAATGGAACGTGGAATGCCCGACAGCAGTAGGGACAAACAAAGGAGAAGGAGCAGAGCAAAATCACAAAAATTGACTTAATATTAGTTTATTACAAAATTTTTATTTCAGATTATACAGCTGAGACCGGGTTTAGTAAGTAAAGCAATTTACATAACATAACATAACCAAAGAGTCAGTTCAATGAATTTAAAATACAAAAAATAGCCAAGTAGTTAATTATAACAAAAACTCGTAAAGTCAAAATATTAACTGGAGACAAAATTAACTACAAATTCAAAAACAATTTAGCCATATCAAACTAATTCACGCAGCATAAACCATTGAATTAAATAATAGGCAGCATAAATAATCAAAAATACATACATCAATAATAAGCAAATAACCATAAACCGGCAGTATGAAAAAATACTAAACAGGCAGCATACCAATAACAATAATACATCAGTGGCAAAAATAAACTCACACCGCATTCAAAATAGCGTAAATTCAGGTAGCATTACACAGTACATAAAAACTGCAAACAATCTCACCATAGAGATAAAGACAGACCCAGCTGTCAACACAGAGAATGGACACAGACAGACTATCTCCGCAACACGCCAAAGCAGCAACCAACTGCTAACCGGAACAACACATCCATCACATAAGTGATTACGGCCGAATCATCTGCTGCCAAACTGGAACAAATCCGTCCACAGATGACCATGGTTTGATCATCTAACCTCCTCCTGCTCTACCAAACCCAACAGGTAAGGTATACCCGCTGCAAACGCCTCCATGCTGCTATGCTGCCAAGGACCTGACTCTCTCCATACTAAACCCGACTGTCGACTTTCAAGTTAAGACGACAGACGTAAACTTCCCCCAAAGAAAAACAAGAACCAGTAAGGAAGGCAAACAACCCACCATGGGCAAATGATTGTTCAACAATTGAACTATACCTCACAAAATAAAAAAAAAAATAAAACAAAAAGAAACGCAAATGCGACGAAGTGTCACGGAAGTTGGCACTCCTGCGGAATGACGAATGGCGAAGTGAGAGAGAGAGAGAGAAAGAGAGAGAGAGACGAGTGGACGATTGGCTGAGTGCGAGTATAGTTCTAAGTATTCTAACCGATGCGGAACGGTGGCGGAGATAATAATAATATAATATTGAAAAAAACGCAATCTCGATTCGAGTCAAAGAACTGCAGTGACCGTGACAGCACTGGACGAGTGCCAGAGTGCCTAAGAGTCAGACTTCCTCCTCTTCTTTTTTTTTTTTTTTTTTTTATTTATTTATTTATTCATTAAGTTTTTTTTTTTTTGTTTTTTTTAATCTTTAACGGTGCCTGAGTTCAACGGGAACCACAAATTGATGCGAAAGTATCCTATGACCCTCCCTGTGAAGCTGCTTTTGAATTTGAATAGATTACAGACTACTAATTATATAATGCAAGGTTATTTTATCTTATTACACACACACATACACACACGCACACACACACAATATATATATAGTATGTATATATATATATATATATATATATATATATATATATATACATATATATATATATAATATATATATATATATATATATATACTAATTGCAATACACAACCATGTATTAATGTAGTCTGAATAAAAATAAATTACAAGCTACACTTACGCACTTGTGTATCTATATATATGTGTAAGTGTGTGTAGTGTGCGTGCGTGCGTGCGCGCTATGAAATATTCGTCAAAATACACACTAGTCTTTGCACCACAAAACTGGGAATTCAAAATGGAAAAATATTCACAAATATAACTCCAAAGAAAACTCCAAAGGTTCGACTGAGGCAGAATATTAAGGTCGATGTTTTTTTTTTTTTTTTTTTTTTTTTTTTTTTTTTGCCCGAGAGAGAGAGAGAGAGAGAGAGAGAGAGAGAGATGAGAGAGAAAATTTTTAAAAATTTTTAAATATTTTTCTAGAAAACACAGCTGCCTAAATTACGAAAAAAAAAGACTTTCGGCAACCGACGAAAAAAAAAAATGTAAAATAAAAAATTTGGAAATATCAACCTCCCAAGGGTGCCCCACCCCTACCCCCCAAAATTTGAGAAATTGACCCATTAGGAAAATAAATAGAATAATATAAATGTCTCAATCACCAACACTAGTAACTAAGAGAGGAAAGGCAATCACATATCCATTAGTTAACGTCGCCTAGGCAATCACAATCACACATCTGACAATCACCTAGTCTGTCAACTGTGCAATCACCTGAGCAATCACTTGAGCAGTCACCTGGCCAATCACCCAGGCAACCACGTGGGCAGCAACCTTAACAATCACCTGGGAAATCACCTGAACATTACCTGGCCAATCACCTGGGCAACTACACGAGCAATTACCTAATTAATCACCTCTGTCAATCAACTGAGCAATTACATAAGCAATCACCTTGGCAATCAACTGTGCAGTCACCCAGGTAATCACCTATGCAACCACCGGTCAAGAACCTGGTCAATCACATTGGAGAAATCACGTAGGCAACTATCTGAGCAATTACTTGCATAGCCACCTGAGCAATACAGCAGCAATCACCTGGACAATCACCCGCTTCTGCAAAAAAACAGGACGTTGCAGCAGAAGACGCAGAGAAGGCAATAAAGGCGGAGACAAGAGGCAGTTTCGGATCGATGCTCACGAACAATAAATCATGACCGCTCGTCTGGCGACACAACAAAGGAAGACTGCACAGGTGAGGGACAGGACAGGTAAGGAAGGCCACCTGACTGACTGACTATACTACCTGGCGCGGAATGTCAACACAGAACTACATGTGACCCACCGAGGTTAAGTCGACGCTTCTCGATTTTAACTAGTTGTCGTTTGTTTTTAAATTTCAATTATGAAAATATCAGGTATAAAGCAAAGACCTTCGTCCAATAAACTCATATCTTTACAAGAAAATTCAATGGACACTCTTTAATGCAGATAAATTACTTCAATTGTGAACATTTATACTCTAGAGCAATAGACTTCTTAATAGAATTACGTATTAACCATAAAATTTATCCCAAGTAAATAAGCCCTGACCCATTCTCCAACTGGGTTGCAGCCCATCACAGTCGTCTAATTATCAAGTACATTATATATACAATAAATACACACACACACACACACACACACACACACACACATATATATATATATATATATATATATATATATATATATATATATATATATATATTGTAATGAGGCAAAAGGCTCAACAAACAAGCAGCAAAAAAA
>NC_087207.1:23187531-23202531 GCF_015104395.2 Macrobrachium nipponense | reverse complement strand
ATATATATATATATATATACGTACATACAATATTATGTATATATTATGTATAGTATATACGTACAGCCATACAAGTATTTTCCATAGCATGAATTTGTTCCAGAAAAAATATCGTAACATCAGCAACTCAGTTCATTAAGGATTTCAAACAATGCTTCCGTGTTTCTACATAAACAAACTAATCCTCTTTATTTATTTGAGAAAAAAAAAAAAAAAAAAAAAAAAAAAAAGAGACCGTCTCTTGGAAGCCTAGTTGAGAATCAGCAGTCGACAGTTAGGTTTCTCGTCAACACTGAACCGTTAGTCAATGTAATGGTCGCGGCCTAATCACCTCAGACCCTCCTAATGACCTTTCAATGCCCAAGTCCCAAAATGAGGTTTGCAGATGTACACTTTCGTACAGTATTGAAGTTACTAGGCACACGCGCGCACACACATGCAAAACACATATAGATATATGTATATATAATATATATATATATATATAGTATATATATATATATATATATATATAATATATATTTAGTTAGTTACAAGGAACCCCTCCAACAAAAATTTATAAATACATAAATAAATACACACACACACACACATATATATATAAATAGTATATATATATATATATATTATATATATATATATATATATATTATATATATATATATATTTATATATTCATATATTGTATATATATTTCATATTCATATATGCATATATATATATATATTTATATATATACGTATATATATAAATATATATATATATATATATATATATATATATATATATATATATATATATATATATATATATAATATGCATCATAACCAATTATCACAGACTAGAAGGGGAAAAAGGGCGTATCATTTACATGACAATGAGAGAGAGAGAGAAGGAGTGAGAGAGAGAGAGAGAGAGAATTACCATCATAGTTACAAATTCGACCTTACAATGAATCAAAAACAGACAGACAGACAGACAGACAGGCGGCTTTGTGCGTTTCACCTTCCATCAAAAGTACGACCTAACCGTCACAGTCCTATTCCATAATACCGCTAAAGAAGTACTTTTTTTTTTTAATTCCTGCGCCAGGAGATACAACACGTCTAATATGCCTTCGTCTCTCTCTGAGGAGGAGGAGGAGGAGGAGGAGGAGGAGGAGGAGGAGGAGGAGGAGGAGGAGGAGGAGGACGGAAGATTCCTCACCACAAAAGAGAGAATCCTGACATGACATAATCCTGACAACCAGACAAAGTTGACCCACATTTAGGATGCCTTAAAAAAAAAAAAAAAAAAAAAAAAAAAAAAAAAAAAAATAAAAAAAAAAAAAAAAAAAAAAAAAAAAAAAAAAAATACGCAGCCGTTTTAGACGTCATGGCTTTAACTTCTGTGACTGGATACCAAATGGAGAGAGAGAGAGAGAGAGAGAGAGAGAGAGAGAGAGTCCTAAACGCATGTGACGTAAGTAAACAGCGTCTAATAACCTTGCAAATCCTGGCGTAAGCAGCTCGAGAGTGAGTCAAACCGAACAGTTTTTTGAACACAATACTAAAGTAAGTGGATGAAATGAGACTTTGTGCAATGTATATAATATATATAATATATATATATATATATATATATATGTATATATGGATGGCTCCACAAAAAAGTATAAAAGTACGCGCGTAAAAACGTATAATGTATACATTCCTATTTCTGTGTCTACATAAAACCAAAGACACAGAAGGAAACATTCCTTTTCAGGGAAAAGTAGAATCTATCGACCTTTAAATTAAGGTCGAAGCAGAGAAGGTTGCGAAGTCTTTTTTTTTTTTTTTACTGAGAGCTCCGACCTTAATTTTCTTCTTCTCTTAACAACAAAGAAAAAAAGGTAAAGATGGATTCACGAGATTTATGGATTCCATCAACTGGCAATGAAGGAAGTAATGGGTTTGTTAATGGTCTTATGGGTACAGAGAGAGAGAGAGAGATGAGATGAGAGACGAGAGAGAGAGAGAGAGAGAGATTACTTTCAAAAGAATTAATGTCTCCTCAAGAGAGAGAGAGAGAGAGAGAGAATCGGATCTTATCTTACATCTTACAGTTCGTTCGGGTTGCCCCAGGTCCCCCTCAGTGTTGAGGCGCCTCTAATGTCTACCAGAGAGTTGCTAGTACATCTTCCGGTATAGTTTTGCATCTTCCAATCTTGGATGGTCTGGGATGCAGTTTAGATATTTGTCGAGCTTTTATTAAAACTTACATCTACGCTCACTCTGATATATCCTCCAGATGAGCTGCAACGCATTGAATAGACGCTGCATTATCGATGCTGGTGCGTAGTGGATTAATGTTCTGTGTGCTTTCCGTTATTTTTCTGGTATAGTTTTTGGGCACTATTAATCTACCTCTGCTTGCTCTTCTGATATTTTTAGTTCCATGATATTTCTGTTATTCCTTCTATCTGTTTCCATGCCTGAATTATCATGTAGCGTCTCTTACTCCTTTCTAGACTATATAATTTTAAGGATTGTAGTCTTTCCCAGTAGTCTAGGTCCTTAACTTCTTCTATTCTAGCTGTAAAGGACCTTTGTACACTCTCTATTTGGTGCAATATCCTTTTGATAGTGGGGTACCATATCATATTGCAATATTCAAGTGGACTACGAACATATGTTTTATAAAGCATAATCATGTGTTCAGCTTTTCTGTTTTGAAGTGCCGTAACAACATTCCCATTTTTGCTTTACATTTTGCCAACAGAATGGCTATTTGATCATTGCATAACATGTTCCTATTCATCATCACGCAAGGTCTTTAACTGCTTCCTTATTTGTGATTGTTCATTTATTTTTAGGTCCCCTATATGCATATAGCTTCCTTCTCTGTCTCCATAATTTATTGATTCAAATTTATCAGAGTTAAATACCATCCTATTTACCTCTGCCCAATCATATACTTTGTTAAGGTCTCTTTGTAGAGCGTTCCTATCTTCATCACAAGTAATTTCTACTATTCATTCTTGTTGTCATCAGCGAAACTACTCACTACCGAATCCTAAACATTACTGTCTATGTCTTCATCATAATTAACAAACAATAATTGCAGCTAGCACCGTACCTTGTGGCACACCGGATATTACCTTGGTTTCATCCGATTTCTCATTGTTGCAATAACTAATCTGTTTTCTGTTGTGTAAAAATTCTTTTAACCATCTTCCTACTTGATTCACGCTATTGTGTTTTCTAATTTCTTTGCTAATATATTATGGTCTACTTGTCAAAAGCTTTTGCAAAGTCTAGATAAACCACATCTGTTTCATTTCCGCTTTTCAGATTTTTGAATATGTTCTCACGGTGGACTACAGTTGGGTTTGTGTACTTTTTCCGGGTACGAAACCGTGTTGTCCTATATTAAACAAATGATTTTTTATTAAATGTTTCATAATATTTTTCTTCATTACCCTTTCATACACTTCATAATATGTGATGTTAGACTCACAGGCTATAATTACTGCCTCTAGTCTTGATCCACTTTTGAAAGTAGGGGTGATATATGCTAGTTTTGTGCTCATCATAAATCTGCCTGTATCTACACTTTGTCTTAATAATTGGCAATTGAAAGTGGCTTTGCGATAGAATGAACTACTTTCTTTAACAAAATAGCAGGGACTCCATCCGCCCCATGCCAGCAGCTCCATTTTTAATTTCATTAATTGCCTGCACAATATCAGCTTCATTATTTCTATGTCAGCTAAATATTCACTATTTTCGTCCCTACTTCTATATCATTATCTTCATAATCTTATTCTAGGGGTGAATTCTCTCTTATATCGTTCTGCCAGTATGTTGCAAATTTCCTTTTTTTCATTCGTCGTTAACTCCCTTCAATTCTCAGAGGGCCATATTTCTATTTCTTTTATTATTCATCTTCTTCGCATATGAGTATAATAGTTTGGGGTTTTGTGCTTGATATTTAATAGGGTTTTTTCTTACCAAGTCCGTTTTTCATTTTCTTTTGATTGTATAATCTTTTGTTCTGCATTTTCTATCTTACTTTTAGTTCTATAAACTTTCCATGCATTTTTTTCTTTTGCAAGACCTTTTGTTTTTTCCACTTTCTGATTTTCTGGAACAAGATCCTTCTGTCTCTTGGTATGCATGAATGATGTTTACTTTTCTTCTTCGGTATATATTTATCCACTATTTTCTCCAATCCATTTTATATAATATCTCCGTATTTACCCAATTATGTCATCACTTACGAAAATGTATATCCCAATCTTTGTTTAATCTTCATTAATTTCTTTGACCATTTTATATTTTTACTGTAGAAGTTGTATTTTCCATATCCTTCCCACTTTTTCATTCTTGCTTATCTCTATTTTCACTTGCTTTGGAATGAACTGTTAATTCTATGACATTATGATCTGAAATACTCGCATTATAAAACTATTATTTCTTTAACATAATTCATCTACGTTCACAACTACGGTCGGTCTAAAGTATTTCCTTTCTTGTTGGCAGGTGATTTATTTGTTGAATGTTGTATCTAGTAGCATATCTAATAGCTTTCAAATTGCCTCTTTTATCTTCTGCACTACTATTACTCTCTTTTTATATGTATAAGTACAACCACAGTCTCCTATCGCTTCTTTCCATTCTACGAAAGGAAAGTTGAAGTTCACCAGATAGGAGAATAGTCCAGTCCTTGTGATTTCTACATATATCATCCAATTTTTCAATTATTAAGTCAAACTCTTAGTATTAGGAGGTCTATATATTACTATGTTCATCAATTTTTTAGATTCAAAATTCTACCGCTATTAGTTCCACATTCTGAGTTACTATATTCTCATATATTTTTCCTTGTTTTTTGTCTTTCCCATGATTGCGGTTCCCCCTTGATCCTATTTTTTCTATCTGATCTATAAGTTTGGAACCCTTTTATTTGATCATCATTCCCAGTCTCTTGGGGAATACCAGGTTTCACTTATATTCATTATTATCTATTTCTTTTCATTTGGGTTAGTTTTCTTCTAAGTACTCTATTTTTCTTTTTTGAGTTACTCGTAACTAAACCCTGCGCATTCAATCACTATGATGGTTTGCGTGTTTTCTCCTTCATTTAATATTGGTAGTATAAGGATTTCCCATGTCTCTTTCCTGGTCTGTCTGGTATGTTGTTTCTTTTTTTCATTTCCAGGAAATTCTGACATTAAAAAATCCAACTTTTCCATAATATTGATCTTCCTTCATCATAATTATTCATTTTGTGTCTGAATCTGCAATTTTCTCCGTTTCTGCAATATCCTCTTGCATAATAAATACAGTTATTATCTGAGTAGAATTTCGGGAGCTGATTGCTTTGAAATTTTTTTGCTGACACTCTGCATATCTCATTGGTGGTTTTGCTTTTGCTCTTTTACCTGATATTCTTGATTCTCTCTTTATTTGTTTCTTTTTCTTATTTGGATTTTATTACTTGGTTGGTTATTTATTTGATTATGATTCATGGCTACAGGGTGCATATATTGCATTTTTTGTGCGAACTTACATCCTCCTTCCTTTTCTTTTAGGTTTTTACTTATATTTTTGGATGCAGATCTCTGCAATCATCCCCATAGCCATCTAAGTAGAGAGAGAGAGAGAGAGAGAGATTACCTTTCAAAGAATTAATATCTCCTCAAGAGAGAGAGAGAGAGAGAGAGAGAGAGAGAGAGAGAGAGAGATGAGAGAAGAGAGAGAGAGAGAGAGAGAGATTATTTCCCTGAGGAATTTATGTCCTTCTAGAGAGAGAGAGGAGAGGGATCGTTTTTTTTTTTTTTTTTTTTTTTTAGAAAAATCTAAGTTTACGAGAGAGAGAGAGAGGAGAGAGAGAGAGAGAGAGAGAGAGAGAGAGAGAGAGGTTCATGTGGTCTCCCTCCTCGTCCTCGATATTTTCGTATTACCAGTCTCTCTATGTCCCTTCCAGAGAATCAGTAAAAGAAAAAAAAGAAGAGAAGACCATCTGGGGAATTCGAGCGCAGTTGAAAGATTCATCCAGAGAGATCAATAGTAAGACGGCCTTCTTGTTATTCCACGTTGGACTACATTCCACCTCCTGCTGTCTATCTATCTATCTATCTATCAAGAGAGAGAGAGAGAGAGAGTAGGTATACGTAAGTGCAAGTCTTAGCAATTAAGGTACGAATGAGGCCGTAACTATCTTGTTGTTTTTTCTTGGAGCCATCCGCTAGAAGAGAAATTGCTGTTTGCTGATTAATATATATATATATATATATATATATATATATATATATATTTCCCACCCTCCTTATTATCTAACGTTTCTATCCTATCCAGTCGTTGTCACTCAGTGATTTCAAAACAAAAACATAAGATACATGCATCATCATGTCATCGCAAAATAAATGAATAGATATAAGTAAAACAAACGACAATGAAATAAAATAAAGCACATGACAATAACTAAAAAACCATCTTCTGCTATGAGATAGTGCAAGGTGTCGACATAGATACGAGCGTTCTCAACAATGAAATGTAATAATGGCAATTTAACCTTGAGTACCCAAAGTAAAAAATCGAAATAAGTAGTGGCGATTAAAACACGGGCAAGAAAATATATTAGGAACTCTGGCTAATAAATGCAAAGGCAATACACTGACATACACTGAAAAAAAAGGAAAAAGAACCATTTTTAAAAATAAATAAATAAAAACGAACACTTTTCCTCAATTACGAAAACAGAAACCTTCACGCCAAAGAGACGCATTAAAATTCGCCAAGTGGCACGTGAAAAGGGTAGAGATTAATAATCCTTAAAAAAAAAAGGAAAAAAACTCAAGGTGGTGTCCAAAGCCTTAATGGAGGGCCATAAGTCATAACAGGTGTTTCCAGGTAAGAGAGAGAGAGAGAGAGAGAGAGAGAGAGAGAGAGAGAGAGAGAGAGAGTTAGAGTTACAATACAGGTAATTGACGAATATATATATATATATATATATATATATACTATATATATATATATATATATACTATATATATGAATAGAGAGAGAGAGAGAGAGAGAGAGAGAGAGGAGAGAGAGAGAGAGGAGAGAGAGAGAGCTGGCAATACAGGTAACTAACTGCTGAGAGAGAAAGAGAAAAAAATGGTCTCACAACAAAAACTGTTTAAACTTTTAGTCACTGAAGTTAAGAGAAAGAGAGAGAGAGAGGAGAGAGAGGAGAGAGAGAGAGAGAGAGAGAGAGAGAGAGAGAGAGTTAGAAATTATTACGCATTCATGTATTCTATCCCTTAAGTTTATCTCAGTCAGCAGTACACCAGAGATGCCTTTAAGATTACGACGTGTAGCTGTTCTGCCGCAGATGGGAAGTATCACTTTAAGACTCACAAATAATAATAATAAAAATAATAATAATAATAATAATAATAATAATAATAATAATAATAATAATAATAATAATAATAATAATAATAATATGTTTTAAACAATATACATAAAATAAACTCGCTTAATTCTGTCATTCCTCTTTAACAACATTTGCCTAAAAGAAGGTCTTTTACCAAAATAATAATAATAATAATAATAATAATAATAATAATAATAATAATAATAATTAATAATAATAATAATAATAATAACTGCATTTATATAATAATAATACTAATAATAATACTGATAATAAACTCCATTTATATAATAATAATAATAATAGTAGTAGTAGTAGTAGTACATAGTAGTAGTACATAGTAGCAGTTGATATTACCAACACTTAAGGCAACATCGGTAAAATTAACATAAGGTTCATCAACACCACTTAACCTAAGATTGGTCTCCAGCCACTTAACATAAGAGATATTCATCTGCAGATGTTTTGCTTAAAAGCTCTCCAGGAATTCAAGTCGCCCAATGTAAAATGTCGAGAAAAATCTACAAATTAAAAGCTTAAAAAGAGAAGAGTGAAAAGCCAAGATGTATGTTGGCGATTGAGAAGAATAGTTGCAGACTCTGGTGAAATCCTTCTAATGTATTCTTACGAAGCGAAGACCGACCAGGGAAAGGTTACAAAAATAAAGGTAATGAAATCAAGAGAAAGGCTGATGTTCTACCATTTTCAAATAAGGAGGAAAGCATAAAAAAAGAGACAAGTGAAAGCTGAACTTCAAAGATATGCAAAGAGAGAAATGAAACCGAATATTGGAAATAAGAAAGGCTATGCATAAGAATCGATGATCAAAGACTGACGAACTGATTCCAAAAGGTATTTTAGTGATATGTATCTGAGTGTAGTGAAATTCATCTACATATAGATGGAAGAAGTACGTAGGAACGATACAGGAAAGAGGGGTTTCTCCAAAATAAGATAAACCCGGTGATAACCATACAATTACAGTAGCAATGGATGAAGCTGGTACTTCAAAATGTAAAAATTATGATACAGAAGAAAGTTGACTATGAATTCTTGCGAGTACTTAAATTAAAAAATTTTATATATATGTAAATTTGCTAATCATTCCTTCTCTAAGAAACAATATTTGTATCAGAAGGGTTTTGTATTAGGTAAAAATGAGGAAATGTGGTGTGTGACAATATAATTAATGAAAGACAGGTCCATGTTATTCAGATACTTATGATTGACAGACATACAAATGGAAAGGGTATACATACTGATGTTACCTTTATATAATATTTTGTGCGAAAGTAAACAAAAATACATAAATAAAAACAAACAATCCATACTTGAACTCTCTCACTAAATATTATAAAATCAGTATTTCTCTAAAATCAACACAGAACAAATGGCAACCTCATTTTTCTAGCAGAAAAACAATAATTTTGCAAGCAAAATTAAATAATAAGAGAGAGAGAGAGAGAGAGAGAAGAGAGAGAGAGAGAGAGAGAGAGAGAGAGAGAGCCACCACGCTGGTTACGCAACCAAAAAACAACTAGGTTGGAGATCATTTATCTTCCGTTTTCATTTATTAAAAAGTAATTCTTCTTTTCCAAGCCTTTCTTGCCAACTGGGATTCTACCGTTTTTTTTTTTTTTTTTTTTTTTTTTTTTTTGGGGGGGGAAGGGGGGGGGGGTTTCTTTCTTTGCCAACGATACCAATTATTTCACAAACAGGCAATTCTTTTTTTTCAGATTGTCATTCCAGTCAACAGCAAAATTTTTTTTTACTCACATCAGGATCGAATCCAGGTTCTTTCGATTGAAAGGCAAGGGCACTACCAACTGACCCACACAGGCAGACAGACACCCCTTGCCTTTCAATTGAAAGACCGGGGTTCGATCCGATGCGAGTCAAAATATTATTATTTTTGTTACACATGGTTGTGTGTTGATTTTATCCTTATATGTATGTATATACATACTATATGTATAAATACACACACACACACGCACACACACACACACATATATATATATAATATATATATTATATATATATATATATATATATCTAATATATATATATATATATATAATGAATTCCACACAAGACGCTAAAAAAAATTCAAAAAAAAAATAAAACATTGAATAACTCTAACACCAACCAAATTCACATCGGAAACCTCCTCCTCCTCCATCCCAAACGGGCCATTTTTTCATTATGATTTTTTTTCTCCCCCCCCCCCATACCCCCCACCCCGGGCCCCCCAACCATTACCAAACAGGCGGCGAAAAATCAAAATGGAAATTGCAGAAAGCGGTCCGCCCCAAAATGAAACGGATATCCCTGATCTCGCCCCAATGAGCAATTGGTTCCAATCGGCAAAAGATGAAAACTTTAAACATTTTCTTTTGCGCAAAAATGATTTCGTGCAAAATATCGACGTGGAAAAAAGGTAGCGAAGTAAACGTATGAAAAAAATACATGCTGAGAGAGAGAGAGAGAGAGAGAGAGAGAGAGAGAGAGAGAGAGAGAGAGAGAGAGAGAGAGAGAGTTAGTTGTGAAGAAAATGTAAGAGACGTTTGAACCTGCTGATACACAAGCCAACTGAATCATACCGTGTTTATGTATTTATGTATATATATACAGATATATACATACAGTATATATATATATATATATAATATACATATACATACATCCTTAAATCCACGGTAGAAAGGCGAGTGAAAAACTGGCGACCTGGAACAAGTCCTTTCTTAGTTTTTTCTAGTACATTTTCAAGTTCACACTTAAAATAATAGAAGCTGACAGACCTTTATATACAAAAACAGAAAGCGTGGGCGGGGGTTATAAACTGTATTTTGAGTTATTCTTTTAAAATTTAATCTGTTACATTCCTTAATATTTCGGTGATTATATATCGCTACAATTTCCCAGAGCCAGAGTCCAATACGAAAGGTTATGATGCTCTCAGTCCTACTAATGAATGAAATAGAACTGAACATGTTACAAACACTTATATCAAATTTACATAATACTAACACGGTAATCAGTATACCACTAAATGACACCATAAAGAAAATATTGTGGGTTCCATAGTTACATAAAGGGAAGTATATGCCGGTTTGTGTGGCATTACATATACACACATACATTATATATACATACATACATACATGACTGTATGTATACATATACATATACATATATATAACGCAATGAATATATAAATAAGTATATCCACGACGGGAAGCTACAGAAATAGAGAGAGAGCTAGAGAGAGAGATAAGGGTCCATCATGCATATGTTCAAAAGGGAATGCGTTCTTTGATCTTCTTGACAGAGAGAGAGAGAGAGAGAGAGAGAGAGAGAGAGAGAGAGAGAGAGAGAAATGAGCAAGACATCCTGATGGAACTTAACGGGAGGTGGTGGAAGGGGGGGGGGAGAGCAAAGGTAGACGATGTCCCAACACACTTCCCCATCTGCCCCAAACCTCCACTCGCCCCCCCCCCGCCCCACCCCCAACAAGCCCCCTGTTCCCCAAGGCACCAGAACTAAGTAAGAGAGCCTGAGGTGCCATCAAGGAAGGACTGACACACACACACACACACACCTGAATTATTCATACAATGTAAATATAAAGAGGCCGGCAGAGAGAGAGAGAGAGAGAGAGAGAACAACACTTCTTGACGACCTGTTGCTCTTCTCCTCGACGCCACGTTCGCTCAAAAGGGGGCGACGTCCCCTTTCCCATCCCCCCTACCTCCCTCCTTCTTCTCCGGAACCCCCACCCCACCCAACCCCAATGCCTCCCCTCGGTCGAGCGGGAAAGGTGACAGCGACCAAATGGGTATAAGTTTTATTTCGCAATGCCTGCGTCTCTCTCTCTCTCTCTCTCTCTCTCTCTCTCTCTCTCTCTCTCTCTCTACTTTCTTATCCAGGAATCGACTCCTCTCGGTTCCCATCAACAAAGAAATAATAACTAAAATATAGCATACTTCAAAACAAATAATAATGATAACAACAGTAAGAATCTATTACAGGCGGAAGTTTAGTATGGAAAAATGCGTTAGCATACGAGCTACTACTAAATAAATATGATGAGTCGACAAGAAGTGCATCGCTGACGAGCGTCCTGTTCAGAATAATGCCTTAATAACATTTATCATGGTAAAAATGATGATTCAACAATGAATTCACTCATATATTACTACCGCATGTGAGAAAATGGTGATACGGTTCATACTGAACACAAGCCTAAAAATTTAAATAAATTTATATAATACATTCCTTTTTTATACACTAAACCCACACACAAACACACTGTAGTGCGGTAAAATTATTCATACAAAAAAACCGGAAAAAATACATGCGGATAAAAGAAGGAAAAACTCATTTCTCTCACATACTGCAAAAGACAAACACATGAGGTAGGCACTCATTTATAAAAGTAAAACAGGAAACCGCCCGCGTTTCACAATGCTTGCAAGCGTAAGAGAGAGAGAGACAGAGAGAGAGAGAGAGAGAGAGAGAGAGAGAGAGAAATAAAAACACTCATTTATACAAAACAGAGTATCGTCCGTGTCCCATAATGCTTGCAAGCGTAAAAGAGAGAGAAGAGAGATGAGAGAGAGAGAGAGAGAGAGAGAGAGAGAGAGAGAGAGAGAAGCATCACACCTGTAATGCTTTTGTACCCAAAAGTATACCTTGAGGAAGGCCTTTGTGCTCTGGATAAGGCTTGAAGTCGTTCCTCACTGCATGAGAGTCATAGCCACTGGCCTGAACACCCCCCCCCCCCCCCCCCCCCCCCCCCCCCCCCCCCAAAAAAAAAATCCCCCACCACCCCGCACCTAAATTCCTAAATCGCCCACCTCAACCTCTCCTCCCCCCACCCCCTCCCAGAACAGTATTTGCATAAGGAACGATGACAGCGTGGCAGAGGTCAATAAATAAATCGCGACCTCACTTAACCTCGGAGTCAACGGAGGCCATTAGTGGCTAAAGCGCTTGTTGAATCCCTTCTCGCCTTGCTGACATAACGGATTGGTTCACTGAAGCTGTTCGGTGCTAAACTCTCTTGCTATATATATCATTTTGAGCTCATTACTGAAATATTATTAAAAGAATCACAAATATTATTATTATTATTACTTGTCCTGGATTCTATTATCAGTACCATACCTTCTTAATTGCACTTGTGTACTGTGAACACTAATCAATTATCATCTTTAGTATGCCACAAACCTTTTTATTATTATCATCAGAAGTAGTAGTAGTAGTAGTAGTAGTAGTAGTAGTAGTAGTAATGATATAAGAATTATCAAATTATTACATACATATTATATTCTGTATATTTTATGTTTCTGCTGCATATGTATTCTGAATATAATAAATATGACTGAGAGATGTGAAAGAGCATATCATTATTATTACTCTGGGAACTTATGCAAGGACTCACAGTTGATTTACTCCCAAAAAACAGAAAAAAACCAGTTTAATACTCTTTGCATCCTTGACCTTGATAAAGCATTATCACGAACAAGTAGACCCCCATTAAGTTACTGCCTTAGTCACCTCTACCTTAAAAGTTTTAAGGAGACGGTAAACATTTCCTTACTATTCATAGAGTCTGTTTCTATTTTTAATATATAACATAAATAATAAATCTTGTAAACAAAATATATAACTCATCACATCCAGACTAGTTTACCTTACCGGAGCTTGGCCACCCTAATTTTTTTTCTTTTTTCTTTTTCAGTTTTCAAAACCTACATTCAGCTGTTATGTTTATGTCTGCAATATAGTATTTAGGCCAAAAGCCAAGCACTGGGACCTATAAGGGCATTCAGCACCGAAACGTAAAAGGTTGGAAATGTGTAATAGGAGGAAAACCTCAAATCAGTTGCACTATGAATTAACTGTTAGGAGAGGGTGGAAATTAAGATGGAAGGAAGAGAATATGATAGGATGTAGAGTAAAAGGAATGAAAGGGGATGCAGCTAAGGGACGAAGTCACGCTGCAAAGAACCTTAAGTAAATGCCTAAAGTGCACCGCATGAGGTCTACTGACGGCACTACCCCCCTACGCAGGTTACGTGTATGTCTCACCTACTTCTAGAGAAAAAAAAAAAAAAAAAAAAAACAACACACACACCCGTACGAATACAAATACATTTTCTACTGCTGAATAACCGACGTGGCATTCCTCACCCCCCCCCCCCACCACCAACCCCCAATTTCAGAAGTGGGGCAACAAAGTCCCAGACACGGACTGAACGTATTTATCCGGATCGTGGTCTTTTACAGCTTCCCTTCCACTTAAGAGCTCAGCTCTCCAGGTCTCCTTCAGGATGGCATCTCGAAAGGGGGGTGGGGGTGGAGGGGGGGCTTTATGAACAAAGGATAGAGACCTAATGGGGGCGTATTCAAGACGCAGAGAGAGAGAGAGAGAGAGAGGAGAGAGAGAGAGAGAGAGAGAATAAATATTTTTTTTGACAGAATAAAATATACAATATTGCAAGTAGTAAGATAAATGGTCATTCTATATATACATATATATAACACATACATACATGCATACATACATACATACATACATACATAGGTGCTACATAAACTGCCATCACAAAAACAACTTAAAAAGAATAAGAGGGTGAACTCTAAAATTCTCGTACTTAATTTTCGCCAAAATAAGAAAAAAACACAAAACACGTATATGTATATATAGTATGTATATATATATATATTTTTTATATTATATATATATATATATTATATATAATATATGTATATTATATATATATATATATATTTATAATCAAGTCCACAACTACATTCCCAATTCGGACCATATAGAAGCCTAAGTGACATTTTCTGAGGTTACATAACACGGTTTCCCTCACTTCACATTTTCCTCTTCGGGCTCATGCCACGCGTAATCCTGAAGTGATGGGGGGTTGGGGGAGGGGGGGAGGTCAGAAGGGTGTGTTGAAGGTAGGGGGTGGGGGGGCATAGGGAGGACTGGGTCAGCTCGGGAACTGGGGAGTCTTAAGAGGGTGTCTGTGGCGCCGCACGTACTTACTCTCGTCTGGGATTCAGTAGACACACAAGGTCAATCCCCCCTCCCCTTGTGGTGCCCCGAGGGCATCATACCACACACTCCATGCCCCAACGCTGCTCTGGCCATGCCCAGAGCTCCAGAACAATAGTATACGCGCCCCGGCCCTGAAGGTCACCGACATGCCCACTCTTTTTTTACGTGATGACGAAAGTAATTAACTAATCCTATATATAATCCCCCTTAAGCCTGATTTTGAAAGGATCTTAATTTTAATTCTCTAATTCAGTCTAGTTCTAGTCTGACAGAACCAAGACGCAGCTAACCAGCCTTGACAACCAGTTTCCTTCTGAAAGTCACCTTAAAAAACCACTATTATCGATAGTGCCAAGTCATGTTGAGGAGTCGTGTAAATCATTAAACCTAAATGATTTGGGTTCTAGTCCTATATTATCAATAAAACATTTTTAACAGGAGTATTTTTCCTTAAGGTGTACATAAAAAAATCCTGTGTATTCATAAGTTTCTTCCCTGTGTGTTACCAAATTAATCCACGGGGAATGAAC
>NC_087207.1:23172531-23182531 GCF_015104395.2 Macrobrachium nipponense | reverse complement strand
TAGACATATTTCCTGTATATAATTTTTTTTATATAAACCTACATTTTTATTTTTCACTTGAGCTACGATGAATAATACTAAAAAGCTTTATGTTTGTTGAGTACTTTTTAAGGCATGTTTCCCGTATTTAATTTTTTCTATATATAAAACTACATTTTTATTATTCACTTGAGCTACGATGAAAATGATGAAAAGCTGTCTCTTTGTTGGGTACTTTTAGAGACATTTCCTGTATTTCATTATTGTATAAACCTACATTTTTATTTTTCACTGGAATTACGATGAAATATTAAAAATCTGTATATTTGTTGGGTACTTCTTAAGACCTTAAGACATATTTCCTGTACTTCAATTTTTTCATAAACCTATACTTTTATTTTTCACTAGTTACGATGAAATACTAAAAATCTGTATATTTGTTGCGTACTTCTTAGGCCATATTTCCTGTATTTATTTATTTTTTTCATATGTAAACCAACATTTTTATTTTTCACAGGAGTTACGATGATGAAAATACTATTACGTTTCGTAGCTATTTTTTTTAAACGAAGTTCATATAATTTTAAATAATACCATAAATTCTGCAATCACTCCTTTAATAAATGAAAAATAAGAATAAGAAACCAAAATTAAGAATATAAATATAAATATACTTATGCAGATGAATAAAGTTAAAAACCATTAAAAATAAATATAAATATATAAAACTAAAGATAATAAATAAATTAGTTAATTAAAAACAATACAATTAATATCCTCCATTTATAGCTTTGTAAAATAAACACAAGTTCAAAACTGAGTCCTGCGAGGGATACATTTCGCGGATCCTCATTAGATGTTCGCTAGACGACACCTTCAGCGACGCATTCCCTAATCCTTCTCCTCCTACAGGAGGATTACACGCGACTCGGTGTCAGGTGACGGAAGTTGTTGTTCAAAGGATACGTTACGCCAACGGCGCCAGCTGCTGCCAGGTGCCGTACCCAAGGTATCAAATGTGGGTCGACCAAAAAAAGCACTGTGCCAAAACGCATTTCTAATAATAATAATAATAATAATACTAATATAATAATAATAATAATAATAATTCTTCTTCTTCTTCGTTCTTCTTCTTCTTCTTATTATTATTATTATTATTATTGGGATTATTATTGTTATTATTATTATTATTATTATTATTATTATTATTATTTAATAATAAATTATTATTATTATTTAACAATAATAATAATAGTGTTATTATTACATCGTCTGAATAATAATAATAATAATAATAATAATAATAATAATAATAATAATTATAATAATAATAATTAATCTTCTTCTCTTCTTCTTCTTCTTCTTCTTCTTCTTCTTATTATTATTATTTTGTTATTATATTATTTTTTTTTTTTTTTTTTTGTTTTTTTTTTATATTATTATTATTATATTATATTTTTTTTTTTTTTTTTTTTTTTTTTTTTACCCACTTATCACAGTCCTCCAATTCGACTGGGTGGTATTTATAGTGTGGGGTTCCGAGTTGCATCCTGCCTCCTTAGGAGTCCATCACTTTTCTTACTATGTGTGCCGTTTCTAGGATCACACTCTTCTGCATGAGTCCTGGAGCTACTTCAGCCTCTAGTTTTTCTAGATTCCTTTTCAGGGATCTTGGGATCGTGCCTAGTGCTCCTATGATTATGGGTACGATTTCCACTGGCATATCCCATACCTTCTTATTTCTATTTTCAGATCTTGATACTTATCATTTTTTCCCTCTCTTTCTCTTCAACTCTGGTGTCCCATGGTATTGTGACATCAATGAGTGATACTTTCTTCTTGACTTTGTCAACCAACGTCACGTCTGGTCTGTTTGCACGTATCACCCTATCCGTCCTGATACCATAGTCCCAGAGGATCTTTGCATGATCATTTTCTATCACTCCCTCAGGTTGGTGCTCGTACCACTTATTACTGCAAGGTAGCTGATGTTTCTTGCACAGGCTCCAGTGGAGGGCTTTTGCCACTGAATCATGCCTCTTTTTGTACTGGTTCTGTGCAAGTGCCGAGCATTCACTTGCTATGTGGTTTATGGTTTCATTAGATTATTATTATTATTATTATTATTATTATTATTATTATTATTATTATTATTATTATTATTATTCAGACGATGTAATAATAACACTATTATTATTATTGTTAAAAAATCCACAATTACATATTAAAATATATTTCTATGTAAAAATAAAACAAAGAATTTCGAACAACTGAACGCTAGACTGATGAGGAACACCGTTCAGGTGTTCTAAAGTCTTTGTTTTATTTTTACATAGAAATATATTTTAATATATAATTGTGGATTTTTTAATAATTTTTATTTATTATTATTATTATTATTATTATTATTATTATTATTATTATATTATTATTATCATTATTATTATTCAGAAGATAAACGCCTATAAAACAAGCCCACCACAAAAAACAGATAGATTAACAAATGAATAAATAAAGATAAATATAAAATAAGATACGAAAATGCAAGATGAATTGTATTATGATCGTAGTGCACTGACGGCTCCGCTTGGACTTTTGAAGTTCCAAAGGTAATCTCATATCTGTCAAGTTATCTATTTATCTATATGTCTTATCAATCAATTTATTCATCTAATCTATTCATCTATATGTCTTATCAATCAATTTATTCATCTAATCCATTCATCTATATGTCTTATCAATCAATTTATTCATCTAATCCATTCATCTATATGTCTTATCAATCAATTTATTCATCTATATATTTATCTATCTATCTATCTATCAAATTAGCTATCTACCTACCTATCTATCTATCTATCTATCTGCCTTCCTTCAACAAACGTTAAAATGCTTTCCTGTCCCCATTCATTTCATAATGCAATCAAATTCAGTCAAGCCTTGTGGCAACCTTTATCAGTCTGAGTGCTTTCGTTACCATTGCTTTGAGTGCGCCTTCTCATTTCTTTTTCATGTTGCTACCTAAATTTTTATCTAAATTCAGTCTTAAATTTTGATTCACTGATATATTCAGTCTTAAATTTCGATTTGTCTCAAATTTCCATTCATTTATATTCAGTCTTAACTTTCGATTCACTGAAACTCAGTCTTAAAATTTCGATTCGCTGATAATCAGTCTTAAATTTCGATTCGCTGATAATCAGTCTTAAATTTCGATTCGCTGATAATCAGTCTTAAATTTCGATTCGCTGATAATCAGTCTTAATTTTCGATTCGCTGATATTTAGTCTTAAATTTCGATTCGCTGATATTCAGTCTTAAATTTCGATTCACTGGTATTCAGTCTTAAATTTCGATTCACTGATATTCAGTCTTAAATTTCGATTCGCTGATATTCAGTCTTTAATTTCGATTCGCTGATATTCAGTCTTAAAATTCGATTCGCTGATATTCAGTCGTAAATTTCGATTCACTGACATTCAAAGTCGAAGCTAACGGGGGAAAGAGCAATAAAGAGCAATCAACAAAGGAACTGGGTGAGGGGAGACTGGGGAGATCTCCCCCACCCCTCCCCCCTCCCCATCCATTTCATCTTAAGTTCAAAGGTGGCACTCAATGAAACAGAACAGCGCCCAGCACAGCAGCGGCAGCACAGCATCAGCAAAACAGCAGGCTGCAATGTCTCTCTTCTCTTCTCGAACGGCAGTCGAATAACAGCGTTTATCAGGGAGACATATTCGCTTTCTGATGAAACTAAACAAGCCATGGCTTCTGTGTCCTAGCTCCCGAGAGAGAGAGAGAGAGAGAGAGAGAGAGAGAGAGAGAGAGAGAGAGAGAGAGAGAGAGCACTTCTTTACCATTTGTTACACAACTGTCGTTTGCAGGTAGTCTCCCCATTTATATGAAAATATAAAATTATTCGAATAAAAGTCAATACAAAGCATTCCCTAAAAACTAAGAAGGTTTGCAAATAATAAAAAAATAATAATAATAATAATAATAATAATAATCATAATAATAATAATAATTAATAATATAATAATAAAGGAGGAAAAATCTACGGTTATGTAAGGGTACAACAAATGTATTCACTCGAAAAATTTATCAGATTCGAGAATTCTCTCAATTTAAAGTTATTTTTATATACATTTCGACATATACATAACTGTGGATTTGTTTCTCCGTTATAAGGTTACGATACTATGAGTTTTTAATAAGAATAATAATAATAATAATAATAATAATAATAATAATAATAATAATAATAATAATAATCTACAATTATATAGTAAATTGCATTACTATGTAAAAACAATTTACTATATAACTGAGGATTGTATTTATAAACTGGTTTTCATGAGACTGTGAATTTCTTGGCCCTAATAATAACAATAACAATAATAATAATTAATTTTGCGATACAGAAATAATAATGAGAAAAAATTACCCTAATAATGCTTGAGGTTAACGAACTTATGGGTGCACACTTTCTTCCCAAAAGTGGTTGGACATCTTTCTCTGTTCTACGTTTCTAGAACTTTGATCCGACCCCTAACATTTATTTTTTAAGCTGGTTAAGAACAGTTTAACATTTCATTAACATTTGATTAACATTTCACGTTTAAAGGACTGGTCACTAACATTTTTTTCATTGATTTAGGACTTGGTTGCTGACATTTTAAGCATTTCAGACTTGTTAAAAAATCTAACATTTTTTTACTATGTTATTAACATTATACAACAACAACAACAACAACAACAACAATAATAATAATAATAATAATAATAATAATAATAATAATAATGCATGATTCAGTGGCAAAAGCCCTCCACTGGAGCCTGTGCAAGAAACATCAGCTACCTTGCAGTAATAAGTGGTACGAGCACCAACCTGAAGGAGTGATAGAAAACGATCAGGCAAAGATCCTCTGGGACTATGGTATCAGAACGGATAGGGTGATACGTGCAAATAGACCAGACGTGACGTTGATTGACAAAATCAAGAAGAAAGTATCACTCATTGATGTCGCAATACCATGGGACACCAGAGTTGAAGAGAAAGAGAGGGAAAAAATGAATAAGTATCAAGATCTGAAAATAGAAATAAGAAGGATATGGGATATGCCAGTGGAAATCGTACCCATAATCATAGGACCACTAGGAGGCACGATCCCAAGATCCCTGAAAAGGAATCTAGAAAAACTAGAGGCTGAAGTAGCTCCAGGACTCATGCAAAAGAGTGTGATCCTAGAAACGGCGCACATAGTAAGAAAAGTGATGGACTCCTAAGGGGGCAGGATGCAACCCGGAACCCCACAATATAAATACCACCCAGTCGAATTGGAGGACTGTGATAGAGCACCACACACACAAAAAAAAAAAAAAAAAAAAAAAAAAAAAAAAAAAAATAATAATAATAATAATGATGATGCCTTGATTATAGGCAAAGCAATTTAAAAAAAAGGACAAATACAGGTAATTTATTTAATTATTTATTTATCTTTTCGCTAAGAAAAAGAGATATCTATTATTAATGGTGTATATTTCATTAAAAAGCAAAAGTTGTACGCTCTGCCGCAAACTAGGATTAGTTTGTGTGTGTGTGTGTGTGTGTGTGTCATGTAAAGTAAAAAAATCCATACTTGCAAGTGTTAGCGTAACAGAAAAATTGAGAAAACACTACCGCAAAATAATATAACAAGTGAGCGCGCATGCGCAATTGAGGGTAGATATAACGGCCAATTAGCGTATTCGTTAATGTGTACGTAAGTGCGAGATACCGACCAACATGAGAACGCCCACAAACAAATAGATAAACGATTAACATTACAAAATCACTCAGAAAACCGTAAGGACGAATTCATGGTTACAGGCAGGGCCTTCTTCTTCATGGGAGTTGGAGTCTTGAATAATAACAGGTAGGATTTAAAAAAAAAAAGTAAAAGAACTCAGGTTGTGCAGAATATAAAGTAGATCCTACGAGACCGGCTTTGGTACACAGAGTTCATCAGACAGAATCTGTTGCATCTGAGACAACATGGCTTGATGTTTTTCTTCTTTTCTCTTTCCACGTTCATGCATATACATGCACATATTATATATATATATCTTATTATATATATATATATATATATATATATATATATATTATATATATATATACATACATACATACATACATACATATATATATATATATATATATATATATATATATATATAATATATATATATATATAGAGAGAGAGAGAGAGAGAGAGACGGAGAGAGAGAGAGAGCTTGAGAGAGAGAGAGAGAGAGAGAGAGAGAGATATTAACAAAACTGCAGATGATAGATTCATACCTCACTGCTTATTTTTTTCTATGCCAACTACAATATTCTTTCGAGTTCCTGCGCATAAGCCCATACATCTGGCACCCTTCCCGTATATACCTCAAGTGAAGCCCCACTGGGTTCTGTTCTATCCCTTGGCCCTTTTCGTCGTTAACATTTAACGACATCCTTCAGACGTCCTTTTGTCCCCAACCACTCAATAAATGGCGTGTATATCCTGGCTGCCCCGTCCTATCTCTCCAGCCTCTTTTTAGCATTCTGTTCCTTCTCGGAATCAGTTACCTCCGTCTGTAGCTCCTCTGCTCTGAGAGAGCGTCTCCGAATAAGGCAGATGAGGTTAATAGAGAAATTCTTCAGAAGAGTCTAAAGTTCTACAATAAAAAAAGCTTGTGAATGTTCTATAGAGTCCATGTTATAATATATGTCGAGACAAAACTTCTACAGAGTCCATGTTACAATTTTTGTAAAAAAAAAAAAAAAAAAAAAAAAAAAAAACTATAGAGTCCATGTTATAATGTTTGTGAACACAAAACTTTATAGAGTCCATGTCATAATTTTTGTAAAAACAAAACTTTATAGAGTCCATGTCATAATTTTTGTCAAAACAAAACTTTATAGAGTCCATGTTATAATTTTTGTAAAAGCAATACTTCTATAGAATCCATGTTATAATTTTTGTCAAAACAAAACTTTATAGAGTCCATGTTATAATTTTTGTCAAAACAAAACTTTATAGAGTCCATGTTATAATTTTTGTCAAAACAATACTTCTCTAGAGTCCATGTTATCATCTTTGTCAAAACAAAATTCAAACCCCAAGTTCACATCAACTTTCTGAAGCTAAATTTGCGGTAATTAACATGGCAATATTTCAATGTAACCAGTAAATGTGACTGAATTAAACAATTTGCTTGTGTGTGTGTGTGTGTGTGTGTGTGTGTGTGTGTGTGTGTGTGTGTGTGTGTGTGTGTGTGTGTGTGTGTGTGAATGAATGAATGACTGCACAATATAATGGGAAAAGAAACCCCAGGATTATTGAGTATAACTTGTTTACTCGTAAGTAGTTATAGAGTGTTAAGTAAAATACTATGTCAATACTTAGAAGTAAACAAGTTATACTCAATAATCTTGTGGGTTTCTTTTTCCATCTTCAGAAGGAAACTGAAAGAGGTTTTTGTTTGGTACACAATATGATATACTTTTAAGACTAAGGTATGACATAAATACATTCAAAATTGATGAATGACAATCATAAACATGCATATATTTAAGAGAACAGTCTGAGAATGTCGTCATTTTGACATTTCCAATTAAACAGTGCTGTCTCAACCACTCGGTATCTGGTTGTTATCATTAAACAACTGCCTTAACAAGCTGATAACGGTAAAACGAAAGAATCTACAAAATGAGAGAGAGAGAGAGAGAGAGAGAGAGAGAGAGAGAGAGAGATAATATATCAGTGGTCACAAAAATGGTAACAATTCAATTCTTATAGATGAATTGAAAATAATTTTTGTTTCAAAGTCATTATGAAAAAAAAGTCCGTAACAAATGGATACAAGTAAAAAGGATCTACAGAAGGAGAGAGAGAGAGAGAGAGAGAGGAGGTCGACCTTTCCGGGAACATATATTAGTGGTTACAAAAAATTATAATAATTAATGATTTTAATGGGAACTAGAGATCAGAATACGAAAAATATATATAAAAAAGTCAGTAATTTGCATAGTATATGGACGAACCCAAACTCATACTTACCAAATTTATTATAATATTCCCTTAAAGCACTTAAAAGATGCAAAACTTCACGACAATGTTTGGGGATGTTATAATATTTCTCCCCATTTTCTTGAATTATTTAGTTGTTTATCGGTTTAATCAGTTTGTTTCGTTTACTAGTTAATAATGTTTTTATTTCATCATGTTTCTCTCGCCCGTCTTTGATTCGTAGATGAATTTCGATGCCTTGAAAGCAAGTTAAAGACCATTTTGAATAATAATAATAATAATATAATAATAATAATAATAATAATAATAATAATAATAATAATAATAATAATAATAAGAAGAAGAAGAAGAAGAAGAAGAAGAAGAAGAAGAAGAAGCAAGTTAATGACCATTTTGGCTAATAATAATAATAGCAATAATATAATAATAATAATAATAATAATAATAATAATAATAATAATAAGAAGAAGAAGAAGAAGAAGAAGAAAAGCACGTTAATGACCATTTTAAATAATAATAATAATAATAATAATAATAATAATAATAATAATAATAATAATAATAATAATAATAATAATAATTGTTTTAAAAAAAATCCATAATTATATATTTTTACATAAAAATATATTTTTTATAAAAAATATATTTTTATATATAATTGTGGATATTTTTTAAACAATTTGTTTTCATGGAATTGTGAATTTCTTAAAAAAAAAAAAAAAATAATAATAATAATAAGGATATTATCATTATTATTATCATCATTATCAAGCCTAGATAGACCAAGCAGTGCCCTTCACCCACTTTTTAGTCGCGTCCGAGAGGCGACCGACCCCCAACCGGTCTAGCCGGCTTGCTGGCGCTACGTCTTTCGTTCCCCAGAAGAAGAGGAAGAAGACGAAGAAGAAGAAGAAGAAGAAGAAGAAAAAGAAGGATAAAGATGCTTAGGAGGCGGTCCTTGGAATTGACGAAGTCCTTGATAATGGAGGGAGGGACTTTGTGATAATGATGATGATACGATGATGGTTACGGTGGTAGTGGTGATGATAAGATTGTGGCAGTGGTGATGATATGATGATGGTGATGGTGGTAGTGGTGATGATACGATTATGGCAGTGGTGATGATATGATGGTGGTAATGGTGATGATACGATTGTGGCAGTGGTGATGATATGATGATGGTGATTGTGTAGTGGGGATGATATAATGGTGGTAGTATGGTGATTATATGATGATGGTGTTTGTGGTAGTGGTGATGATATGATGGTGGTAGTGGTGTTGATATGATGACAGGATGATGGTGGTAGTGGTGATGATATGATGGTGGTAGTGGTGATGATGCGATGGTGATGGTGGTAGTGGTGATGATATGATGGTGGTAGTGATGATATGAAGATGGTATTAGTGGTGATGATATGATGATGTGATGGTGGTGAAGTAGGCGTTGTTTGTTGTTGCTCCTTTTGATGGCGTCCCTTTTTCCAATTATTATTATTATTATTATTATTATTATTATTATTATTATTATTATTATTATTATTATTATTATTATTATTATTATTATTATTATTATTATAAAATGTGGAAAAAATACACAATCATAGTCTTGTAATTATTAATTAGAATAAGAATGATATATTCAATTCAAGATATGAGCTTATGACATACAAGCGAAGTCCTTTCGAAATAGCATCTACAAGAGAGACCAACAAAAACAAGAAATGAGACAAAAAAATCATGGGGAATAAGAGTGAAACAAGGAAATGACACAAATAGAAAAACCAAATAAAATTAAGAATAAAAACGACGGGAGGAAAGGAAATGGAAAATAAGGGAGATTTATAAAACGAAAAAAAACCTGAATAGAGAAAGATGAAAAATACTAAAAGAAAAAAAAAATATCTGTAAATAAAAGAAAAAAGACCTGTGTGAATGAGACCTAATAAGAACAAAGACCCAGG
>NC_087207.1:23164005-23169531 GCF_015104395.2 Macrobrachium nipponense | reverse complement strand
CCAGTTCGCCGCAGAGCCAGTTCGCCGCGGCGACAGTTCGCCGCCAACCTTTTCGCCGCGAACCATTTCGCCGCCAATGTAAAAGCTGGCAAACATGCACAGGGTATATTAAATTAGGAATAGGATAATAGGAAAGTATAGCCTAGAGATTGATAATTTAGCACGTTAGTATTATTATCATTTTGTCAATGAAAATACCAAATTTGCCTCAAAATGAAGAAGCTAATATAAAGCTTATACAGTTTTTTACTCGACCGCATCTATTCAGAGATTAAAGGAGGCAAACTACCACAAGTTGGGTTAGCGTGGTCAGACAGTTGCCAAATGAAGTAAAGTATTGCTCGCAGTTTTTCACTCGACCGCATCTCAGAGATCAAAGGCAAAAATAGGCAAAAATAAAGAAAGATTGTTTTGAAAAATTTAATCATGAAACTTCATTTGAACACTATATAATATCTAAAACATGATTCATACCGTATGATACATTAGGTTATATGTGATAGCAAATGATACCTATATTGAAGAAACTTATGCACAAAAACTGATTACTGATACTGCACAGATACAGAAACTGATACTCCACAGATCGTGCTGCTCTTCAGAAGTTGTGTGCTAGTCCTCATAGATAGTCCATGTTATCTCTATTACGATAATCATTCACGATAGTTTCGATTCTCTCATTTAAAAGTTCATATCGGGGGCGACGTGGGGGGGGGGGGAGGATTTCCAGCCAAGATCCTTCAATATCAGTGTCTCTAAGTTTTTGCGATCGAGTAATTCCTTTATTAAATTTCCATATCGAAGGCCGAATTTCACCCAGTGTGACTTGGACAGAACAATGCCATGCCTCGACAACATTGTTGGTGCGGTCTTCACCATTTATGACACGGTCATGTACATTCTACAATTCAATTGGAAATGTAGGAGCACATCTAATCCACGGCGATTCGGACGTCCTATATAAGTGTCCTCAAATAGTCCAACACTGGCTGCAAAACATCTGGAAGGTGTTGGCTGAGCTCCTCGAAAATATCAGGTACGTCATCAGACGGGACAAAGGCTAGAGCTGGGGTGGTGCAGCACTGTAGCGCAAAATCAGCGTCGTTCTCGTACCGCTGTTTCAAGCCTTCCCGCTGTATTCGACGATGAACACTCTGGCCAGGTGAAAGAAGCAACCCCTGTTTTCAGCGTGCGGGTGAAAACGACGTTGGAGGCGCGAATGGCAGCCCATCTCGAAATCTGTGATGATCGACTAAGGGACAGCTAACCCAACTTGAGGTAGTTAGCCTCCTTTGATCTCTGAGATGCGATCGAGTAAAAAAACTGCATAAGCTTCGTAAGCTTTTTCATTGAGGCAAATTTGGCTTTTTCATTGAGAAAATGATAATAATACCAATAATGATAATAATAGTAACATTATAAATTATCAATCTCTAGGCTATACTTTCCTATTATCCTATTCCTCATTTAATATATCCTTTGCATGTTTGCCAGCTTTTATATTGGCGGCGAAATGGTTCGCGGCGAAAAGGTTGGCAGCGAACTGTCGCCAGGTTTCAGATTTCAACCTTCGTACATCAGATGATAAAGTAGATATTTAGAACTAATACTCCACGCGGCGGATGTTATTATTGAAATAATATTCAACTCGCAACTACCATTCAAAGAAATATATTAGAAATGTATTAGCAGATATGAAGAGTTTTTATCGAAAATCAGCTTCCAACATTTACTTTTCGAATCTGGGAATGTTATTCACATTTTTTCATTTAAGTGGAACGTCGTATTCGAGGATCATTTGGAAAAGAATAAATGAAGCGAATAGATGATGAGGTGTTTTTCTTTTTTTCAAGTTTTGCAGCGCAGTGATCTGTGAAATTAAATGCTACTTCTCAAACAGAGGGCGTTAGTTGTGTTCTTACATTTTTGATAATGCTTTTATTTTGTCTATCGCTTTCAAGAGTTGTAATTTTGTATTATATGTACATACATACATATGTAATATATATATATATTTTTTTTGTATATGTATGTTATATATATTATATATATTTTATATGTATATATATATATATATAAAATAAACATATATTATCTATATATTATTGTGTTGTTCATTTTATATATATATATATATGTTAGTATATATATATATATATATATATATATATATAGACCTATATATATTTGTTGCCTTTTCATTTATATATATATTATATATGATATATATTATGTTATTTATATATATACTATATGTATGATATATATATTAATATATATATATTGTAATTATTATATATTAACATAGTGTATATATAGATATCAAATATATATATATATATATATAATATATATTTTATTTACTATGCTGTTTATATATATATGATTACGATTTCAAACTTACTTACAGTTTGAATAATTTTCGTTTAAAATATTCGAGGTATTGTTGCTAAAGGGGGTAATAAAGGTTTTAAAACAAAAGACACTTTAAGAATATTTTTTTATTAGCAGCCCTATAACCTGGCAACAGGCATTGGGAACGGAAGTTTACCTGCTGCACCTGTAATTGTTTTTTTTTTTTTTTTTTTTTTTTTTTTTTTTTGTTTTTGTTTGCAAATTTGATCTCTAACAACGTCATGGAGTACGATTTTCTGACACGAGTGAGTCATTAGTGTGAACGGTTTCATTTCATTGTGGGAATTCCTAAATTCTGCCAGAATATAAAGTTTTTTAGAGAGAGAGAGAGAGAGAGAGAGAGAGAGAGAGAGAGAGAAGGAAGGCCAGAGAGAGAGAGGGGAGATGATTCGTATTCTCCAAAGAAAATCTCAAAACATCTTTGGAAATATTTCAGAGAGAGAGAGAGAGAGAGAGAGAGAATTATATGATTCGTATTCTGAAATTCAAACACTTATCTTGGAAACATTTCATAGAGAAATAGAGAGAGGTAGAGAAGAGAGAGAGAGAGAGAAGAGAGAGAGGGAAGAGTAGAGATATGATTCGGTATTTCTGAAATCTCAAAATATCTTGGAAATATTTCAAAACAGGGGATAGAGAACGAGAAATGAAAGAGGACGAAAGAGAGAGAGGAGATATGATTCGGTGGGGTCATCTAAAATTCTCAAAAGTATCTTGAAATATTTCACGAGATTAGAAAGAGAGAGAGAGAGAGAGAGAGAGAGAGAGAGAGAGAGATATGATTCGGTATTCTAAAATCTCAAAACATCTTGGAAATATTTCAGAGAGAGAGAGAGAGAGAGAGAGAGAGAGAGAGATTGTTACGAGAGTAGAGAGAGAGATTAGTTATATTTCGGAGAAAACATATCGTCTTCTCCTCAAATTAAGAGAGAGTAAGGCAGAAAAGAAGGGCAGGTCATTAAAAAAAATCTTAAACAATGTTTAGAGAGAGAGAGAGAGAGAGAGAGAGAGAGAGAGAGAGAGAGAGACGAACAATGCTATTTCACTTCTATATTACCATGCAGTCATATATAGACACATGTCAGCACATATGCTCTTCGTGTCTTTGCGCTATAAACAAACAGTAGAGCGAATCTAAACATCGCAAGGTTGAGTAAGCTGTCATATCCACATTTGTTCGTTGGCATTCCTGTACGCGTTGACATGACAGTAGCTTGAATGCGCATGCGCGCACTCGCGCTCATGCGAGGAAGAATTGCATTCACACGCATCTACTGTTGTTTGTACGAATATACACACGTCCAGAAGTATGATAAACGTAGGCATACTATCCCTACATAAGTGAGTAATTTTATACTTGTAACATATTTATTGTTTCTTTGTATATGTGTGTGTGTGTGAGTGAGTTATAATAATCACTGTGACATTTGATTTCATACATCATTTAAAACCATAGGTTGTTCTTAGGGAAGGCGTTGTAAATGCTCAGAGTAAAGTCCGAAAGCGGTCCAGAAAATAACCCAATGTTATTTTCTTTATACACACATATGTATATATACATACTCATAATATACTATATATATAGTATGTATTAGTCTGCATATATCTCGTCTGTATATATGTGAATGAATAATTTTGGGTGAGTGTGGATTTGTCAATACGTACAAGCGCGCATGTTATGCATATCCATACGGGATTGTACGTTATACATAAATGAATGAGGATTCACTTATACAAATCATACACACGCATATACAATGTATACAGCAGAGGAGGAATGAGAAGCCAAGGTCGAGAAGATCTCGTGTACTCTGGTAACGAGTCTTGACGAAGGACAGAAACATCGCCTGCCTGAGTGTCTGTGGGTGGGACACGCCACTACTTAGCGGATGATGGAGGAGGAAGGAGGAGGAGGAGGAGGAAGAAGAGGGGGTGGGGGGGGGGAAGAGGTGGGGGGGGGGGAGAGGAGGGAGGAGGAGAGGGAGGAGTGGAGGTTGAGGATTGCAGTTGAAGAATGACGCTGGCACTCACGTCCATGCCATCTGATCCTCCTCCTCCTCTCTCTCTCTCCTCTCTCTCTCTCCTCTCTCTCTCTCCCTCGTCTCTCTCTCTCTCTCTCTCTCTCCCCCTAAGTTCTGTCCTGCTTCACTTCAAGGATCAAGCAGTGCTAAGATATTGTTGTTAAGGTTTGTTTGTGGGTGATGAAGTGCTTATATACTTATATCTATATATATATATATATGTTATATATATATATATATATATATAACTGTCCTTGTGTTCCGCACTGTCCTATCGCCCTACCTCTCGTTTGTGCTTAGATTACCTCGCTCAGTCAACCTTATCTTTGTAACGTCACTCGACAAATGCGTGGCATTTTTTACCCGATCAGCAACAAGAGCAGATGGCGGTGGCGGCCGGTCTCCTATAGTCTCTTACAACAGAACACAGACACTCGATCCTACAACTCCGTTACACAGAACACAGACACTCAATGGCACAGTGACGAATTTATTTCCCGGGCATTTAAGTGGATTCATTGTTGAGTAATTCGCTCTGTCAGTAGGAAGTAGAACGACTGTTTTTGTGTAAAAAATAAAAAATAAGAGAATCAATGCTGAGACATTTAATCGGTTACAGACAGACGCGGCCGCTAGGCTGTTGAACAGACAACAGCAATGCTGAGACATCTGTCTCCTCGGCTACAGACAGAACATTAGTTTAAAAGAAACAGACAGCAGTGCTAAGATATCTGTCCCCTCGACTACAGACAGAATATTTTTTTCTAAGAACAGATATTTATATATATATATCTATATATATATATATATATATATATATCTATATATATTATATAGATAAGATATATCACAAGAATGATCACACTGTGATCATAATGACTGTGCATAATGACTGACAGATGAACAGACATTTGTCTTCTCGGTTACGTACAGACAAAACTGGTAGAAAGACAGACATAAAAGCATCTAGAAGAAAGATCATATTGTATACCGATACAAAGACAGGAATTCCGAGGAGTTTCTTCCATCTTAGACAGAGTCAGCCAGGGAGCCAAACAGCCAGGCAGACAGACAGACTAACAGATCCATT
>NC_087207.1:23151505-23159005 GCF_015104395.2 Macrobrachium nipponense | reverse complement strand
TATATCCTCTCCCCTTTCATATGTAAATTTCCCCGAGTGAGGCTGTATCCTCCCGTTTCGCGTGTTTAGTTAGTACCCTACATTTTCATTTCACAACTTAGCCGAGGTTATATGCCCCTTTTATATGGCTCTTTTATGCCCGAAATCCCTGGCACAGGGCGACTGCTGGGCGCTCCTTTCGCGCGCTACTCGGGCCCATAAAAACGTTTTTATTCCCTCCTCTCTTCATTCTCTCTTCATATTCAAAGATAGGTTTTCTTGGAGGGTCTTAGATTTATTTTTTTGTGATTTTTTTTTTCATAGTTTGATTTGGTTAAGATTGTTTAATGATAATTTTTTTTGACACATTATTAAGTTTAAAATGTTTTTATTCCCTTCTTGTTGAATTTTAAAATGTTTTTATTCCCCTCTTATTGAATTTAAACTGTTTTTATGCCCTTCTCTCTTCATATTCTAAGATAGGTTTTCTTGGAGGTTCTTAGTTTTTTTTTGTGGATTATTTTCCATAGTTTGGTTTGGTTACGATTGTTTAATGATAAAGTTTTTTAGTCACATTATTAAATTTAAATTGTTTTTTTTCTCTTTCTCTTCATATTCTAAGATAGGTTTTCTCGGAGGTTTTTATTTATTAATATTTTTGTGTGGTTTGCTTTGATTAATAGTGTTTAATGAAAAGGGTTATTTTTTTGTAACGTTATTGAATTAAAAATTATTTCTCCTTCTCTTATATTCTTTTTATGATAGGTGTCTGTTGGAGTTGTTGTTGTTTTCTAGCTTGTTTGAAAAAGGATCGTGTAATGGTAGGTTTTTTGGTCTCATTATTAAATTTAAATTCTTTTATTCCCTTCTCTCTTGTTAGTCTAAGATAAGTTTTCTTGGAGGTTTTTAAGTTTTTTTGTTTTTTTTTCTTTAGTTCGGTTTGATTAAAATTGTTTAATGATACGGATCTTTTATCACATTATTGAACTTTATAAATGTTGTTTCCCTTCTCTCTTCACGTTTTTTTTTTTTTTTTTTTTTTTTTTTTTTTTTTTTTTTTTTTTTTTTTTTTTTTTTTTTTTTTTAGGCTTCCTGTGGATTTTGTTAGGTTGCTTAAATAAGGATTGTGTACTGGTAGTTTTTTTTTCTTGGAAGTTTTTAATTGCTTTTTTTGTGGATTTTTTTCTGTATTTGGTTTGGTTGAGGTTGTTAAATTATAAGGTTTTTTCACATTATTGAATTTAAAATTTTGTTCCCATTCTCTCATATTCTTGCTAAGGTCGGATTTTTTTTTTTTTTTTTAGATTTTTTAGGTCTCCTGTGGAGTCTTTTTTAAGATTTTTAAATACGAACTGTGTAATTGTAGGTATTTCGTCAGTTTTTTAGATTAAACTTTTTTTTTATTCCCTTCTCTCTTCATATTCTATTTAAGATAGGTTTTTTTGGAGGCTTTTAGTCTTGCTGTGAAGTGATTTTTTTTTTAATAAGGATTGTGTAATGGTGGCTTTTTGTCAGATTTAAAATGTTTATTACTCTCTCTCTTCATATTTGTTCTAAGATAAAAAGTTTTTTAGTTTTTTCAAGAATGTTTAAATAAGGTGTGTGTGTTTTTTTTTTTTTTTTTTTTTCAGATTAAGGTAAATATGTTTTATTCCATTCTGTCTTCATATTCTTTCTAAGATAGTTTTTACTTTTTTTAGGTATTAAGGATTTTTGTGGATTTTTTTGTATAGTTGGTTTTGATTACTTTTTTGTAATGGTAGTTTTTTTTGTTCACATTATTATTGTTGTTGTTGTTGTTGTTGTGGATGTAGTTAAACGTCGTGCATTCATCCACGTGGAAGAAACCAGGAAGTCCATCCATTAATTTGCAAAAAAAAAAAAAAAAAAAAAAGTTTCTTTTTAGTAAAATCACAAATAAAAGTAATGGACTAAAGTAAAGAATCCATTATAAAAAAACAAACAAATAATAAAAGCAACGTATCAGAGCTTTTTTTTACGGATTAAATTTTTTTTTTTTTTTTTAGTTTTTGCTTCTCTGGAAGTGGAGAGATGAGAGAGCGAGAGAGAGAGAGAGAGATAGGATAGAGAGAGAGAGAGCGTTGAGAGGGAGAGAGATGGTAACTATGATAAATGACCAGACATAAAATCTGTTTGTAAATGCGTAGATTGATAACAGACGAAGATATCATTATGTTTTAGATGATATATATATATATATATTATATTATATATATATATATAATATATATAATATATAATATATATATATTATATATATATAGTAGATCCTCTGTGAACGACGAATACAAAGACAGTAAACAATATCACTGTGAATAATAAATTAAAAAAAAAAGCGAGCGAGCTAGAACACGGACGCTGTGAAGGAGGTCTAAGGAGGGCCTATGTTATGAAGAACGTCGGGCTTTGACGAATAGGCCCCTTCCTCGGGAGTGAAGCTTTGGATGGATAGGCCTGCTCTCTATCTATGTATGCAGGATGTAGGCATAAGACCTGGTGGGGGGGGGGGGGCAGGGGGGGGGGGGGGGGATGGGGTTTGGGATGGGGATGCTGATAGGATGCTGATACGCAGGAGATGAAGGGTGATCTCTATTCGGTTTCGAGTCGAATAGGCCTGGTTTAGGGGTGGGGGCTGGGGTGATTTGTAGTTGATTGGAGGTGAATGGAACTACTCAGGGAAGGCTAGTGGAGATTGGAAACTAGGGAGATTGGGGAATAATGATGATTAATAAGAAGAGATATTTTAGTTTGATTAGATTTAGATTTTTTTTGTTTTTTTTTGGGCAGAGTCGGCGCTTGCTTAATAATAATAATAATAAAATCAATAATAATAATAATAATAATATAATAATACGGCCGTCTGGATGCCGTTGAGTTTATATTGCAATTTCTCAGTCTCCTAATTGAGTTTCTTCTAGAGGGTTTGAAAAGCTGCAATATACATTATTAATGATAATGGATTCAGTTCTTTGTTTTAAAGTACAGTAAAATAAAAGATGTTATAGATACAGTATTTCTTTGGAAGTATTTCAACAACTAGTTATTAACATTCAATATTTAGTCCCGTTGCTTTCTTCTTGTGTGGCTTCAACTGCTCTGATTTCAGAAGTAATTATTTATTTACTTATCAGTCAATCAATTTGAATGTTTGATTTACATTTGATGTTTTTTATTATTCATGTTTTTTTTATTTATTTAAGTTGTAGGTTCAAGATTTAACGTCTATACTGCAACTTGAATTTTAATTTGTGTACTGAAGTATGTTCTTACGTATGTAGTTATTTTTGTTTTTTGTATATTTGCTAATTTAAAAATGTCATTAGTATTTTTCTGTTTACATTTATTTATTTATTTATTTATTTATTTATTTATTTATTTATTTATTTATTACAGTTTATTAAGCCTTGTCAGTCATTTGAATGTTTATTTACATTTGATGTTTTTTTTTAATATTTGTGTTATTTTTTATTTATTTAAGTTGTAGCTTCAAGATTTAACGTCTATACTGCAACTTGATTTTTAAATTTGTGTCCTGAAGTATGTTCTTACGTATGTAGTTATTTTTTTTTTTTTTGTATAGTTCCTAATTAAAAATCTCATTGATTATTTTTTTTTTGTAGTTTTTACATTTATTTTATTTATTTATTTATTTATTTATTTATTTATTTATTTATTTTTTGTTTATTTATTTATTTATTTGTTTATTTATTTATGTATTACAGTTTCTTAAGCCTAAAAATCCTGCGGCAGAGAATCGCAAAGTGAAATCGTCCTGATAAATTTAAGCAATTGAAGCTGATGGCATCTGGAAGTGGATTCCAGGATTGCCTGATCTTTGACTGGAATCTTTCCATCCGTCTTATTCCCCCCTCCCCCCCCCCCCCCCCCCCCCCCCCCCCCTCCGCCCCCCCCCCCCTCTCTCTCTATCATCTCTCTCTCTCTCTCTCTCTCTCTCTCTCTCTCTCCCCGAGAGAAAAAGTAAAGTAGGAAACTTTGACCATTAAGAGGAATTATTCCTCAGACTCCCTGCTGTCAAACCAGGAGGGCCCTGAGAATTGAGGGTGGGTGGGTGGGGGGGGGGGGGGGGGGGGGGTGGGGGGGGGGGGGGGGGTGGGGGGGGGGGGGTGGGAATAAGTCAAGGAGCTGTCTGTTCGAGACCGAGCTTCCAGTATAGCCTCTCATGTAGCTGGAACATTCGTTGTTTTGGAATCCAGCATGCCATTCCTGCTCTGGAATTCGAGCTTTTCTTCCGTTTTTTTTATTTATTTATTTATTATTTTTTTGAGAGGGTGGGTGTGTCGCCTCGTATGCCTGAAAAATAAAGATATATATAATTCTTTATATAAAAGGTTATTTTCCCCAAGACAGGAGCTCACCTGGGGACAGCAGTTAAGTGATTTGCAGGTATAACATAACCTTGAGAGGCCAGAAACTCATTTCTGTGCCAACAGATGTACGTACAGTGTGTACGTTTTGAAACTACGTATAATATGTATGTGTTGAATCTAGTAAGTACATTGGTACATTGTGAAACCATGTACAGCGCATACTTTTTTAAACTACGCACAGTTTGCGCGTTTTTAAACTACGTACAGTGTGTACGTTTTTAAACTACTGACAACTGTATATCATTCGATTTGAAACAGTTGCCGAAAGCCGTATCCGAAACATCATCGAGGACCCGACCCTTTGTATCAATCGTAATCACACAAACACGGAGAGACTTCAAGTATATAAAAGTTTGTTTATATTAGAAAGGGGTTGGTAACTTTTTTCTTATTCTTTTTCCGGTGGGGGGGGGGGGGGGGGGGGATGGGGGGGGGGATGGGGGGGGGGTCTTGGATAGGCGTGGGAGTGAGGAGATGCTGCAGGGAAGGGGTTGGGGGGGGGAGGGTTAGGTAAGCCCAGCAGAAGTGAAGTGAGGTCTGGTATGTTGTGATAGAGAAGGTGCTAAGCACGTGTGGTTTATGCTTAGAGGATGGATGTTTGTAAGTGATGATGAGTGGCTAAGAGAGAGAGAGAGAGAGAGAGAGAGAGAGAGAGAGAGAGAGAGAGAGAGAGGGGGGGGGGGGGTGTGTGTGTGTGTGTTTGCTTTACGCCGACCAGATCGACGGTGTTGCAGAAGTAGAACATAACATTTCCACTTTCTCGCTCACTGGAATTCGGTGTTGTGTGACTGCAAAACTAATCAGTTTTTTCTAAGTCGGTGACTTAATCGTTATGATATGATTAGACGATTGTCGGTTAATCCTCTCTCTCTCTCTCTCTCTCGTATTAGGGGAATTCGAACGAAGAAGGGCAGCGGGAGATCGTAATTTCAAATTCGAGAGAGCGAGAGCGAGATTAAGCGAATTAACGACGCATAACTTCCTTCATTTTCATTTGAAGACTCGTTTTATTTAGTTGTGGGATAATTCGCCTGATGGGATTATGCGAGAAAGGGGATTCGTCTCTTTTAATAGGGATTTAATGTATTTTTAATGCGGCGATTATTGGGATTGTAGTGTGCTGGGATGTAAGGAGTATCATTGTGCATGGACAAGGTAAATATTGTAAGTCTCTCTCTCTCTCTCTCTCTCTCTCTCTCTCTCTCTCTCTCTCTCTCTCTCTCTCTCTCTCTCTCTCTCTCTGTTTATATATATATATATATATATATATATATTATATATATATATATATTGTATATATATGTATGTATATATACACGTATATATATAAAACCTAATATGATATATATATATATATATATATATATATATATGTATAGAGAGAGAGAGAGAGAGAGAATGTATAATAAATGTGTATATACATATATATATATATATATATATATATATATATATAGAGAGAGAGAGAGAGAGAGAGAGAGAGAGAGAGAGAGAGAGAGAGAGAGAGAGGGGGGGGGGTGGATATGATACTTGGTTTAGTGTCCAAAAAACGGCCAGGGTTCGAATCCGTTGCAAATACCGATTCTCCCCCTACTCCCAAGAGGTGAGTTAGTTCCCTGGTAGTCAGTCGACGATGGTGGGAGCTCAACCTGGGTAGAGTGAGGTATGGTCTAGCAACCCCATCCCAAAATACTTGCAAGATCTAGACTCCAAACCTTGAGTATTCGCTGAAAATCATTTTACTCCCGTGTAAAGGAGAGGTTACGCTGTCATCACTTTTTTTTATTTTAGGTTGATGTATGTTTGTGTGTTTGTGTGTGTGTGTGTGTGTGTGTGTGTGTTTTCTCGCCTGTGTGTCTGTCTATGTTTATTATTGCATACACGGTTCAAGAGCATCGGGTAACCGTCTATCTTAAAAGGTTATCTGAGACGCTTTTCTCGCCCGATCAAAGAAGAGCGTTTTTTTTTTTCTTTCTCAATTTATAGCTTCACTTGAGAGAGAGAGAGAGAGAGAGAGAGAGAGAGAGAGAGAGAGAGAGAGAGAGAGAGAAACCCCCACAAGAAATATGCCATTCACGCCTCTGTCCCTCTCTCGTACTACCAGACAGTTTATTTATAGAGGTTGTTATACCAGAGACTTTATTGTTAATCTCTCTCTCTCTCTCTCTCTCTCTCTCTCTCTCTCTCTCTCTCTCTCTCTCTCTCTCCAAGACGCGCAGTACGAGTGTCTGTGTGATGTAGCACCTCTTACCGTTACGGCAAAACATTCAAAGGGCCTCCTATAGATGAAAGAAATGCAATATAATCGATACAACTTTGTTGACATTATCTAAGACTTCAAAACACTCGAATTATGCAGTCTTCAAAAGCGACTCAGCTTTGCGTCGCTTTTGAAAACTTGTTCGCTGACTTGAAAACGAATAGATATATTTTTGAAGGAACTGATATGTTAGAAGCTAAACTTGTCGAATATTTAAAAACGGTACAGCTTTGTCTTTTTTGTGCTCTGAGAACTTGTTCCCTGACTTTAAAACAAATAGATATACTTCTGCAGGAACTGAAATGTTAGAAGCTATACTTGTCGAATATTTAAAAGCGACACGGCTTTGTCATTGGTGCTTTGAAATTTGTTCCCAGACATGGTAGCAAGCAGATATATCGGAAGCGATACTACGGAAGTTTTGCGGTATAGACGGCCAAAATTCTCACACTTTTAGCTATTTAAGGCAATTGTATATATTTTCTCAGTCTGTAGGCCATAACCTTGGGGAATGTAGCGCTACGACGGGATACTACACTCCCAAGGTTGGATGAATTAATTGGAACTTGATTGGTTTGAGCTAAGCTTAGAACTTGTGGTTTATCTTAACCCTTTTCTCAATGGTAGTGATTCAAGCAATAAAGCCTTGTATTTCCCATCAAGATGACGTTGTGGTCTAATGTATGGTCAGTAATAATAATAATGATGATAATAATAATAATAATTATAATAATTTTGTGTAAGGTCCACAGTAGTATATCAATGATAGGATTTGATATATTATTGTGGACACCTTAAAGTTAATCCTGTTCTCGGCATTGAGAATTCTACGCAGTTAATAATAATAATAAT
>NC_087207.1:23133583-23138583 GCF_015104395.2 Macrobrachium nipponense | reverse complement strand
GGTTTTCAGAGAAGTCTCACAAATATATATGTATATATAATTAATATTATTATATAATAATAAATATATATTATATTATATATATATATATATATATATATATAATAAAAGTTCAGAGCAAAACCACACAGAACCTGACATCAAAAACCGTGACTTCACAATAGGATGTCTTCTGAGAAATTCATGAAAGCGAAAGCAGTGTCTGGTAAAAAAGAAAGCAAAGAAAGGAAGAAAGAAAAGCTTGCTCACAGAGCTGCAAAAAAGGGCAAAGGGAAACTTTTGAGAGGAAATCCATTAAACGCAGTCTTGGCTGCGGGTCTCCTCTCAGAGGTCAGATTGCAATTCATACAAGGAATAACTCCTGTAAAGGAGGAGGAGGAGGAGGAGGAGGAGGAGGAGGAGGAGACCTCAACAATCTCCAGAGCCCCACAGCCACCGTCCCACCAAAATGGGAATACTCTCTCTAAGCCAAAATAAAACTGGAAGCCAGTATATTCTGCAAAGTGGAACAAATTCTGGTAGCTTTCAGATCAGCAAGAATAGCAATGGTTTCGTTTCGTGCTTTGCATATTGAGGTTCTTCTATCAGTGGATATTCAGTCTAGCTTAATAATAATAATAATAATAATAATAATAATAAAATTAATAATAATAATAATAATAATAATAATAATAATAATAATAATACTGTTGTAGTAGTATTCAACAGAAAGTATATCGCCAACGCCAGTCCTAATGATTGCACATTTCTTGAAAGGGTTTGCAGTAATCAATAACGAGATGGTTTCCATGACGACGAGTCGTCAAAACCTCATCGATGTCCACAGGAAGGTTAACCAACGGGTTCATCTAATGATGTCTACACCTGCCATCATCACATCAAAGTTTGACAGCAGATTTTCCCTCTACGGAGTTAGACACGGAATGAGTTCGCTCCAATATCATCCAATTCTGACCAACCATTCTTAAGTTATCGTGCTTCAAAAAATAGAAAATAAATAAAACTAAATTTACCTCAGTTACCAAAACTTTGATGTTTCGCGGGTAAAAGATTCGACAATTTAATCAACGTGATCTCTTATCAAAGATAACCAATTAGCCAACGCAATCTTCGAATACACCTGGATGCCATACCTGTGTATAATTAACCTAGCCCTTTCAATAACTGTTTCTCAGTAATTACCAGAGAGCAGGTTGCCAAAACTGGAGTAACATATTATGAATAAACGTCTTAGTTATTCCTGCCGCGGGAAATATACTCAAATTGTGCTTATTCAATGTACAAAAATACCCAAATTGTGATTATTCAGTGTACGAAAATACTCAAATTGTGCTTATTCAATGTACAGAAATAAAGAGAAGAATAAATGATATGAGTTTTAGTCAATCAAGGAAACATATAATAGATAAAGATAAAAATATACTTAAAAATATAAAAATGCACACAAGTTCAACATGCCCATGAAAATAATTAGTCATAGGAGGTTTCTCGGATCCCGTTAGTATTAAAGATAAATAAAAAGAATGATTCTAAATGAGAAGAAAACGCATTAGGTAATAAAGCCAGACCAATTCGATTCTTACGAAACAAATGGTTAGATACCATTGAGGAAAATCAGCATTATCGACAAGGGAAATACATGACAAGGAGTCTCTCTCTCTCTCTCTCTCTCTCTCTCTCTCTCTCTCTCTCTCTCTCTCTTACTTTTTTTATCAGATCTTTAATATTTCTGTTTACACTTTCAAATATACTAAATTTTTATTTTTCTCTCTCTCTCTCTCTCTCTCTCTCTCTCTCTCTCTCTCTCTCTCTCTCTCTCTCTCTCTCTATTGTTATTTTTTCTATTTTTATATTTTTGTTTACATTTTTTGGTCGGTCTCTCTCTCTATCTATCAATTGCTATTGTTTATTTTTCTTTTGCTTACACTTACAAATATTTTAAATTCTTAGAGCTCTCTCTCTCTCTCTCTCTTCCTCTCTCTCTAATTGTATATATAACATTTTTGAATATCACATACAAGTACTTTAAATTTTCAGAGCTCTCTCTCTCTCTCTCTCTCTCTCTCTCTCTCTCAATTGTTATTTTTTAATAATCTTTTTATATTTTAAATTTTTAGAGCTATCTCTCTCTTCTCTCTCCTCTCTCTCTCTCTCTCCTCCTCTCTCTCTCATCTCAAAACGGTACACCTTACCCTTGCAAGAACGACTTCTTGTATAATAATGGCAGTAGTCTCTCGTAATGTTCAAAGTGGCGATGTGGGCATAATCATATATCAAGCTTAACGAGAGTTCTAAAGAGGCATAATTTAAAAAAAAATAAACCCAGGAGCAGTCTCCAATATAAGAGTATATAGGAATCTCGTGAAGTATTAACGCTAATTATAAAAAGGAGATTCAGTATACAAGTAATGAGTAGCATATTTTAGACCAAAACCGTTAAGTGAAAAGAAAAGCATAAAGATAAACGATTGGGTGGTACTTGCTTTATTAAGAGAGAGAGAGAGAGAGAGAGAGAGAGAGACCTTACCTTACAGACCTAACATCTTGTTCGGGTTGCCCCAGGTCCCTCAGTGTGAGGCACCTGCTAATGTATTACCAGGAGAGGTTTGCATATACCCGAGAGTTGCTGCACATCTTCCGGTATATTTTGCATCTTCCAACCAATCTTGTTTCAGGGATGCAGCTTAGATAATTTTGTCCGAGCATTATTTTCTTAAACACATCTACGCTCACTCCTGATATATTCCTCAGATGAGCTGGTACCGCATGAATAGACGCTGCATTATCGATTCTTGGCGCGTAGTGGATTAATGTCCTGTGTGCTTTCCTTATTTTTTCCTGGTATAGTTTTGGGCACTATTAATCTACCTCTGCTTGCTCTTTTCTGATTTTTATGTTTTTAGCTCCATGATGTTTTTCGGCTATTCCTTCTATCTGTTTCCATGCCTGAATTATCATGTAGCGTTCTCTTCTCCTTTCTAGACTATATAATTTTAAGGATTGTAGTCTTTCCCAGCATTCAAGGTCCTTAACTTCTTCTATTCTAGCTGTAAAGGACCTTTGTACACTCTCTATTTGTGCAATATCCTTTTGATAGTGTGGGTACCATATCATATTGCAATACTCAAGTGGATTACGAACATATTTTTTATAAAGCGTAATCATGTGTACAGCTTTTCTTGTTTTGAAGTGCCGTAACAACATTCCCATTTTTGCTTTACATTTTGCCAACAGAATTGCTATTTGATCATTGCATAACATGTTCCTATTCATCATCACACCAAGGTCTTTAACTGCTTCCTTATTTGTGATTGTCTCATTATTAGGTCCCCTATATGCATATAGCTTTCCTTCTCTGTCTCATAATTATTGATTCAATACAGATTAAATCCATCCTATTACCTCTGCCCATTCATATACTTTGTTAAGGTCTCTTTATAGCGCGTTCCTATCTTCATCACAAGTAATTTCTCTACTTATTCTTGTGTCATCGGTGAAACTACTCACTACCGAGTCCTTAACATTACTGTCTATGTCTGCAATCATAATAACAAACAGTATTGCAGCTAACACCGTACCTTGTGGCACACCGGATATTACCTTGGCTTCATCCGATTTCTCATCGTTTGCAATAACTATCTGTTTTCTGTTGTGTAAAAATTCTTTTAACCATCTTCCTACTTTATCCACTATATTATGTTTTCTAATCTTTAAAATAGAAAAATATTAAAATAAAATTTAGTAAGGAGACAGAGAGGACTATTTACAGTAACAGTCCTTTACTTATCCCCTTAGCAATAAAAGGTCCTGCCTGCACTTTTTGTTGTAACGGACGAATATATTACCAGAGACCAGGAGAAATCGCAATTATAGCACCATTTTATTTTATTTTATTTTATTTTATTTTTTGTTGTAACGGACGAATATTATCACAGACCAGGAGAAATCGCTATTATAACGATTTTAATTTATTTTATTTTATTTCATTTTTGTAACGGACGCATATTATCATAGACCAGGAGAAATCGCATTTATAACACCATATTATTTTATTTTAGTAATTTGTTAACGGACGCATATTATTACAGACCAGGAGAAATCGCAATTACAGCACCATTTTATTTTATTTTATTTTTATTTATTTGTAACGGACGAATATCATCACAGCCCCGAAAAAATCGCAATTATGACACAATTTTTATTTTTCCTTATTTTTTTTTTAACGGACGAATATCATCACAGACCAGGAGAAATCGCTATTAAACTTTTTTTTTTTTTTTTTTTTGGTAACGGACGAATATATATATATATGTATATATATATATATATATTATATATATATATATATATATATATATATATATATATATCATCCCACCCAGATCAAGAGAAATCGCAATTGAACACCATTCTATTTTATTATTATTTTTTGTGTAACGGACGAATATATTACCAGAGACCAGGAGAAATCGCAATTATAACAATTTTATTTTATTTTATTATATTTTACTTTTTGTAACGGACGAATATCATCACAGACCAGGAGAAATCGCAATTATAACGATTTTATTTTATTTTATTTTATTTTCGGACGAATATCATCACAGACCAGGAGAAATCGCAATTATAACGATTTTATCTTATTTTATTTTATTTTCGGACGAATATCATCACAGACCAGGAGAAATCGCAATATAACACCATTTTATTTTATTTTATTTTTTGTAACGGACGAATATCACCACAGAGCAGGAGAAATCGCAATTATAACGATTTTATCTTATTTTATTTTATTTTCGGACGAATATCATCACAGACCAGGAGAAATCGCAATTATAACACCATTTTATTTTATCTTATTTTTTGTAACGGACGAATATCACCACAGACCAGGAGAAATCCCAAAAGCAGCATCACTTAGCATCCCGAAAACTCTTCCTTTCCTGCTACGAGAATCTCGGGCGAAACCGAGCCATTAAAGGTATGACGACGACTACGAC
>NC_087207.1:23116083-23128583 GCF_015104395.2 Macrobrachium nipponense | reverse complement strand
ACATTCGTACTTCAGCAGGGAAATCCAGGCATCAAAATCCGAGTCACACTGTCTTTCTCCATGTTTCAAAAAGGCCTTTAAAGTACACTAAGCCACACACGAAAATTATTGAAAGCCTATAAATGTATGCACGTCCATGGACACATAAATGTCATGCTACTTGGGGATCTGAAGCTGCCTTACTGGGTTGTATTTGTTTGTTTGTTTGTATGGTGTTTTTACGTTGCATGGAACCAGTGGTTATTCAGCTAAATATTGAAATATGTTGGATCCCTGCCCATGTCGGGATAAAAGGAAACGAAGAAGCTGATAAAGCAGCCAAGGAAGCAGTCCACATGATGAGAACAAGTATAAACATCCCTATTAGTGACTATATAGCTCATATAAAAACAATCATTGTAAATAAATGGCAAAATATATGGAGCGAAGAATCTGAAAGTAATAAACTAAAACAAATAAAACCTGATGTTAAGAAATGGAGCTCCATATATCAGAGAGAGAGACACGCACAAGTAATCCTGACACGTCTACGTATAGGCCACACTCGTATGAAAAAAACACACCTGGGCACTTGATGAGCAGCCACATGACCCACCTGCTCCAGAGTGCCCAGAGTGCAAGGTGTTGATAACTGTCGGACACGTGTTGTGTGAATGCCCAGGTATGACCAGCAGAGGCTGTCAACCTTTGGACAAAGAAAAGAAATAAAAAGGAAATTTTGTCAGACAATCTTCACATTTTCAGTGGTTCGGTTTTAACGTTTCTAAAGAACTCTGATTTAATTAATAAAATATAATAACGATACAAAAACCTTAGAGCAATTAATGAATTTTAAATAAAATTTTTAAGATTTTATTGACCTGTTATTAATTTTAATACACCTTTTTAATAAGTATGTATGGAAACGTGAGTAGATGTATTTATTGCGTGTTTGAGTTCCAGTATGAAAGTCTATGCCCCTGTGCAGTTTTTTTATTTATTGTTAATATACTTCATGACCTATTTGGTCCCGGTTCCTGGCCTTTGACCCGGAACTGGAATTTTATCTAATCCTTCGGGGCAGCCCTATGAGAGCTGAAAGTCAGCTCAGTGGTCTGGTTAAACTATTTTTATAATAATAATCAGCAACGGGACCAACGGCTTGACGTGACTTCCGAACCACGTCGAGAGTGAACTTCTATCACCAGAAATACACATCTCTCACTCCTCAATGGAATTCCCGAGAATCGAACTCGCGACCACCGAGGTGGGACGCGAACACCATATCAGCCACGCCACTGAAGCGCATTACTGGGTCGTATTAATCCAAGAACGATACTTTCGTACCTGTTTTCCTCACATTAAAACTTTCCTCGCACCTACTGAGGAGGAGGAGGAGGAGTTCGTCAAGACTCTAAGAATTTCAAGCGAGCATTAATAACAATTTAATTTTTACCCTCACACTATTCTCCTTCCTTTTATCTATTTATTCATTTATCAATTAATTCTTTATTTTCAAAAAGTGAGATCTCTTCTTCCTGTACTTCCCTTTATCTCCTCCTCGTACCTCCTCCTATGAAAATCATATTCTTGGAAGCTACGAGACGGGAACACACAGATACAAACGGACATATGTATATATACATATACTATATATGTATATATACATATGTATATACATATATATATATACTATATATATATATATATATATATATATATATATATAATGTGTGTGTGTGTATTACATAAGCATAATATATAATATAAGTATATGTAATATATATGTATTTACATATATATAATATATAAACACACATACACACATGCATATACATTACATATATATGTGTGTGTATATAGTATATATATAATATAATATAGAAGTATATATATATATTTATATATTATAGAGAGAGAGAGAGAGAAAGAGAGAAGTCGGAAGACGAATGGAGAGAGGAGAAGGAGAGAGATATTATTATATATTATTATATAATAATACTTAATATATATATATAGAGAGATGAGAGAGGAGGGAGAGAGGAGAGAGAGAGAGACGAGGAAGAGAGAGACGACGCCCAAACTTGAAGATATAATATGTGAATTCGATCAAGAAACGTCAACACGCGGCCATCGAGCAAATTGCTCCGGTCACAAGTTGCAAACTCGATCATCGGAATCCAGCGTTAATCCGTTTGCAAAAGACAGCGATGAAATTATAATTGTTGACCGGGAAACATTGATTTGAAAAATAGTGATGATGTTGTCGATGGTATTCTATAAAGTGGGTGAGGGTGATGTCTTTAAAATGGTATTCTCTTTATTTTTAACTCATGTGAATAAGAGGCATGAGGTTTCTATTTTAGATAGGTTATATGCAAGCCTCGTGTGGAATTCCATGGTTATAATATATCCATATGCTTTGTTTATCATCATTATTAACATTATTGTTATCATTATTATTATTCCACCAGAGAAGTGGTTTGAAAAGAAAATATGGACAAAAACACTTTGCTTATTATTATTATTATTATTATTATTATTATTATTATTATTATTATTATTATTATTATTATTATTATTATTATTATTGAAAGATATTGCTACGTCAGCTGCATCTAACTTGTACATAGATCTTCTCTATTTTTCTAATAACTGCTTTCTCTCTGCTATTACAACTGGCCAGAGAAAGCAGTTATTAGAAAAACAGAGAAGACTATTTACAAGTTAAATGCAGCTGATGCAGCAATATCTTTCAATAATACTTGTTTGAAAGTGGGTTTCCTTCCAATATTATTGTTATTATTATTATTATTATTATTATTATTATTATTTTATTTTATTATTATATTTATTCTTATTGATTATTATTATTATTATTATTATTATTATTATTTTAGTGCAATAAATACACAGAAACAAGAATGGTAACTAAATACTTCATACATCGCCTTAAATAATTTTGAACGATGCAAAAAGACACGGGAGAAGAAAAATACACTTTTCATAAAACACACAAAAACCCAAAAAGTCAATTCATTGTACGATGTAAAACCGGAAGGAATGTAAAATCTAAAATATGACAACACGCAAACAAAAACAAAAATAACCACTTCATACCGACTCCTCAATGTGAAATCACCTCTACTCCTTATATGGATCCTACGGAAGTTGGACCATTCAGTGAATGCGCCCACTGTCAAATGAATGCTTATTCAAATAAAAAACGGCAGTGACTGTACACGAAGGAATGCTTAGAAACCGGTACCGCTCCTGTATAACATGAATCAGAATTGAGAGGATTATTTGAACGTAAAGCTCCTGTATGTCCGGTTAACATGAAACACAATCTCTCTCTCTCTCTAAAACCAGACAAGAAATAATAGATGGAAACTAGAGGCCTGAAGAAAATAACAACAATCATCCCATTAGCTGGAAACATTCTTTCCACATACAAGATATGTGACACGTGGAATTAAACTGCCACCAGAAGTTGTCAACAGCAACAGTGTGGAAGAGTTTAAAAGAAAGCTAGACAAAATCATTAGGGCACTGTGAATGAATAGTAAAACTTGCTCCTACAGATAGATGAGCACACGATGTCTCCTCTTAGGATGGACTAACAAGTCTTTGAGACATCCTAATTCTTGTAACTCTCTCTCTCTCCTCTTTCTCTCTCTCTCTCTCTCTTAATATATATATATATATATATATATATATATATATATATATATATATATATATATATATATATATATATAATAATACATAAATGTGTGTATGTGAATGTATGCATATATGCGTATGCAATCCATCATACAAAATGCCTCAAAAACTATTATAAATACTCATAAATCAAAACACATATTTCTTGTCAGTATAAAAACTCACCCGAAAAAACAATAAACCACAAATTAAAAGAAACGCCCCTATTTCTTTGCTTAGGCGACGTATCCCAATTAAGATGAACTTTAAAAAAATACAAAATAAAAAAAAACTTGACAAAAATTGGTTTCAAAAAATTGTTTGACTACAATTAGCGTTGTTTGCCAAGACCATCCGTTCTCTTCCTCAAACTCAAACAAAACGAACTGAAACAATTGGTTTTTATCTGTATAACATGACATGAAGCAATAACATTAAGAAGAAAAGTGTCGGCTATAATTCGTGAAACGGAAGACGCTAAGGAATAACAGGATCTCGTAATAATAATAATAATAATAATAATAATAATAATAATAATAATAATAATAATAATAATAATAATAATAATAATAATAATAATAATAATACACTTTTTTGAGTCTTATAAGCTAACCATGTAACGAACTGGACCCAAGTTAAAATATTAACCAATTAGACTAAAATGAAGTTTCACGAATTAAATATATTGTTCGTTAAGAGAGAGAGAGAGAGAGAGAGAGAGAGAGAGAGAGAGAGAGAGAGAGAGAGAGAGAGAGGCCTTTATAAATCATCAATGCCTTTGCAAGATCTATAAATATCCCATGTTTAGTCGAGCTATTTAGAGAGAGAGAGAGAGAGAGAGAGAGAGAGAGAGAGAGAGAGAGAGAGAGAGAGAGAGAGAGAGATTGATTTATAGACTGGTTTATCAAACTGGCAGCTGATCGCAGCAATATGCAGGTGATCACCAAAAGCTGAAGGACTTTGCGCTGGTCACATATTAGTAGTAGTAGAATTAAATCTTTTCATTAACAGGAGTAGAATTTAACCTTTTCTTTATTAGTAGTAGTAGAATTAAATCTTTTCATTAACAGGAGTAGAATTTAACCGTTTATTTATTATTATAGTCGAATTTAACCTTTTCCTTATTGGTAGTAGAAGAATATATAGCTGATGCATCACCTTGACATAAAAGGGTGCCAATTGTTTTATCCCGTACATCCGCTTATAACACTGTCTCATCGCCCTTTAAGAAGAAAAAAAAAAAAAAAAAAACCCTCCCTTTATAGCGCAACCTCATCCCATCTTTAGCGAAACCAACAACGCCCATTGTTCTTCCGTCCACTCCTTCAGGAGCGCGATGCCCTGCCCCTCGGCTTTTGTGACTCACAGCACGAGCCGGCCAGCCGACATCCCACGCCCAGTTTCGGACTGTTGTTTACGTCGTCGTCGCCCCTGGTCGCTAACCAGCCGTTGCCAATATTTCTTCGCGAAGTCTAAAAACACGTATCTCAAAATTGTGTTGCTAGTTCGAAGCACAATATGAATAATAACTTGAAAGATTACGAAGGTGACTATGAGCGTCTAGGGGTCATTCTGATGAGGAAAAGAAGGCATAAAGACATTAGAAAATTGTCTACCTAATTGGCAACAGTGTGGACTAAGGAATGGCATCCAACTCGAATTCGTCGCCGATTCCCAGAACGTCACATCCGGTTCGGAGAAGAAAGAATCAGCGCTCGAAAAAACATCGTCTGAATGGGACGCGCACGAAAGGTACCACCACCACCACCTCCGTCATGCCCCTGCCAACCCTCCCTCCTCCCAGCGTCCGTCTTGGCTTAAAATACCGAAGGAAAGGGAGACAGAAGGAAGACCCAATCATTCGTCTTAGAAATGGTAAAGAAGGGAAAATTGATAAAAAAAAAAATGATTAAAAAAAAAGATGGTTTGGTATTTCCGTCCGTTGTTCCCTGGAGAGATGCGTCTATTCACTTCCTTTCTGTGAGGCATTTTCATTAACGAATAATGTAGCCTCTCAAACAACAGAGAGAGAGAGAGAGAGAGAGAGAGAGAAAGGGAGAGAGAGAGAGAGAGAGAGAGAGAGAGAGAGAGAGAGAGAGAGAGAGAGATAACTTTTGCTTCGTTATTCCCAAAACTCGATTTTGTTTTTTAATTTTCATGATATTTCATCAGTACAGCAAACACTTGTCTTACTTTACGTTACAAATACTTTTATAATAATAATAATAATAATAATAATAATTATTATTATTTATTATTTTTCCTTTTGCTTCTGTAGCTCCAATTCTTCAGGCTGTTGATTACTGTCGTTGTGGTGATCAGTTGCTGGATGACGACCTCCAAGTACCTGACCGTCTTCCCCTTCAATTTTGCGGGTTGAATACCTGGTTGCCGGACGAAGCTCCTCGTTGCCAGAGGTTCATTTACGTCGTTGTCGTTTATTCCTTCATTTCTTTCCATCATTGCTGAGTTTTGCGTATTTAAACCCATAGCTGGACCCTACCCCATCAGGGGATAGGTACTCATTTACAGCTGAGTAGACTGAGGAAATTAGGGTAAAGATCCTTTCCCAAGGAATCAACGCCGAGGAGAGCGGTCACCCATCCAACGACTGACCAGCCCAATGTTGCTTAACTTGACTTAAGTCTATTGACGACCTAACCACTCCTCCACGCATTTATCGAGATTTCTCTCCTACGGAACAAAGAAGATTATTTTATTATTATTATTATTATTATTATTATTATTATTATTATTATTATTCAAAAGCTAGGCAAAGCTCTACAGGAGGAGCAAAGTCTAATATCTGAATTAATACGAATTAGCAATAAAATCTTTTCCTGTTTTATAGATGAATAAGATAATCTGCAATTGACCTCACCTATATGATATTTGATACATGTATAGAAGATCATCTCCCTAGATTTTTGGTTCGGGTAGCATAACAAGGCATGATCCAACCTCCAGCTAACTCGAGGCGCGTGCTAAAATCAGCGGTCAAATAACGCGTTGTTTCACCAACGGAAATTAAAATGTATGAACGCTATATTTTATTAGAAATAATTGTTCTGTACTGTTTAACATGCACATTGTTTATCTTTTACGCTTTCGTTCTAATAAATAAACACCAACGAAAATTTAAATAAATACGCTATATTTTTACTAGAAATAATATTTCTGTACTGTTTAACATGGACATTATTTATTTTTGACGTTTTCATTTTTATAAATAAATCATAAATATCGTATCCTAAAATTCCTGTATCTTTAACTCAACGCGAAACACCTTTTTCAGACCTTTTTAGGCTCCTCCATAGACCTTTCCTACCCCCTCTAACAAGAACAACAACAGCAACAACAAAATAATATAGGCTTATTCCCCGAGTAAGTGAAAATATAGGTTTACTCCCCGAGTAAGCGAAAATGAAATCAAATCTGAAAATATTTAGTATTCAGGCAATTCTATGAATTCCTCCTTTACGAGTTAAGAGTCGCGACGTCTGAAGTTAGAATTGATTTCCCATCGACATTCAATCACGTCCCCTCGAAGTTGCTTCATAATGTCTTGCAGTCAATTTTACTGGTCTCTGAATTGTCCCAAGCATGTCACTGCATTGATCAACTTGTTGACTCTGGGTTCGCTCCTAGGAATGTCAATAGTTATATGAACTGACCTTATCAAACTACAGCACTACTGAGCATTTCATATGACTATATCTTATTTTCGTCAGTGTACGAAACTCATTAGTACATTATTTGCTATGGAAGTTTTCTTTCCTTATTGACATTTGTGTATGACGACAAAAAGATCCCTTGATATGGACTAATAAAGAGAAATAAAAAAAAAAACAGGTTCAGCGGAAATTTAAAGTACATTTCCACGCACATTTCAATCCTTGGTTCACGTTAAGAAACAAAATTCAGGTAAGTAACTAATAAATAAAAAGAAATAAAAAAAAGACTGGTTCATCTGAAATTTAAAGTACATTTCCACGCAGATTTCAATCCTTAATTTACGTTAAGAAACAGAACAATTTTCAGGCAATCTCCTTCAGAATATTCTCCGTAACATTCCTCCAAGAATAGCCGTTCCATTATCATCCAGATATCCCAAATATTTTACTAATCTGGGTCTCGACATTTACGTATCATGCATTCTTGGAATAACGCGAGGACTGGTATAAGACATGCTAGGAACTGTGGAAATGTGTTACGTGATCAGCTGTGTAGAAGGTGCGTTCCACCTGAGATAATTAGCTTACACGGTATAGTTCATATTACTTCGAAAACTTTCATCTGCGGTTAAACTTGGGTCTGATAGTGTGTGGGCAAAAAAGCGTAACGAACAGACACATACACACATGTACAGAGAGAGAGAGAGAGAGAGAGAGAGAGAGAGAGAGAGAGAGAGAGAGAGTGTCTTAGTTTAACCAGACCACTGAGAGCTGATAAACAGCTCCCAGGGCTGGCCCGAAGGAGTGGCTAGGAACCATTTGGTTACCTAACAACGGGACCTACAGCTTATTGTGGTATCCGAACCACTTTATATCGAGAAATGAATTCCAATCGCCAGAAATAAATTCCTCTAATTCCATGTTGGCAGAGCGGGGAATCGAACTTCGGTCTACCGAATCGGTACGAATCAGTGCGATGGCTGCCAACGCGTGATAAAATCTGATAATTAAATTAATAAAACATTTCTGAATTTCAAACGACCTCCTTATCGATACCTTAATGTCAACAGACGTTAACCTTTTCAAACATATAAAAAGTTATAATCAAGATAAGCCGTCAAACAAAACATACAAACGAATGGACAAACCAAATATAGTTTGTAGAATGAGATAACTTGGTTTGTGCACCGACCCTGCAATTGAGACTTCTCGAATATCACACCTGTTTATCCAATTCCAGTAGGAGTTACTACTACAATATATAAAGTGGCATAATAATAAACAGCGTCAACTGACCCCAAGTATTACATAAAAGCGCGCGCGCGCCTCAGGATTCAGTGTTTTTTTCTTCTCTCTCCCCTAAAGACGATGTGGCTTTGGATACAGGTAGTGTTCAGACGTATTCATCCTCTTAGCAGCGGAATCAAGAATTAACTCAATTGAGTAAGACGCTTACAAATTTTCTTACCATTTCATATGCAAACAGCTAGATATTACAGACTACACACACATATATATATATATATATATATATATATATATATATATATATATATATATATCATACATAATATGATAAATATATATATATATATATATATATATATATATATACACATATAAACATGGTGTGCCAAACCTCTAAAAGAAACACAAATAACATTTTACGAAAATAAATAAAATATATGTATACACCTTTCTTCAACAACCTTTACAACTACAAAACGAACACGCCTTAACAACGGTTAACAGAGAGAGAGAGAGAGAGAGAGAGAGAGAGAGAGAGAGAGAGAGTTTACAACAATGCTTGGGTGGTCGGGTATCGGGGTTGAAGCTTGAGTTGTAAGACTGTAAGAATATGAAACTACAAGATTTCTACGACGGGAAACAGTTCTTCCCTTCTCCCTAAAGCTGACAAACTAAAACACGGACACAAAGACGAGGTTGGAAGATGTGACACATTCTACGATAAAAGGAAAATACGACACTCGACACCATCGCGATGCCTTGTGTGGTGTCGTTTCTACGAGGGAAATGTATATTCGACATTTATCGAGATTTCTCTCCTACGGAACAAAGAAGAATATTGACACCTCACACAGGATCTTTCTCAAGAAGGAGAGATATTGGTTTTTGTTTCTACATGGCTTTGTTTGTACGGTGTTTTTACGTCGCATGGAACTAGTGGTTATTCAGCAACGGGACCGACGGTTTTATGTGACTTCCGAACCACGTCGAGAGTGAACTTCTATCACCAGAAATACACATCTCTGACCCTTCCATAGAATGCCCGTGGATAGAACTCGCGACCACCGAGGTGGCAGGCCAAGATATACCGACCACGCCACTGTTTTCTCTGGGGCAAAATAACAGCACCGATGAAAGACGAGCTTAAAAATAAAATTTTTAAATAAAAGCTCTACGAAAATGTTGCAACAATACCCAATACCCAGCCTTACGCCGGAAGTTTACAAATGCCGCATGAGAGGAAGTGATAAGATATTTTAAACAGGGGTGGTTGGTAAGGGGTTCCAAAAACAGATATATGGTCGGTTGAAAAACTTACAAAACCTCAAGCCTCTCCGCTAACGACAGTGAACGTTGTTGTGTGACCCCAGTATGTGGTACTATATCAGTCAATGTATATATCTGAAATAATTCAAGGGGATACACTGAAAGATAACCAAAGGGCCCCTGGAAAAAGAATAAATACACCTGAGAATATATTCGTAGCAGGAAGTCGAGCAACTGATTTTAATAAATAAATAAATTGGTCATAAATTGTTTCAAGATTCCCATTAACGATATGCATGAAATATAGGTAAAGAGTTCTTCAGAATAACGAAACAGAATCAAAATCCCTTGCAAAAGTCTCTAAAGCCGTTCGTTAACTTACACGACAAAACACACGGAACATGAACTGCGAGGTTGTATTCAAACACTGACACATAAAACTCTTCATATAAGGCAAAAAATGAACCTGTCAACAAAGGTCTGGCATTCACCTTTTTAAACAACCAACGAAATCGCTGACAAGTCGCTACTGACTGCATAACAAAGCCATAATGCCTCTGAGGTGGATACAAAACAGTCGTACAATAAAAAAATCGTCATCATTAGACAAGCTCATACCTCACGTTTGTCTGCATTGCTCAAGGCAGACATCTGTCAAAAAAAATACATATAAATACACAACGAAATTCGACGTAAAAACTTAGAAAACATACATGAAAGATGAACAGAAAATACCAAGAATTCCAGCTAAAATATTAGCTGTCTCGAGCCTCGAAATTAAGTACGAGGAGGTCATGCTTTAGGTGAAGAATTTATTACGTTCAATTTTGGAAGGAGGAGGTCTCCCGTCGAGGTAAATTATGGTCTGAACGACTGTATTCAGCGGCTGAAACATGACTGACGAATGTTAGAAACGAAGATTATGATCATCGCGCTTTTCCACTGCTAAATAAGAGCACATACGAAATATAGAGTAGATGGATGCAATTTCTTGGTGCCCGGCAAGTCTTTCAAGGGTGAGGATGCTAGCCATATAATTTCATTCTTTCCAGAATAATCCTTAATGAAGAAGTAAACTGCCAAATCAGAGACAAAACAAAATACATGAAATAAAAACCAACATGAACACATAAAGTCCATCTTAGTTTAACCAGACCACTGAGCTGATTAACAGCTCTCCTAGGGCTGCCCCGAAGGATTAGATTTTCACTTGCGTGGCTAGGAACCAATTGGTTTCTTAGCAACGGGACCTACAGCTTATTGTGGGACCCGAACCACATTGAATTTCTAATCACCAGAGATAAATTCCTCCGAGCCTTCGCTGGGCGGCCGCGGGAAGCGAACTCGGGCTACCAGATGGATAGTCGAGTACGGAACCCACTCGTCTAGTGAGGATCTTTACATTAACACAAAAAAATAGAAAATATATAAATATAAGAGTAACCGTAGATGAATGGCGATACCTTCAACAGCAGATAATTCACAAATGAATGAATAATTAATTCACAAATGAATGACTAATTAATTCACAAATGATTTAATAACTGATTCACAAATAAATGAATAATTTAGCCAGATTCTTAAGGCACCTGCAACATTAATAGCTTAGGAGGCCAATATCTCACGAAGGCAGGGATGGGGGGGGGGGTTACAATCCCCACTACACGGCTTTTTTTAAGGAGTAAGTTACGATAATTACTTCAACTACGAACATTCCTTTCCCGGGGGTGTGGGGAGTGAGTGGGGGGATTATAATCTCGTTACACAACAGATTTATAGCCTTTCGTTTCAACTGTAAAAGTTATATAAGATGATTCTTTGGTAGGTACATCATCTAGCGTAAAGTATATTTTCATATAGACAAATATTTTGTATGAAATTATTACAAAGGTCGAAAAATATGTATAAAGTCCGAATATACAGTTTTATTTTCATAGATCAGATATTTCGTACGAAATCATTACGAAGGTCGAAAAATATGCATAAAGTCTATATATAAAGCTTTCATATAGATCAAATATTTCGTACGAAATCATCACGAAGGTCGAAAAATATGTATAAAGTTTATAAAGCTGAATAAGAGTCAACGAAAGTGTGAATACAGAGCTGACAAAATATCAAAGAATGACACAGAAAGACGTAAAAAAAAAAAAATACTAATAAATCAATAAATAAAAACACATTATACACCATCTTCCCAGACCCATTCTCCCTGAGCAGCTCACGTGAGCGAAATCAATAATAATAAAAAAAAAGATTAAAAAAAAAAATGAAAAAAGTCTAATATAACCCGGGACCCTTCAACTCCTTGCCTGCAAAGGGAAAAAAATGAAAACTATGCCCCGACTTAAAATCTGAAACTGTCGGGCCAGAAGTTAACGATTACCAGCCATTATTGCCCTGAAAAATTGAGAGAGAGAGAGAGAGAGAGAGAGAGAGAGAGAGAGAGAGAGAGAGAGAGAGAGAGAGAGGCAAGTTAACGGCACAAAGGCCTGAAGGGAAGGTCGCTCAACTTCCTGTGTGCTAGCCTGCACACCATCTCTCTCTCTCTCTCTCTCTCATTTCCCCCGTGATCACCCCTCCCCTCTCTCTCTCCTCTGTTCCCCTAGCTACCCCCAACATTCTCTC
>NC_087207.1:23093583-23111083 GCF_015104395.2 Macrobrachium nipponense | reverse complement strand
ACATGGGGAAATACAAATGGAAATGGCATTAAAAAAACAACTTTTATTTTACCTCCTCTTTAAAAGTTTCATTGTGTTAAAATTCTTAATACCCCTAAAAGTTCTCTCTCTCTCTCTCTCTCTCTCTCTCTCTCTCTCTCTCTCTCTCTCTCTCTCTCTCTCTCTCTCTCTCTCTCTCTCTGCTGTTGTTGTTTGTGTGCTACTCAAAGCAACAAACAGCATCGTAGAATCAATGAACATTATATATTTGATGATAAAATATAGTCATAATTATAGCATACACTGTATGCTTTATGCCCAAATGTGCGTGGATGCAATCGTAGGCAAAAGAAGTGCGTAAGAAATCTCTCTCTCTCTCTCTCTCTCTCTCTCTCTCTCTCTCTCTCTCTCTCTCACACACACACACACAAGACGGTAATTTTCAGCCTTTCTTTAAACAATAAAAATATATCAACATGGATAACTCCAATATTAACAAATATCAATTAACAATATTAACAAAATAATTTTGCAACACTTTTTGGCCATTACAAAATAGACCATTTATAATCAAATTCGAAAGTATCCAGTGAGTTTCCTTATTCCACCTGGTCAATCAGTGTATCTTTATTAATCTTTATCAAAACCAACTGACATTTTCTGACCAATAATAAAGGCGTCAGCAAAATTGACGAAGCACTCTACTACAAAGTTTCAAAGTACAAAACTGAATCAGAGAAACAAAGGCGCCATCTTAGCTTCTATACAGACCTTAAAAAAAAAAAAAAAGTAAAATATTGCGCGAAGTTTCCTCGGTGCAATCGAGTTTTCTGTACAGTGTACAGTGCTCTAAGAAACTCTCAGCTACGCCCCATGGAACTCTAATCCGCGGCCCATGAAACTTTCAGTCACGGTCCGGCGGTGGCCTGTGTTGTTGGCACCTACAGCACTGCCAGACGTTAACTTTTGTAACCTTAAATAAGATAAAAACTACCGAAGCTAGAGGGCTGCAACTTTGGTATGTTTGATGATTGGAGGGTGGATGGTAAACATACCAATCGGCAGCCTTATAATAGCCTCAGTGGTTCTTAAGATCTGAGGGCAGACGGACAAACAAAAACAAAAGCCGTCTCAATAGTTTTCTTTTTCTTTTACACAAAACTGGAAAAAAAACGGCGGAGGTTGGGGGGGGGGGGGTTGGGGGGGGGGGGTTTGGGGGGTCTCACGGCACAAGCCTACTCATTAATTTAAGCCCTGTCTGGCTGGGTTAATTCTGCTGAGTGCACTTTGCTGCCTTGTGATTAACTACACTCATTTTCAGGCACGAATGGAACCCTTTTCCCTTATGATGATGAAAAATGAATGAAGGTCAAATTATGATGATTATTATCCAGAAAAGACTACAAATTCCTCCGTACTTTTTTTTATCCAGAAAAGACTACAAATTCCTCCGTACTTTTTATCCAGAAAAGACTACAAATTCCTGTGTACTTTTTTTATCCATAAAAGACTACAAACCCCTGCGTACTTTCTATGTCCCATCTGGACAACAATATCTGTGGCACAGACATATCAATGGTATAGTTGTACTTTGTTTCAATGAGTTTAAATCAAAGAATTTTATGCTGTATAAAGGTATTACGCAGAATCAGGTTATAAAAGCAACGTGATTATATAACACTTCCTAAAAGCCTTATATGTGATAACACCATATGCAGTAATAAAAACACTGTAAAGTTTAAAAACAGAAACAATAACATTATATTTACACTTAGCAAGTGTAACTACGCTCTCATTATCATTATTTACAATGATTTTCCTTTGGAGCCTTCTAGGGTTTGTATAAGTCCGTTGACTCTGTCCACAAGGGGTTTAAGCTAAAGATTTAAATGGAGAAGGAAAGAAAGAAAGAAATCACTTAGATATGAGCATTCAAAGGAGGTAAATACTTTTTTTTTTTTTTTAGTTGACTTGAATTACCAAATCGGCTCGTTGCCCAGATAACCGCGCGCCTCTCCCACTGAACCAGAAACAGTTCAACTAAAAAAAAAAAAAAAAAAAAAAGACATTCACGGGCTCCTCTATGAGCAAGAGGTCGCGCTGGCATACAGCCAGCTCAATCAAAAACACCATTAAAGACAGCTCAGTCAACTCGGCTCCACTCAACTCAAAACTGACCAGCAGCGCTACGGATTATCAAAACCGCGCCATTATTATACGCGTCGCTCACAGAGTCCGCGGATTCGGCCGACGACCGACCGCTGCTCTTAAGAGGCAACGTTTGATCTAGACGATGTTGCGGTCAGATAATGGCCCTGCGGTGCTTTTTCTTTTAAGCGGTAGACCTTTTCTTTCCCAGTACACGGATGGGAAAACAATGTAGCCAACGTATTTTGAACTCAATTTTTAGTGGGCTGCACACTTAAGTGTACAGTTACATTACTAATCATAAACATTACTAATAATAATAATAATAATAATAATAATAATAATAATAATAATAATAATAATAATAATAATTGATGTCGCAATACCATGGGACACCAGAGTTGAAGAAGAAAGAAAGAGGAAAAAAATGGATAAGTATGAAGATCTGAAAATAGAAATAAGAAGGTATGGGATATGCCCAGTGGAAATTGTACCCAAAATCATAGGAGCACTAGGCACGATCTCAAGATCCCTGAAAAGGAATCTAGAAAAACTAGAGGCTGAAGTAGCTCCAGGACTCATGCAGAAGAGTGTGATCCTAGAAACGGCGCACATAGTAAGAAAAGTGATGGACTCCTAAGGAGGCAGGATGCAACCCGGAACCCCACACTATACATACCACCCAGTCGAATTGGAGGACTGTGATAAGAGCCAAAAAAAAAAAAAAATCAAAAAAAAATTAATCAATAAAATAATAATATTAGACAGAGAGAGAGAGAGAGAGAGAAGAGAGAGAGAGAGAGAAGAGAGAGAGAGAGAGAAGCAGAGAAAGAGAGAAGAGAAGAGAGGAGCAGAGAGAGAAAGAGAGAGAGTGAGAAGGAGCGAACGAGAAAGAGAGAGAGAGAGAGAGAGAGAGAAACTTGCAGAGAGAGTAAGAGAGAGAGAAAGAGCGGAAGAAGCAGAGAGAGAAAGCGGGAGAGAACGAGCGGAAGATATATCAACTGTACAGCCTGCCGCCCAAGAGATGTGTACCCCAAACAACACCCAACCGACAATAATAATAATAATAATAACAAACCTTAACATCAACATAAATCATCATTTTCAAAATGGTCGCAAGCTTATTATCTATATAGCCTACTTCGAGTAACACCGCTGTTAATCACAGTGGTGATCGTACTTACAATAATAATAATAATAACGATAAAAATAATACATTATAGCCTACCACTACTAACACTTCTGTGAATAACAGCTAACCTTCATTCAGTTTGTACCTGCTATAATACTAAATTTCACGACTAATGTTTTATTCAAGTTTTGCTCTGTACTGATGCCACAATACGACTACTATAAATAATTGAATTGGAATATAAAATTCAGGCCAAAGCTAAGAGGCCATTCACAGCTGAAAGGGAAACTGAGAGTCAAAGAAGTCTGAAAAGCCTAACAGGCGGAGAGCCTCGCAGCAGTATCACTATGAAACAACTGTTAGAGAGGTTGAAAAGTAAGAAGGAAGAAAGAGAACATGAACGGAGGTACAGTAAAAGGAATGGAAGGGGCCGCAGCTAGGGGCCGAAGGGACGCTGCAAAGAACCTTGAGTAATGCCCCCAGTGCGAAGGGCGACGGCGGCAGTGCTATCGTGTTTACAAGTCAATTCGTCCCCTTCTCGTACCAATCGTTCAAATCCCCCTTCGTGGACCGTCATAAAAACATCTATAATCGTCAGCATTCATCATACGAAGGAAAACATCACATACGGTCCAATTACACCCAAGCGCTTCATTAGGCAAATGACGTTTTAAAAGCTGAATTCTGTGGGAGAAAGATAATTTTATTTAGCAGAAATATTAATTTTTACAAATGAGTTTTTTTTTCCGTTGCCAAGACAGCTCACGATATGAAATATACGACTTGAACATCTCGCTGAAGTAATTAATGAAAATCTTGTACCTTTAAAACTTGACTTTACAAATGTATTTATATTAAAATTAATACTCAGAATAAATATTAAGTTTTACAAATATATATACATATATATATATATATATATATATATATATATATATATATATATATATATATATATATATAAATTTTTTTTCCCGTTGCCAGACAGCTCACGATATAAAATATACAGTTTAGGCATCTTGCTGAGACAGTTAATGAAAATTGACTTTACAAATTTATGTATAAGAAAATAAATATTATTTAAAATAAATATTCATTTTGGCAAATAATGTTTTTGGTTGTTGCCAAGACAGCTCACGATTTACAATAAACAACCTGAACAACTTTTTGACGGAGTGCATGAACAAGTTTACCCTTGAAAAGGATTTATTTAAGATTCATTTCATAATCAATAAATCAAAACCTTCCGTTGGTTTGAAAGCATTTTCACTGAGAAACACACACACACACACACAACCTCCTCGTACACTTTATCCCGCAAGAGAAAATAAGCTCGTGGCCAAAGTTGATCGCCCCAATGAGTTCCGGTACTTGTCGACAACATCCGGTCTCGAAGATTTCAGGCGGTAACCAAAACAGATTAACTCTATGAGCAAGAGCCCGTGCTGGCATACTAGCTTAATCTTCAACAACAACAACAACAATATTAAAGCATAATGACGGAAGCACCTACGTAGCTTCATGTTTCCGAAGAATATAAAACAAATAAATCGAAATAAAATTTTGTGAGCAAGAGCCCGTGCTGGTTATAAAGCCAGCTTAATCTTCAACAACAACAATAACAATATCTAAGCACAAAGACGGAAGCACCTATAGCTTCATGCTTCCGAAGAATATTAAAACAAATAAATCTAAATAAAATTTGATTTAGTACACGATAATCTTCAGGCGTTATTGCGAACCTTTTCTTTTCACTATTTGGTATTTCTACGGATTATCTGCACTTAAACTTGACATTTACATTTAAGAAGTAAATGAAACTGTAGCTAGCTAGCTATAGGGGCAGGTGTTGACGGAAGTTAATTACGTCGAAACCGTTAAAATTGTTACGTAGGACTTTAACGTGAGGAAGGGAAATGACCTTTGACCTTACTACCCATGGTACGTTAGACTTTTTATAAGATTGGTATTCAAAATGAAGATACACACATGTGTGTTATATATATATGTATATATTATATATATATATATATATATATATATATATATATATATATATATATATATATACATACATACACAAGCATATAAGATTTGTATTTATACTCAAGCTACACATATGTATATGTATGTAAGTGTATGTATGTATGATGATATATATATATATATATATTATATATATATATATATATATATATATATATATATATATGTATGTATGTATGTAGTATATGGTATTGCACTGAACTAATATAATAATAATAATAATAATAATAATAATAATAATATATGCAAAAACCATACATAAACTAAAAACAAATGAATCTAAACGCCTCAAACTACACAACATAACGCATATACGCACAGTCTGACGGAGTACACAGCGGCCATTGACGTCTTAAACGATGTGAATAACGCGCGCAAGTTCCCTCCCTCCCTTCCCTTACAGACTTGTTAAACGGTTCATGCACAAACTCATCCGCGCGCTCGCTCGCTCGCTCACGTGCAGGTAGACAGACAGTAGGATGGGAGGACCTGCAGCCCAGAAAAGTCCTTGTACGGCGTGGAATCTCTTCCGAGGGCAACGACTTCGATATAATGAGAGTAAGTACTGCCTTCTGCTTTTAAGAATGGGAGTCTCCTGTGTGGTCAGTCTGCGCATGCGTGGATTGTCGCTCACTCTAACAATTTTGGTCATTGTACGTTTATGGTCAGTACAATATCTTTGTGCATTTTTATATCGCAAGGATTACTCGTGCGATTATTATTATTATTATTATTATTATTATTATTATTATTATTATTATTATTATTCAAACAGGCACTAGAGCTTAACCTTATTAATTCAAAAATTCAGTATTTACATAACTGTGGATTTGTTTCTCCATTTTTTTACATCATTATTATCATTATAAATATTTGCAAGACCATCCTAAGACTTTAATTAATATTATTTTGCAACCATCCTAAGACCTTGTTGTTGTATTATTATTATATTATTATTATTATTATTATTATTATTATTATTATTATTATTATTATTATTATTATTATTAACCAAACAAAAACTTCTTTCAGTTTTCTTGTGAAGATTGAAAAGAGACCCACAAAATTACTGTGTGTAACGTGTTTACTTATAAGTATTTACATTTTTATTTTACTCAACACTCGAGTACTTTCAGGCCCTATATATCTGTGGCACTTTTCAAGAGATGTGTAGGTTGTCAGCCTGGGTCAAGGCATCTCTTGAAAAAGGGCCACAGATATATAGGGCCTGGAAGTACTCGAGTGTTGAGTAAAATAAAATGTAAATACTTATAAGTAAACACGTTACACACAGTAATTTTGTGGTTCTCTTTTTCAATTATTATTATTATTATTATTATTATTATTATTATTATTATTATTATTATTATTATTATTATTATTATTATTATTATCATAAAACATTTGCAAGTCCATCCTAAGACCTTAATCATTATTATTATAAAACATATGCAACCATCCTAAGACATTATTATTAGTAGTAGTAGTATAGAAACCTTTGCAAGACCATCCTATCTCCATATGACCAAACTATCTACAAACCACATCAACAACACAGATTTCCGGGCAGCATCCCTCCCACGCCCCGTTGCTTAGGGTCAATATTAACATTCGCTTTCAAATTCATCAGCAATACACAACTGTGCGCTTTTCCTCCCGGAGGCAGGCAAGCGGAATAAACAAACACAAAACAAATGAAATGCATATACGTTCAGCTATAAAAAAAAAAAAAAAAACAGATGAGCATCAGCTGCCCAGATAAATGAATCAACAAAAGACAACGCAGACAAAAACTAGAAGGTTTGAAATTTTACGCGCGAAGGTCACGGGGACATGATCTGTATTCGCGGACGCGTTCACGGTAATTAAAAAATAGACATATCTAAAAACGCGTAGCACTGCAGAGAACGCAAGTAAAAATACGTGTTTGTAAAGGGCTGAACCTAGTTCTGAAATATAATATAATACTCTTGGGGTTTTCATTTATCTCAATTATTATATTGATATTCTTCATGTTCCCAGATATATATATATATATATATATATATATATATATATATATAATATATATATATATATATATGGTTTACATATATAAGTATATATGCATATATATATAAAAATATAATATGGTTTTATATTATATATATATACATACATAAATACGTGCAAATATTTGCTAACCACCAAACACCCAGAACACAACACAAAGATGACGATGCCACAAACAAACAAACGAACAAATCCGAGCAAAAGCAAAAAGCATCACGACACAGAATACCACGAGAAGAAGAATTTCCCCTCCCCCCACCCCCGTAAAAACCACATTACCATAATTCACAAAACGCATCCGACCTGCATCATTCATTACGCTTCCTCGCAATTATTTAAATTACTACAACACTCATTTGGCGATTTCCTCCGTCTCGGAGAAGTTTACGATCTCCATCACATCAATCACTTGAGAGAGAGAGAGAGAGAGAGAGAGAGAGAGAGAGAGAGAGAGAGAGAGAGAGAGAGAGAGAGAGAGAGAGAGAGAGAGAAAATAGTACTGGCAATAAAGTACTGGACCCCAGTGGGGAAGAAACTCAACAAATTAGATGCATAAACCTTTGGCAAAGGTAATTTCTTCTTTTTTATTTTTAGCTTGATCCCTAGTTGGGGTAGCTGTTTTTTAGTGGAAGTTCTCTAGCACTACCATATCCGAGATAGCATTCAGAACATTTAAACACGAAGATATACTGTAGATATTCTTATATTGACGAACATTTCAAACTTCCACGCAACTATTTGTGTAAGTATGACATATCTATATGATATAACGCACACAATAAATACACAAATTTGTAAATGTCAAATGTAAGAAGGTTGGTACTCTATCTAATATAATATATATGTAATCAAAACATGACGTATACTGTAAATATTCAGATATATACATAATATATGCATTAGGCTACATAATATTATGTCCTTTACTATCCAATTCGCTCTACCTCGAAATTAATATATTTTCATATATGTTACCTGAAGGGGAATTTTTTAGTAACATCACTGAAGTCCTGATTTCTCCTCTGTCCGCTGGTTCGAATCCACGAGAGGACGAAATTATTATCAGCTAGTAAAAGATTCCGCTTCGGTTGACATATATGAAAATATATTCATTTCGAGGTAGAGCGAATTGGATAATAAAGGATATTTGTAGCTTAATGCATGTATATGAATCACGGTGATGTGATAAAAATTCATATATATATATATATATATATATATATATATATATATATATATATATATATATATAAACAAATCCACGAAACCTATATAACGGCTTGCACGATATATACAGTTAAACTCAGGACTTCTTCCAGCATCTTCCACAACTGGGGCAAAAGCAAGACCGAGAACCAGACGCAGAAGACCCCGTCCAAAATAACAATCATTTCACTTTAATGACAGTAATAGTAATGATAATGATAAATCAGGAACAGCGCGACCATGATCTGGTCCGCTGAGCACCAGCCACAACTAGAGAAGATTCTCATCCCAGCATTACGTCTTCTCTTCACCCGTTTCTCTCACCACCACCCCCGCCCTCCCCTTCTCCTCCTCCTCCTCTTCTTCCTTCGCCATTATTCACCTGCTATGCTGCCACAACCCTTCCCTAGTTCACCATGTTGAATTCAGTATGGCTTCCCATTCACTCAACCCTCCTCCTCCTCCTCCTCCTCCTCCTATCCCTCCCAATTTCCTCAACCCTAAGCTTAGCTCTTCCTTTTCCCTTCCTCCCCCTAGTCGCCCTTACCTTCCTAGCCCTTTTTAGTTTCCTGTAAAAGAAAACTATTGGGATGCCTTTGTCTGTCCGTCCTCACTTTTTTCTGTCTCAGATCTTAAAAACCGCTGAGGCTAGAGGGATGGAAATTGGTATGTTGATCATCCACTCTCCAATCATCAAGCATACCAAATTGCAGTCCTCTAGCTTCAGTAGTGTTTATTTTACTCAAGGTCAAAGTTAGCCGTGATTGTGCGTCTGGCCACGATGTAGGGCAGGCCAAAACCGGGCGGTGGTTAAAGTTTCATGAGCCGCGGCTCATACAGCATTATATCGAGACCACCGAAAGGTAGATCTGTTTTCGATGGCCTTGATTGTACGCTGTACAGAAATCTCGATTGCTTGTTTACTCTCCATTCCACTTCCTGGACCCAATAGTTCTTCACGGTTAAAGAACTGTCTACACACACACAACCTATACTTCAGTTTCTGTCTTTCCTCCCACCTTCCCTTTTAGAATCTCACCTCCTCCCTCTGCCTCAGCAAAGGCGACTGGTTCGAATGTGTCTCGATTCCTCAAGTCAGACTCAATCCGGAGCCCGTTTCCGCTTTAGGTAGAATATGCTCCTGTTCAACAGAGCCAAGAACCCCTCCCCTGCCTGAATAGTTTTCAGCGTCAATCTTCAGGGTCAACCTCCCTCTCTTAATTCTTCACTCTAGTCCCCCACAAAATGTGCACATTCACCAGAGACAACCAACCTCAGCCCTAAAGAGTGGTTTTGTCCTATCAGGGCCAAAAGCTACTACCCATGCCCCAGCACCGACAGGAAAAACAATATGAAAAGCGCTTGTGGCCTCCTCAGCAAAAACTAAATAAATAAATGAATAATAAATAAATAAATAAATAAATAAACACATAATGCAAATTCTCCCAGAAAAACCTACTCTCAACCCTAGCAGGCCCAACAAATTAAAACCCATGGGCCCCCTCCACAAGAAAAAAAAAAAAAAAAAAAATTGCAAATAGACAGCAAAAACCCACTCTCAACCCTGAAAAATTTGTCTGCCCTATCAGGGCCAACAAACTACTACTCGGTCAACCCCTACACACACACACAAACACACACACACACACACAAACTCTGAAAAGCGTTTAAGTGATGGGACGGAAGAAGGCTTATCTTCCTCACCACGCTGGGTTACCTGGAGGTCGCCACTGGCTTAATGGGGCTCTGCATGGCCCTGGGCACTTGGCACTTGGCACTCGAGCAGGTAATTAATGACATGAAAGGGGTGACTTTTCGCTCGACACGCCACATTAGTTTTTTTTTTTTTTTTTTTTTTTTTAACTAAGGCAATAAAAAAAAATTTCGCGCTTCATTAAAAACTAAATTATGGGGTCTTTTAGCTCAAAGGACGGAGAATTTTTCTGTTTTCTTAAGGAAATGAAATTATGATTCTCGAAATACGAAAAAAAATCTATTTTCTTTACTAAACCAGAGCAAATTTAGCCTTACAATTTTGGTTAGAATATCAAACCGATGTTATATTTTAATTTGAACAAATTAAAATGATAAAGGAGTTTTATTCCCATTAGAATACTTTCGTTTACGTGACAGGCTGGATAAGAATAAGGCAGTAGAAGCAGGACTAGAATAATCACAAGCTATCACCAAGAAGCAGACCTTGAAGTTAAAAGGGGACATCACCAACCCGGGAAGAAATGTCAATTAGCAAATAAAAAAAAAATTAAATAAAAAGGGTAACTACGAGAGACAGACAAAATAACCCTAGCTATCATCTCCGAAAAGTTGTAAAAATGAGGGGATATGAAAAAGGGGGGTTATGACCCCCTTAGGAACGGCTCTCGAACTTCGGATTTTGGCTAAAACCTTCCTTGTGGGGAGGGGAGTCTATGGTAAAAATTTGGTAGCCCTAGCTTTCATAGCCTGGGCGTGCATAGCGAACAGACAGACAGAAATTGTCTTACACACATATATATATATATACACATATATACATATGTATATATATATATATATATATACTATATATATATAATATTTTTAAATTATTATAATTATCATTATTCAGAATATGAACCATAGTCAAATGAAACAATCCCACCAAAGGGGCCACTGACTCGAAATTCAAGAATACAGAAAGAAGAGACCACACTAACTAAGTAAAATACAAAATGAATTTAAAAAAATCAACAAATAGATAAAAAAGTATTTAAAAGACCGATCAAGTAAGATTACGTAAACAGGATTTGAAAAAATTTCTTAATCTAAAACAGCACATCTCAGCAACAGAGAGAGAGAGAGAGAGAGAGAGAGAGAAGAGAGAGAGAGAGAGAGAGAGAGAGGACGTAAATCTCCATCAGACGCAATTCACCCGTGTATTTCAAGGGAACTAACACTGGCCACAATACAAGGCAGCATCCTTACCTTACCTTATATGGACATCTTTTTATTTCCTTAGAACCCCACCCAGTATCCAGGTAGGTACCTTTTTTTTTTTTTTTTACCATGAACTGTTGCTTGTGTAACGTTTCTTTTTACGTTTTTATTTACTCTTAATAAACTAAGAATACGAAAGAAAATATACCTCTTGTATTTCAGCACGAAATACTACGTATGGTCATGAAATGCCACAACATAAACTGCAATTATGTAAGGCTCTTGGTCCTGTGGAAAATTTCTATGTATAAATTCTCACTAACACTACTTTCTCTCCCCTGAAAAATAATGATAATCATCCTTTCTTTGGCAATAGACAATATCACCACTCAGAGCAATATACGTCTGAGAGGTGATGATAATCCCAGCCAGCTTAGTAGTTGACACAAAGAGGCTGCAGAGCAAAATATTCCCGTGGTGGTAGAACTTAGCAAGCTGTGGGACCTGTCTCGTTAACACCATCAGGTCTGTAGGTATGAGAAGCCTTACAAGCAGCATTGGAGGATACATTTTCAAGTACTGTGAAAAACTGGATGATACATTTTAAACTGTTGTGAGTGTCAAGTACTGTGAAAAATTGGATGATACATTTTCAGTTGCTGTGAAGAATTGGACGATACACTCTCAACTGCTGTGAAAAAATGGATGATACATTTTCAGTTGCTGTGAAAAAATGGATGATACATTTTCAGTTGCTGTGAAGAATTGACGATACATTCTCAACTGCTGTGAAAAATTGGATGATACATTTTCAGGTGCTGTGAAAAATTGGATGATACATTTTCATGTGCTGTTTAAAAATTGGACGATACATTCTCAACTGCTGTGAAAAATTGGATGATACATTTTCAGGTGCTGTGAAAAATTGGATGATACATTTTCAGGTGCTGTGAAAAATTGGATGATACATTTTCAAATGATGTGAAGAAAAAAGACCATTTCGAGCGTCAGCCACGATGTGCCGTGGGGGTTGGGGGATGGGGTTGATGTTGAGAAGATAGGACGATCACTCAACAGTTAATAGAGACAAGCTACTGAGAAACACCTGCACAGGAATGACGAGTTACTACTTCCCTAAATAACCCTCCACAATCCTAGCCCCCAAAACCAACAAAACAACAAAACAAACTAACAAACTAACAAACACCTAAGAACCTACGACTATACTACCACAGGGAGGAAGAAAGTGAAAATATTCTATTTGTGGCATCACATAAATAGCCTTCTTCTACTCTCGCCCCCTTCCTCCTCCCCCCCATCCTCGCTCACGCCCCCGCCCCCCCGGGGGGGTACATGACAGGTCCTTAATAACTTTCAGCCTCTTTTAGGGATGGTGCCTTGTAAAGTGGGCCAATTTTGGCTCGAATGTTCCATAAAAGGCGAAAGTACCTTAGCCCCGACGCAATCCGTACGTCGCCATAATTCACGTATAACGCAGCCTTCTTTTTCTTCGTATGAGAGAGGAGAGAGAGAGAGAGAGAGAGAGAGAGAGAGAGAGAGAGAGAGAGTTATTGTAGTAGTTGTTGTTGTTATGGCAGGAGAAAGATGAATTGTCTGTCGTAGTGGCAATAGCATTAACTATGGAAATTTATATCTGTAGTAGCATTTGGAGAGAGAGAGAGAGAGAGAGAGAGAGAGAGAGAGAGAGAGAGAGAGAGAGAGAGAGAGAGAGAGAATTTTACTGTCTTAATAGTAGCAAAAAAATTCTAAGCTATCTGTAGTAGGGGCATTAGCATTAACTATGGAAACATTATATCAGGGAATAGTATCCGAAGGTGGGGAGAGAGAGAGAGAGAGAGAGAGAGAGAGAGAGAGAGAGAGAGAGTGAGGAAACCCTCCCTCCTCCCTCCTTATCCCCCGTGACGCCCTACCTGAGGAGAAGAAGATGCTTTCTCTGGTCGTGTGAACACGACCTCGTAATCTCACCTGCCCATCTGCCATGGAGATGGGTGGGTGGGTGGACGGAAGGGGGGGGCATGTGGGTGTTGGTGGAAGGGTGCTCACGAAATCTGCCTGCCCCGCCGCTTTGTTTGAGGTATTCCATATACATAACCGTCACCCCCAAAGGATGTTGTGCAATTAGGTTCGAGCGAAGAAGAAAAATGTTACTGCCATTAAAGAAATTTCCTCGTCCTCATAATTTACCAAATTTATTCATTTATAATTTAGCTATTCTCTAACTACTGATCTCTTCTTTCTGTATTTTCCTACTCCCTTCTGTAACTTCTTTCAAGTCAATGGCCCCTGTGGGCTTGTTCTATATGAACAAAGGTTTATCTTCGCAATAATAATAATAATAATAATAATAATAATAATAATAATAATAATAATAATAATATGGAAAGTGTACGTCCCAAATTTCGAAGGCGAAACCAGAACATCGGCTCGCATCTCTTACGCAATATCTAGGAGTGACGTCTGAGATTCTCCGAGTTGAAAGGCTCCTTCCTACGAGACAAGGATTAAAACAAGAAGACCTGAAGACCTCCTTGAAAGATAGGCTACGTCTTGGATTAAAGGCTTAGGGAGATAATGGCTCCGTGTTGTTCCCGGCGCGACTAAACATCACTCCTCAGCAAGGTAGACGGAATCTCTTTCTTTACCTTGAGTCTCTCTCTCTCTCTTAGCGGTCCTGGGCTGGATCTCATCCAACTCGGGATGATGTGGATGATGGGTGAGTGTGTGTTTGTTTTGTTTGTCTGTTTGTATGGTGTTTTTACGTAGCATGGAACCAGTGGTTATTCAGCAACGGGACCAACTGCTTTACGTAACTTCCGAACCGCGTCGAGAGTGAACTTCTATCAACAGAAATACACATCTCTCACTCCTCAATGGAATGGCCGAGAATCGAACTCACGGCCACCGAGGTAGCACAGCAACATCATACCGACCACGCCAATGAGGCGCTAATGTGTGTGTGTTGTGGTTGTGTGTGGTGGTGTGTGTGTGTGTGTGTGTGTGTGTGTGTGTGTGTCTCTCTCTCTCATCTCTCTCTCTCTCTCTAAATCTAAATAAAATAAATAAATAAATAAATAAATAAATAAATAAATAAGTAAATAAATACATAAATACACAATTTCTTCAAGAAGATCTGTACTGTTCAGAAGGGACTGGAGGACAAAATAAATTACAAAGGTTTTATTATGAATCAGAAAATACCAAGGTTGATTTTAAAAAATGACCAAATTCATCCAACAGGATAATCTTGCCTAAAAAAAAATCTACCTAATATTCTCAAAATATAAAACTGATCTGTAGATAATTAACTCTTTAAATTTAAAGTATAACTAGCAATAGGCAAAGCCAGTGGATAACTTGTTTTAATAGAGATGAAACAGAAAACGCCCAAGACACTGAAAAAGAGGGATTTTTGAGTGATTAGACAAAAAGCTAAAGAGATACAGAAAACAAATATGTAGTACAAGGACTTAAAGGTAAAAGTGGGAAAAAAAACCAACAGTTGCACTAGCAGGTAAAAGTTAAAGAAGCTGGACGGCACTACTCAAGTCAGAAAAAGGGAACGGAGGCAAAGTAAAAGGCTAAAGAGTAGGGGTACCGAGGAGCCGAAGGGACACGGCAAACCTCCCCCCCCCCCCCCTTTAGTAATGCCTACAGTGCACCACATGAGGTGCAACGACGGTACTAACTTCCCCTCCCTTAACAGGTTTGTGTATATATATAGTCCTTAAAACACCTTTCGCAACTCCATGCTAATGCTGGTTATACTTACAATATCTTTTTTGGTGTTGATTCAATTCTGTCAACATGTATTGCATTAGCATACGCTTTCTTTTGTACACACCACACATTTATTTGTTTGCAAGACGCATGTGCGTATAAATGGCCTTCAGCAAAGATGTTTGACTATACTAAATATACGTACCAAACCATCGGCATAACAGTCTCCAAGGCACTTACCTGGGGAAAACAGAAGAAGCAATTATTAATGACAAATGTAACATAATTAAAGAATTCTTACATAACCGCATGAAAAATACTAAATAAAAACAACAAATCAAATGCAAACACACACATGCATATATATATATATATATATATATATATATATATATATATATATATATATATATATATACCGAAGGAAGTAGTAGGGAAAGGCATCCTCAGCTTTCAACAAATTTATTCTAATGCCGACGTTTCGCGACGAATTCCAAGTCGCATTTCAAGGCTAAAAAATATATATAAGTTTACGAACATTAATAATTAATTTAATTTAATTTATATTAAAAATGTCATGGCAACAGCTCTCAATAAAGTAAAAAGTAAAAAGTTAAAAAGTTAAAATTCAACAGCACCTCCAAAGTCAAACAAATTAAAAGTACAGGACTTCACTAAATTTTCAGAAGCACCTACCTATGCAAAAGAAAGAGTAAGGACTAACACAATATAGGTAAAAAACAGTGAGGCAAACCAGCTGCCCAAACTAGGCTAAGAACAATTTACAGAGGACGTTTGGGTATTTAACGACGGTGCAGTCTTTTTGATAATTATAGATTCTTTGAGCTCCAGCTCCGGCCCTTATGTGTACCTATATATATATATATATATATATATATATATATATAATATATATATAAATATATATATATATATATATATATATATGTGTGTGTGTGTGTGTGTGTGTGTGTGTATATTTAAAATCAAAGTAGTTGCACGTGACCATATATATAAGCGAATATATATTATATTAATATATATATGTTATATTATTATATATATATATATATATATATATATATATATATATATATATATATATATATATATATATATATAATTCCTCCTACGTACATCATCAACATCAACAACATAAACAAATCAATACAAACCTACAAAAAACCCACAAAGCTGAAAAAAAAACTAACATAAACCCACACAAGAAAAGCACCTGAGAGTTCGCGTCTCAGCATTAACCTTGATCCCCCAAAGGAGGTTTTCCCTGATCCGACCTCAATTAACGAAATAACTTTCGTCCTGAGAAAACAGGTCAATCCTCCTCCTAACCCCCCCCCCCCTTTCCCGAGATGGCCCGAAATTCCACCACCGCCAAAGCCCCACTACCCCCTTCCACAACCAGCAACACCTTCCACACGGAAAATGTGTTTTTCCGAAAACTTTTAATTTTATTTTATTTTATTATATATTTGTTTTATTTTTATTTTTTATTTATTTTTTTTTTTGTCGTCCTGAGAAAACAGGTATCCTCTCCAAGATGGACCGAAATTCCCAAACCACAACCCCCCCCGCAAGACCTTCCTCGCGAAAGAAAGGTATTTATTTTATTTTATATATTCTAAATATAGATTAGAAATTATAAATATAATTTATATTATAATATATTTAATATATATATATATATATAATATATATATATTTATATATAATATAGATATATATATATCTTATAATATTATATCTATATATATAATATATATTTACATAGGGAAAACTAAAAATGGATCTTATGATATTATTAGCTGATAGACTAAACTCAAGGTTGATTGAACTATACTTACATACATACCTCCTAAAATCAGTAAGTGTTTATGGGTTGTATTTCAGTGCATTTTTTTTTTTTATTTCTTTCGGGAATAATCTACAAGGGGAAAATGCTAATACGTACAAACATATATTTGTATGTATTAGCTCTCGCGGTGGTGTAGTAGGTAAAAGCTTCACTGACGTTCCTGGATTTGAAAGGATCCATGGTTTCGCGCCCTGGTCCAGGCAAGTCTATTATCGAGAAAAAATTCCCCTTCGGTTAAGCATATATGAAAATATATTAATTCCGAGGTAGAGCGAATTAGATATTAAATTTAAGGGATCATTGTAGCTCGATATAGTATATGAATCACGGAAATGTGATATGACTTTTATATATTATATATATATATATATATATATATATATATATATATATAGATATATATATATATA